>NC_052149.1:170199071-170514382 GCF_902713615.1 Scyliorhinus canicula
GGGGGCTACTGCGGGGGTGATTTTATTGAGTTCCCGATAATCGATGGTCAGTCACCGTGATCCATCGGGCTTTCTCACTGGCCAAATCGGGGCATTATTAATTGAGGCTACTGATCGGAGTATGCTCTGCTCTAATAAGCTGTCTATGACTTTTGTGATTTCACCCTCTGCCTCCTGGGGAAATCCATATTGCCGTTGGGGTCTAGGGTCAGATCCTGTAATTTGAACCGATCCAGGCATTCTGCCGCAGTCGTGCCTGTGACTGGCAAATGCTGATCTGTTCTTTTGCAAAACTGCCCTAACCTGTTTGTCCGTGCTGAGCATGGTCGGATCAAAACAATACTCTCCGACTGCGCTAATCCTGTTTTCGTACTCACCTACTGTGAGCATTTCGGGGGCTCTTTCTGATCTTGCCATTCGCCAGACACACTGACTGGGTCGAACGACAGGCTGTGTGTATTCATGAAATATATGCCTAGTATGTGTTCTGCTGTGTGGGGCAAATCTACTAAAACAATGGGGTGTCTGGTGGTAATGGTCCCTAGCTGAATGGGTACAGGGGCTGTAATGTGTCCCTGCTGTGAGTGGCCTGTAAAGCCGCTGAGTATGATTGTGGCTGTAGTGGGCCACATGTCCTTTTGATACATATTGGAGGAATTTATGGTCGTGCGGGACCCTCCTGTGTCCCAAAGTAATTCTATGGGCTGCCCCCGGATCTTTGCTGTGACTACCGGTCGTCCGGACCTGTCCCAAAGGGTGTCACAGACCCAGGTGGGAGAGCCCGAACACCGTCAGTCCGTTCCATCCACATTTGTCTGTCCTGAATGAGTCCCTATACTATGAATGGGCTTTGCTCTATTTCTGTTCAGAGTGCCTGTCTGTTTGCCTCTCTGTGATTTCTGCGGGGCGTTGTACTCTCTTGCAAAATGTCCTAACTGACCACAGTTGAAACATTCCTGTGGCTTCTGCGGGGAGTTGTTCCTGCCTTCATTCACCCAGGCGGGGTTTTGGTGCGCTCTGACTGCCTGAATATCAGCCTCTGCCTGCTGATCTTCGGGTTACCTAACTGCGGGTTTACTATGGACAGATTGCTCCCAAGCGCGGGACAACCTTTTTAGCGCCCATTTCTCATTATGAACGTCTTCTGATGGGTCATAATTCGCGCACGTTTTCTGTCCTGCCTCTGTGGCATGGGAGATAAGGGTGTGGGTCCATTTAGCCATGTTGTCTGGGGTGAGATGGGCGCGATCTAAGTTCCCAAATACTGCCGTGAAATGTATCCACAGCCTTCCTGCAAACGCTGTGGGGTGCTCGGTCATCTTTTGCTTACACTTGTTTAGGCCTTCTACGGTGTCACCTCTGTTATATCCTATCGCATCGAGGATCGATGTGTGCATCTCTTCTAGGTTGCCTCCTCCAACGTTGTGTGGGTCTGGAAGGGCTGCTACCACTGAGGGGTCTAGACATAAAACAGTGAGCTTCACCTGCTCACGCTCATCCAGGCCGTGCATGTTCGCCTGTTGCTTTACTCTCGCGAAGAATTGGTGGGGGTCTGCGGTGGGGAGGAACGGTGTGATTTTGGCACACGCGTCCTGTAATTGGGTCACGGTTAAGGGGGTGGTATAAGTGAAATCTGGTGCGCCATCTGCGGATGCTTTGCGTTGGATGGTGACTGGATTCATGGGTGCTGGTGCTAACTGCTCTGTGGGGGGTTGGGGTGCTTTCCTCTTCTGCTGCTGTTCTAGCGCACATGTTCCCTGAACATATCGCTGTGCTGTCTCGTTCAATTCCTGCCAATCTGGGCCATTTTCTTCATCTAATTGTGTCCCAAATGTGGTTTGGAACCTATTTTGAACAGAAAGCAAAGATTGCAGTTCCGCAATCTGCTTCCGACATTTAGCGTGGTCCACGGAGCTTTGCCTTTGCTCAGTGGTGGCAGCATGGAGTGCTCTTAAAGCTGCCTTCAGTCGCTGCATCTCTTATCCTGATAGGCCTTTTCATACTGTGTTTGGGAGCTGTTTAAGTGCTTCAGACAAGACTGGTGTGCCCTCTTGGCATCATCCACCTCTACATCTTTTGCTGCAAGCCTCCGTTTCAACTCTATATTCTCTCTTTCAACATCACTGACGTCAACCTTACTCATTCTATTTCTCTCTTCTAAATCTGGGCGGAGCGTCCGAACAACCTCCTCTGTGCCTCGCAATTGTGCCAAACAGGACATGATTGCCATCGGCTTATGTGCTTTACTCAAACTCTTTTTATGTATCTCACACAGGTTCTCCCACCAAGTATGTCCTATACTCCCGGGACCTGTTTCCTCATTCGAACAGAATTCGCTCCAAAGGGGCCATCCTTTCCCTTTGGGGTATTTTCGGATCTCCAGTTCCCAAACGGGACACTGTCCTACTCTGCTGCTGGTCGCTGCGACCACGAATTCCTGGGGGTGCATGAGGCGTTCCATTGCCTGTATGGCCACCTCTCCGATCTCAATGCTCTCTCTTAAATTTAGAACGAGGGGTACAAAGGCGGTGCTATAAATACAGATACGGCCTTCGCTAATTTCCGAAGTATAAACTCCCGACAGTTTGTCGCAACAAAATCTCTCGGTTTTACCTTATAACCCTGTTAGTTACGAATGCATCAACACACTTCTGAATTATGAGGATTGATGTGAACTACTTGCACACTTGTGGTTTTTCCTTTTCCCAATTGGCTTTCTGATTCAAATTGCTGGGTTCTCTCGGAGTGGGGGGGCCACTTCTAGTCGAGTCCCATCAGAGGTCGCCACTAAATGTTGTTCGTTCTGATGAGTGTGCTTTACACTAAATTGGCTCTGTTTTATTCCTTAGCTCTAGAGTCGACAGGTATCTTTATGATACCACCACGAGGTTCAAGTTCAAGTTTGGATCAATGACTCAATACACAATTAGTAAGATTCAAAACAAGACACATTTATTAATACACAGTTATTCGCTACTCATGCATATAATACTAAAAGACTAATCTATTCCTACCACTAATAGGCCAATACTTATCTGGATAAGGGAACCCGCCGGATCAGGGAACAATGGCCTCTTGCTCTGTACTGGATATGCAGGCTTCCAGCTGGTATGGACTAAGGGGTCAGGAGTGTCTATCTCGTAGTATGCGTTGTATGACACTTACTTGGTGGTGCAGCAATTGGCCAGGCCTCTCCTCCTTACGGTCAAGTTCTTCGAGAGCTGCTAAGGTGTTCTGCTGGGAGGGCCGGCTAAGAGAGTGAACTGAACTTGGGACCTGACTTTTATAGGTCCCAGGGGCTTCGCGCCCTTTCGGGCGGACCCCGAGCTTACTGTCAATCGATTGGATCTCATACCAATCGATTGGTATGAATCCCCCCAATACTGAGGCTGTCCCTCGATCACGGGGCGGTTCTTCCTGGCTTGTTTGTCTTCTTTGTTTCAGACTCCCGTTGGCGCCGGGAAGTCTGTCCTGCTACAGAATATCCCAAATGTAGCTAATCGTTGTATCCATTGTTCCCGAGGATCGCTCATTAATATGCAAACTGCTGGTTTCGGTGCTGTCTGCTTTCTTTGCAGGCAGAATACTCAGGGAGATTCTGCAACCTGCTTGTCTTTCTTAAAGTGTCCAATTTTCCCTGCGTGCTTTATAAATCACCATTTGGGTCGGGAAGTGGCCAAATTCGGTGGCTACACTAGCATCATGCTACATAAAGCAAGGCAAACTCCATAACATAAGTGAATTTGTTCCAAGATTGTAGACTGTGTTCATTATGCATTTAAGCATGGATAATGCTTGAGCTGCACATATGTTAAACAAGTGTGGCATTTTTATGTGGCTGCCTACCCCTTCAATATCTGCCTCGGCTGTCAGGGAAGAAGTATTGCAGTCACGGAGCTGCCTTCTCCTGCCAACTTATCATAGCTCACACTCCTTGAGTGAAATTGGAAAATGGCCAGACCTCTGCCTTGACAGATATATGTACATGGAACGGAGAACGAGGATTAATGTTTTGTGTTGCCTGTAAATTAATGCTTTCTAACAACCTTCCAAAGTGATGCCCTGGTGGAAAACGTGATAGGTGAGATTCCGATATCAGCTGTCAGGATGTTAGTCAATGAACAGCCAGAAACAGTAGACTTGAACGGAATTGGTTATAAAAATGGAACATTCTTTGCTGCGATGTTTATTTACTTTGCAATGGGAAACCTTATAAGACAGTTGATTTGTTTGTAATGTTCCAAATTAAAAGTTTTCAAACAAAACATACTGGAGTTTTTATGAAATTAAGTGCTTGAAAATTATGTTGCTCCATGTTGATGCAGTTTTGTATCATGAACTATGCCTCCTGTTATACCTGCAAGGGACAATTAACTGAAGTCATTATAGCCCCTCCTGGGCCTCCTCGTGAGGAGGCTGGTTTAGCACAGGGCTAAATCTCTGGTTTTGAAAGCAGACCAAGGCAGGCCAGCAGCACGGTGAAATTCCCGGACTAGGCTCCCCGAAGAGGAGTCGGAATGTGGCGACTAGGGGATTTTCCACAGTAATTTCATTTGAAGCCTACTTGTGACAATAAGCGATTTCCATTTCATTTTTCATTTTCAGATTCTGTATTGATCATTAGATTTACTTTGGTACAATGGGAGAACTCCTACAGAACTTTCGCAATGCTCTGCCCCCTCCAAAGCAGCATTCTCTAGGAGTACGCCACAAGCATACGTTGCTTGAGGCCCTCCCGTCAATTCTCCGCCCCCGACCGGCCGAGTTCTTGACGGCATATGTCTCTCATGCTATTATTTGTCGGAAATTCGGTGTGGCAGTTGTGGACTCAGTCCAGCGCTGCCACAGTCGGGCAGAGCCAATCTGCGGGCAGGGGGGACTTGGCAGGGACTGGGGGCACAATTGGGGGGTGGTCCAGGCATCGCGAGCCGGCCAAAGGTGGGAACACTATTTGGCAGGCTGGGTCCGCGTGTGGCCGGCGCCATGTTGCATGGCTCGGCCATTGCAAGCTGCCACCGTGCGCATGCGCGGCCACGGACTAGTCATTTCTCCAGCCATATTGGCAACAAGAGCCAGGTGCTCCACGCTACCTGCCTGCTAGCCCCCCACCAAACCAAGGATCGGTGGCTGTTTTGCACCGAATGTTCGGCCGTAAAACGCCATCGTTGCCACGCCGGCTTCAGGACATAGCCTGAAAATGGGAGAATCCGGTCCCAGTTCTCCCTTGCTTTCTTATTATTTTTTAATCACCTTCCTCTTGGCTTGAAGTCTTCCTAATTCTGCAGGATGAGGAAGAGGGCACCATTTTTGCAATGAATAGTTTACAGAAAATATATTTCAGAAACATTTTATAAACTGATCGAGATAAAAGCCATTTATAGCGAACTTGCATTTGAACTTAAATGATACTCCTGCTGCCCATGTCCCAATTCACACAATGTACAAAAAATCTGGAAAAATGTTTTGATTGTAAAACTGAGCGTTAAACTTTCATTTCTAGATCATAAGGAATAACACAACAAAATGCACTTTATAGATCAACAGAGGTCAGTGGCTCCAATCGAAGTTTTTAATTCCGGAGCCAAATAAAAAGTAGAATGAAAGCTTTACCAACTTTCATTCCCACGTGCCCCATGCCCTACACTTAACCCTCAACCCCAACCTGAGAAACCTGGCTGTCTGAAGCTCACACTTTCCGTCAAATACCTGCACTCAATTTCATGTCAGTATCACAACTAAAAAAAGCAGTGAGTGAAGTAAATGCAAGTTCAATTACAGTTCACAAAATGGTCACAGGATCACAAGCTCCTTGTGAAACGCTCTCAGTGCTGGTGTGCTGTCAGTTGAACTGCGGCATTGCGCTTTCTCCACTTTATCAAGCTGTCACCAATGCTTAATCAGCTGGGTAATGGTATTTTATCCTCGCAGACAAGATTTCATTCTTAAAAGGGCACTAGCCTAGTAACTTAATTGCGCTGTACTCATTTAACAGACATTAAATGGGCACATAAAAGCTGGGCTGCTTCACTCGTGCCCAAGGGCATGCCAGAATGCCTCACAAAACTCGTTATCCCACTGAACTAAAACCCCCTCAGGTTGGTTGTCAGACCCTTTTGTCAAATTGGTCTGCCCCAATTTACTCTATAATACTTGGCACTCACACTTTGAAAGGCTCATCCTTCAATGCAGGCCAATGTTGGCTCGTCCTCTTCTGCTGCTAATTAATATTTGGAGCTCTTTTAGGGTCCGTGCTGCATTTCAGAATGGAAATCAGACTTCTAACGTGAGGGGGTTGAATGGGCCGGTTAAGCGGGCCCGGGTGTTTTCGCATCTGAAGGGGCTGAAGGCGGATGTGGGCCATGCTCCAGGAGGCTCGCCTGAAGGTGGAAGACCAGGTCCATCTGAGGAAGGGGTGGGTGGGGCAGGTTTTCCATTCAGGGCTCGACGCGAAGAACCGGGGGGTGGCGATCCTGGTGGGGAAGAGGGTGGCGTTTGAGGTGTCTGAGGTGGTGGCTGATAGTGGCGGCAGATATGTGATGGTGAGCGGTAAGCTGCAGGGGGAGAGGGTGGTGTTGGTAAATGTGTACGCCCCAAATTTGGATGATGCTGGTTTCATGAGGCGTATGTTGGGCCGCATTCCTGACCTGGAGGTGGGGGGCCTGATCATGGGGGGGGACTTCAATATGGTGTTGGATCCCCTACTGGATCGTTCTAGTTCAAGGACAAGCAGGAGGCCGGCGGCGGCCAAGGTGTTGAGGGGGTTTATGGACCAGATGGGAGGAGTGGATCCCTGGAGGTTTGGGAGACCGAGGGCTCGTGAGTACTCTTTTTTCTCCCATGTGCACAGGGTTTATTCCCGTATTGATTTCTTTGTCCTGAGTAGGGGACTGGTCCCGAGGGTGGAGGAGGCCAAATACTCGGCTATAGCGATTTCGGACCATGCTCCGCATTGGGTGGATCTGGAGATGCGGGAGGTGCGGGACCAGCGCCCGCTTTGGCATCTGGACGTGAGGTTGTTGGCTGAGGGGGAGGTGTGTAGGAGGGTCCGGGGATGTATCGAGAGGTACCTCGAGATCAATGATACTGGGGAGGTCCGGGTGGGGATGGTGTGGGAGGCTCTGAAGGCAGTGATTAGGGGGGAGCTGATCTCCATCCGAGCCCATAGGGAGAGGGGGGAGAGGAGGGAGAGGGAGAGACTGGTGGGGGAGCTGTTGAGTGTAGATAGGAGGTATTAGGAGGCCCCGGAGGAGGGATTGCTGGGGGAGCGGCGTAGCCTGCAGGCCAAGTTTGATTTATTGACCACCAGAAAGGCGGAGACACAGTGGAGGAAGGTGCAGGGAGCGGTCTACGAGTATGGAGAGAAGGCGAGCAGGATGCTGGCGCATCAGCTTCGCAAGCGGGACGCGTCTAGGGAGATTGGTGGAGTGAGGAGTAGGGGTGGGAATGTGGTGCAGCAGGGGGCAGAGGTCAATGGGGTCTTTAGGGACTTCTACAGGGAACTGTACCGGTCGGAGCCGCCGGTGGTGGGAGGGGGAGTGGAGAGCTTTTTGGACAGGCTGCGATTTCCAAGGGTGCAGGAGGAGCAGGTGGAGGGGATGGGGGCGCCGATTGAGTTGGAGGAGCTGGTCAGAGGGATTGGCCACATGCAGTCGGGGAAAGCGCCGGGACCGGATGGGTTCCCGGTTGAATTTTATAAGAAATACGCGGACCTGTTGGGCCCCTGTTGGTTCGGACCTTTCACGAGGAATGGGAGGGGGGTGTTTTGCCCCCGACGATGTCACGGGCGCTGATTTCCCTGATCCTGAAGTGAGATAAAGACCCCTTGCAGTGTGGATCATACAGGCCTATTTCACTGCTGAATGTGGACGCCAAGTTGCTGGCGAAGATCTTGGCCACTAGAATAGAGGACTGTGTGCCGGGGGTGATACATGAAGATCAGACGGGTTTTGTGAAGGGGAGGCTGCTGAACACTAACGTGTGAAGTCTGCTAAATGTGATAATGATGCTGGCGGCAGAAGGAGAGGTGGAGATTGTGTTGGCATTGGATGCGGAGAAGGCCTTTGATAGGGTTGAGTGGGGGTACTTGTGGGAGGGGCTGGAGAGGTTCGGGTTTGGGGTGGGGTTTATTAAATGGGTGAGGTTGCTGTACGAGGCCCCGATGGCGAGTGTAGCGACAAATGGGAGGAGGTCCGAGACTTCAGGCTCCACCGTGGGACGAGGCAGGGGTGCCCCCTGTCCCCCTTGCTTTTTGCGTTGGCAATTGAGCCTCTTGCCATGGCTCTCAGGGAGTCGGGGAGGTGGAGGGGTCTGGTGTGGGGTGGGGATGAGCACCGAGTGTCGCTGTATGCAGATGACTTGCTGCTGTATGTAGCAGACCCGGTGGGGGGAATGCCGGAGATGATGGAGATTCTTGCTGAGTTTGGGAGTTTCTCGGGCTATAAATTGAACCTGGGCAAGAGTGATCTGTTTGTTGTACACCCGGGAGATCAGGAGGAGGGGATTGGTAGGCTCCCGCTAAAGAGGGCAGTGAGGAGTTTTAGGTACCTGGGGGTTCAGGTGGCTAGGAGCTGGGGGACTCTGCACAAGCTTAATTTTACTAGGTTGGTGGAGAAGATGGAGGAGGAGTTTAAAAGGTGGGACATGCTGCCGCTGTCGTTGGCGGGTAGAGTACAGTCCGTTAAAATGATGGTGCTCCCGAGGTTTTTGTTTTTGTTTCAGTGCCTCCCCATTTTCGTTCCGAGGGCCTTTTTTAGGAGGGTGAACAGCAGCATTCTGGGGTTTGCTTCGGGGCACGAGACTCCGAGGGTGAGGAGGTTCGAGGTTCTTTTTGGAGCGGGGCAGGGATAGAGGGGGACTGGCGCTGCCCAACCTCTCTGGGTACTATTGGGCGGCTAATGTCTCAATGGTACGCAAGTGGGTAATGGATAGGGAGGGGGTAGCATGGAAACGGATGGAGATGGCGTCCTGTGGAGGCATGAGCCTGAAGGCACTGGTAACGGCGCCATTGCCGCTCCCTCCAATGAGGTACACTACGAGCCCGGTGGTGGTGGCTACCCTCAAGATTTGGGGGCAGTGGAGGTGACACAGGGGGGAAGTGGGGGGCTCGGTGGGGGCCCCGCTGCGGGGGAACCACCGGTTTGTCCCAGGGAACATTGATGGCGGGTTCCTGGGGTGGCAGAGGGCAGGCATTAGGAAATTGAGAGACCTGTTCATTGACGGGAGGTTTGCGAGCTTGGGTGAACTGGAGGAGAAGTTTGAGCTCCCCCTGGGGAATATGTTCAGGTACCTTCAGGTCAAGGCGTTTGCTAGGCGGCAGGTGGAGGGATTCCCTTCGCTGCCCCCGCGGGGGGTAAGGGATAGGGTGCTTTCAGGGGTGTGGGTCGGGGATGGGAAGGTGTCTGACATCTACCAGGTGCTGCAGGAGGTGGAGGAGGCGTTGGTAGAGGAGCTGAAGGCTAAGTGGGAAGTGGAGCTGGGGGAGCAGATTGAGGAGGTGACATGGGCGGACGCCCTGGAGAGGGTGAACTCCTCCTCTTCATGTGCGAGACTTAGCCTCATCCAGTTCAAGGTACTGCACAGGGCTCATATGACCGGGACGAGGATGAGCAGGTTTTTTGGGAGTGAGAACAGGTGCATTAGGTGTTCGGGGAGCCCAGCGAACCATGGCCATATGTTTTGGCCATGCCCGGCACTGGGGGAATTCTGGCAGGGGGTGGCGAGGACGGTGTCAAGGGTGGTAGGGTCCAGGGTCAAGCCAGGCTGGGGACTCGCGATATTTGGGGCTGGGGTGGAGCCGGGAGTGCAGGAGGCGAAAGAGGCCGATGTTTTGTCCTTTGCGTCCCTAGTAGCCCGGCGGAGGATAGAACATAGAACATAGAACACTACAGCGCAGTACGGGCCCTTCGGCCCTCGATGTTGCGCCGACCTGTGAAACCATCTGAAGCCTATCTGACCTACACTATTCCATTTTCATCCATATGTCTATCCAGTGACCACTTAAAAACCCTTAAAGTTGGCGAGTCTACTACTATTGCAGGCAGGGCGTTCCACACCCCTACTACTCTCTGAGTAAAGAAACTGCCTCTGACATCTGTCCTATATCTCTCACCCCTCAATTTAAAGCTATGTCCCCTCGTGTTGGTCATCACCATCCGAGGAAAAAGACTCTCACTGTCCACCCTATCTAACCCTCTGACTATCTTATATGTCTCTATTAAGTCACCTCTCAGCCTTCTCCTCTCTAACGAAAACAACCTCAATTCCCTGAGCCTTTCCTCGTAAGACCTTCCCTCCATGCCAGGCAACATCCTAGTAAATCTCCTCTGAACCCTTTCCAAAGCTTCCACATCCTTCCTATAATATGGTGACCAGAACTGCACGCAGTACTCCAGGTGTGGCCGCACCAGAGTTATGTACAGCTGCAGCATGACCTTGTGGTTCCGAAACTCAATCCCCCTGCTTATAAAGGCTAGCACACCATATGCCTTCTTAACAGCCCTATTAACCTGGGTGCCAACTTTCAGGGATTTATGTACCTGGATGCCGAGATCTCTCTGTTCATCTACACTACCAAGAATCTTGCCATTAGCCCAGTACTCTGCATTCCTGTTACTCCTTCCAAAGTGAACCACCTCACACTTTTCCGCATTAAACTCCATCTGCCACCTCTCAGCCCAGCTCTGCAGCTTATCTATGTCCCTCTGTATCCTATAACATCCTTCAGCACTATCCACAACTCCACCGACCTTCGTGTCATCTGCAAATTTACTAACCCATCCTTCTACACCCTCTTCCAGGTCATTTATAAAAATGACAAACAGCAGTGGCCCCAAAACAGATCCTTGCGGTACACCACTAGTAACTGAACTCCAGGATGAACATTTGCCATCAACCACCACCCTCTGTCTTCTTTCAGCTAGCCAATTACTGATCCAAACCACTAAATCACCTTCAATTCCATACTTCCTTATTTTCTGCAATAGCCTACCGTGGGGAACCTTATCAAACGCCTTACTGAAATCCATATACACCACATCAACAGCTTTACCCTGATCCACCTGTTTGGTCACCTTCTCAAAAAACTCAATAAGGTTTGTGAGACATGACCTACCCTTCACAAAACCGTGTTGAGTATCGCTAATCAACTTGTTCTTTTCAAGATGATTATAAACCCTATCTCTTATAACCTTTTCCAACATTTTACCCACAACCGAAGTAAGGCTCACAGGTCTATAATTACCAGGGTTGTCTCTACTCCCCTTCTTGAACAAGGGGACAACATTTGCTATCCTCCAGTCTTCCGGCACTATTCCTGTCAACAAAGACGACATAAAGATCAAGGACAAAGGCTCAGCAATCTCCTCCCTGGCTTCCCAGAGAATCCTAGGATAAATCCCATCTGGCCCAGGGGACTTGTCTATTTTGACATTTTCTAAAATTGCTAACACCTCCTCCTTTTGAACCTCAATTCTATCTAGCCTGGTCGACTGAACCTGAGTGTTCTCCTCGACAACATTGTCTTTCTCCAGTGTAAACACTGACGAAAAATATCCATTTAATGCTTCCCCTATCTCCTCTGATTCCACACACAACTTTCCACTACTATCCTTGATTGGCCCTAATCTTACTCGAGTCATTCTTTTGTTCCTGATATACCTATAGAAAGCCTTAGGGTTTTCCTTGATCCTATCCGCCAACGACTTTTCGTGTCCTCTCCTCGCTCTTCTTAACTCTCCCTTTAGGTCCTTCCTGGCTAACTTGTAACTCTCAAGTGCCCTAACTGAGCCTTCATGTCTCATCCTAACATAAGCCTTCTTCTTCCTCTTGACAAGTGCTTCAACTTCCTTAGTAAACCACGGCTCCCTTGCTCGACAACTTCCTCCCTGCCTGACAGGTACATACTTATCAAGCTGCAGTGGAAGGATGCGAGACCGCCAAGCATGGAGACCTGGATCAATGACATTGCAGGATTCATTAAGCTGGAGAGGGTCAAATTTGCCCTGAGGGGGTCCGTACAAGGGTTCTTTAGGAGGTGGCAGCCTTTCCTCGACTTTCTGGCTCAACGATAAGGAACTAGGTCAGCAGCAGCAGCAACCCGGGGGGGAGTGGGGGAGGGTCTCAGGGGGGTATTGTTTAAGTTAATTTGCTTATTGTTAATTTATTTTGTTGTTTATTGGGTTTGGGGGGGTGGGGGGTTCGTTACATGCGTTGTTACAGGTGCCGGGGGGGTGTTTATTAATGTTATTATTATTATTGTTCTGTTGCTATATATTTTTCAAAAAATTCCAATAAAAATTATTTTTTAAAAAAGGAAATCAGACTTCTGGGAATAGCCGCTTTTGTCTGCTTTGGGACGAGTTTATTGCAGTCCTGACAGGGCACTCGGAAGGCTTCAATTAGGAGTTTCGAGACCAACGTCAAGTCCTGGGAGAAGCTTCCCCAGGATCAGTGGGGAATATGACTCATCTTTCATTCTCACTCCACAGTATAAATATTTCCCACTCTCTCTGTCTGTTAGCTTTGACAAAGAGTCATCGGACTCGAAACGTTAGCTCTTTTCTCTCCCTACGGATGCTGCCAGACTTGCTGAGATTTTCCAGCATTGTCCCTTTTGTCCCAGGATCAGTGGGCCTGGTACAACCAAATAAAAGATTGTGCAGTTTCCCTCAGAAGTGAATGCCTAGCAGAAGCAGAGAGAAAGCACAAGGATAATAATAGTAATAATCATTATTGTCACAAGTAGGCTTACGTTAATACTGTAATGAAGTTACTGTGAAAAGCCCCTAGTTGCCACATTCTGGCACATGTTCGGTACACAGAGGGAGAATTCAGAATGTCCAAATTACCGTACAGATAGAAAACCCCGAACCAGCAACCCATCCAAAATATGTCCGGCAGTATCCTGCCCTATTTGCAGCAGAACTGGAGTGTGGATCAGCTTTGCCAGTCCCTGATATATCCACCAGACTGATACCAAAGACCCCAGATGACGATCATGGTCACTTTACCTTGAAAGGACAAAATCGAGTCAGTTGGCCTTTGAGAGGCTGCAGGAAAGAAGACAAGAGCAGCTGGGAGAAAAGGGAGGTGGAAGGCAATGTGCAGGTGAGTAAATCTTCAGGGAAGAATTCCCCAACACTGAATTCACCGAAGGATATTGGACTGATTCTCCGTCCAGCGACGCCGGAATCGCGAGATGCGATTCGGCAAAGAATCGAGCGTGATCCGATAATCGTGGTCGGTGCCCGGTGCCCGACAGAATGCCATGCTCTGATGCTGTGACAGCAGCGTCAGTGCATTCTCTGCACTTACAGTAAATGGCGTTGGCATATCATTAACGGCCTGATCCGGTATTCCCTGGGGCTTCTGCGATGCTCCGCCTCTGCCAGGAGGAATTACCGACGGCAAGTTTTAAAAATTGGAAAACAAGCGTCATGGCTGCTCGGGAGAGAGGAGGAAGGACATGTTCCCAGAGGCATGGCTGTGAGCTGCCAGTCCTGCCGCTGGTTGGATGGGGGGAGGGGGTGTGGTGGGCACTGCCAGGTCTGGGGGGGGGGACCAGGAGATGGATGTGGGTTTGGGGTTGGATGTGGGTTTGGGGTTGGGTGTGGGTTGGGTGTGGGATGGGGGTGGGGTGGATGACCCCCCTCCCCTCTCCTCCTCCTGCTCTCCCCCTCCTCCCCCCCCCCCACACCCCTCCTTCTCCCCCCTCCTCCGGCTTTGGACACCCTGACCCATGGCCGATGCCTCCGCCCCCAAGGCCTCCACCACGGACGCCACACATGCAGTGTTGCCCATGGTCGGCACTGCCTCTTTCCCTTGCAGGCGGCTGGACTCCTCCAACTGCAGCTCTAGGCACTGGATGGTTGCTGCCAGCCCCTCAAATAGCTCCCCGGCTCTTGTCTGCATTGCCAGTATTGATCGGATTGGTGGTGGATGGGTGGTGTGGAGGTGGTGCGGGGGGAGATACAGTGGTGGGTCGGTGGTGTGGGAGTGGTGAGGTAGTGGTGAGGAGATGGTCTGGGGGGTGATCTGAGGTTGGTGTGGGGGTTGTGCCATGTTTGCCATAGGGACACCGCAACTCAGCGGGGGATCACTTGGTTGCCCTATGCCAACTTCCGCCTTTGCAGCGCCCTCTCTCCATGCTCTCTCTCTCTCTCTCATTGACCAAGTCCAATGCCCGTTGCTCCACGATGGTGAGGGGCCGCAGGTCTGCAGTCCCCCTCCGGTATTCTCTCTCTCTGCAGTTATGCACCGTCTTCTCCTGGCCGGGGAGGGGAAGGCGGGGGGGCCTGCTTGGAAACAAAAAACGCACAGTGTTCAGCAGTCGGACATGTGCAGCACAGTGGATGGAGAGCTGGTGGCCTTTGTGAACAGGGCACCCAGCCATCGTGGGCGGTATGGGTGCGGGCATGTCGTGCAGGGTGGGGTGCGCACACACTGCTGGCGGGTTGAGTTCTGTTGCTCTCTGGGTGGATAGGGGTGTTGGACAGAGGTTGGTGCCAAGGACATGGTACTCTCTAGTCACCCTCTACCCTGAGGAAGCCGTGTGCCTCCTACTTGCACTACTGTCTGGTCCTCGCGGTGGGGCCCATGACACTCACGGCCTCTGCCACCTGCGCTCAGGCCTGGTGTATGATGGTGGGTGGCAATTGCCTTCCCACGCCAGGGATCAGGGTGGCCCGTCTCTCCTCCACGGCATCCAGCAGTGTTTTGAGCTCTGTGTCCATGAACCGGGGTGCCACTCTACGTGCTGTCATCTTGGTGGCTGTGTTAAGTGTGTATGGGGACTGGAGTGCTATTGTGCGGCTGCAGCTTGTCAGCCTCTTGACTGGCAATCCCAACCCCGACGAATCGGACACCGTTTTTCATTGGAATCGATCAAGTTCCACATGGTGCCTGTGCTAGCCCATTAACAAATTATGAATTGATCTGGGACTGGTGCAATTTAGTGGTTGAAAAAGTCCACCAATTCAAGCCCGGCGTCAACAAAAGTTTCTGAAATGGAAAATCCCGCCCATTATGGCATCATTCTCTCACTTCACCATTATCACCTTCTGCAGCCAAAACTGTAGCTTCAAAACAGAAAATGGATACCACTGCCTTTGGAGACATTTTCCTTATATACCACAAGGTGGTTCCAGCTGTGGAGGTTGTGGTGAAGTGCCTGTGCACAGTTCTGTATATAGTTAGCAAAGTGTCCTCCAACCAGCTATCATGTGACTCAAGACACCCACCAGTTGGTAGCAAGTCGTACAAGAAGATGGTCGCACTTAGAGAAGCTCCAGGAGAATTCACTCAATTAATTTAATAGCCATCATCTGTGTTATCGTTCATTAGTTATCTTTCCACGTGTTTGTTAACAAATCATTGTCATAATATACACACAAGTATATGATGGTGCATAGACACACACTGACTGACACACTGAACACAGCAGCCAATCACCAGACAGGGCACGGTCACTATAAAGCCAGAGGGCACTAGTTTTCCCGCTCATTTGGGATGCAGCCTCTGAGACAGACAGAGCCCGCAGTCAGTACCACAAACATCTACCATGTGCTAGCAGTATAGTCTTGTCAGGTTAGCCATAGGTCTTCAGTCAACCTAACATAGTGTCGACCCACAGTGCAAGTATGTTTAATAGCTTATAGTTAAATAAAATAGAGTTGTACTTCTACAAGTGTTGGTAGCCTGTCTCTTCTGCTACTCTGGTAAACGCAGTCATCACAGACCCAGCATACCCAACACATCAATCATCTTTACAGTTAAACAACTATATGTTCTGTGTACATCATTACAACAATTACATCACAGAACACCACAGAGGTGACATCAGTGAAATCTCCCTGATTGGTTTTACCACTACAGTGAGATGGTGGTGAGCTTTTGGATATCAGGGAGAAGTTACATTACTTCCCTATACACATATGAAACAGGACAAAATAACCCTGGGTGTTAACAGCATTGCAAGCTTCTTTCTGGTCCACATTACTATATGTACTACACCCACAGTAACCTGCATTTTCATTATTATCAGTCTGACATCTTTGTCAGTGGAAAGGGGTACCGCTGCCTGGATGCAGTCATTGCAGGCTTGACATTGTGCATATTTGTGTCGAATTTCCTGGTAGAAGCCATGATTCATTTATCCTGGGGCGTCCTCTTTGTCGCATTAGTCCAACCATGCCATCAGACCACAAGTTTGCTATTTGGTTGCAAGGGATCCTGGGCACGATCCTACGGCCACGCTGCGCCAGAAAAGCAACTCGCCGCGGCGCAGCGTGAGCGTTGACAGCTGGGAGGCCGCACTCCCAGTGTCTACCCGGCTCGTAATGCCTTGCGAGATTCAACGCAATCTTGCGACACTTTGTGATGTGAATTCCTGTCCACAGTGGGCGGGAATTTTTACAAACGTTTTTACAAAAATTTTTTACAAACCTGCATATCAGAGCGAGGCAGTAAGCTTTACTCTAGTGTGCAGATTCCTGTGTTACCCAAGACTTTGGAATTCAATCCCTTCATCTCAGAGACCTCGGGCAAGCACCGTTTGGTACTGGTCCCCACAAAAGGGGAACAGACAAAACGGCACTAGTGGGGATCTCCCAGGGGATTGGAGGCCCCAGCTGCATATCTTGCAGCTGGATATCTTGGCAGTACCACCTGGAAAACCAGCCTGGCACTGCCATGGGGAGGGGGACACTCCCATATTGCGTTCGAGGTTGGGGGAAGGTTGTGGATTGTTTTGGGGGCCTCGGAGATCGGGAAACCATTTAAAATGGCGTCCTGATCTCTCGCTACAATGGGGAGTTCAGGCGAGCGGAGCTCCCCTCTGTACAAAATGTGCAGCTACAGCCGTATGTTCCCCGTTCAGACCCCTTATTCAACATGAGTCACGTTGAATAGCCATGTGTTACTCGGCCCTGCTAGTGCTGGGAAACACGCAGTTAAATGCGCTTGCTAGGGGACTTTGTTCGCTTTCGGGAGAATCACGGCCATTATGTTTCTGGACAAGGCACAGGACAACTGTCCAGAACAAGGGCCCTGCTACAGAGTTGGCCTACTACAAAAACCTTGTGGCCGCCAGAAATATAATTGGGTAAATCATCAACATACTCAAGCAATGCTTTCACTGCCTGGTCCAACTTGTGTTTCCAGGTTGATTATGGCCTAGTTTTGCTGCACTGAGGGAGCAGTCTAACCTTCACCAGGACACTTAAAATTTAAGTAACTGGAGGAGAAAAAATAACTTTTCCCAAAAGAGGAACAGAGCAGAAGCAAGAATGACAACAGTTCCCTCCAGCTAACAGACCTCTTACAATGACTCATCCAAGACAACGTCATCTGATTAATCTCTTCTATCCTTCACACATCAACAATCTCTCAATCGGGGCTGGTTTAGCACAGTGGGCTAAACAGCTGGCTTGTAATGCAGAACAAGGCAGCAGAGCGAGTTCAATTCCCGTTCCAGCCTCCCCGAACAGGCGCCGGAATGTGGCGACTAGGGGCTTTTCACAGTAACTTCACTGAAGCCTACTTGTGACAATAAGCAATTACTATTATCATAGTCATAGAGATTTACAAAGTATCAGTTATGGCTACATGGGGCCTGCCACTCAGCTGGTGTGCCATTGTTCATCTCTTTCTCGTCTTCCTTGTATGATCCAGGAGACTGAAAAGGGATGTCCTGTTCCTCATCATCCTCCTCCTCAGGTGCCAGTAGGCACAAGGTGCCTCCTTGTGCCAGTAGGCTTCTCAGCCGAGCCATATTGTGCAGCATGCAGCAAACCACCAATCTTCAGGAGGCTCTTGCTGGTGAATACAGTAGAGCTCCTACAGAATGGTCAAGGCACCTGACGTGCGTTTTGAGAATGTTATAGCCTGCACTCAGAGTCACCACATGGCTGCCGTTTGGTCTTCATTTGTGGCTGCCTAATGGGGAATACCTCCTAAGGGCTGGAAGCCTACCACAGACCTGTGTTGGTGTTTAAAACAGCTGAGATCATTGGGAAT
The DNA here is from genome assembly GCF_902713615.1 of Scyliorhinus canicula. Lineage (NCBI taxonomy): Eukaryota > Metazoa > Chordata > Chondrichthyes > Carcharhiniformes > Scyliorhinidae > Scyliorhinus > Scyliorhinus canicula. Next base: position 170,217,084 of record NC_052149.1, read on the forward strand.
TATTCAGGGTGAATGAGTCATGGCAGGTTCCAGGGTACCATGCACAGATATGTAGTAAAATCATGATAGTCACATATTCAGAGAGTGGAAGAATTTCCTGTTCACAAAGATGTCAGATTGATGTGGATTGGTGCCCTTATGGTGATGTGCATGCAGCCTGCATCTGAGTGAAGCCTATAATAGCCTGTAATAGTACAAAGTCTTGTGGTTCTTTGTGTTGGAGGCACTACATCCTTAGAGAGGTTCTCCCCCGCCTCCAATGATAGAGGGCATCAGTGGCGGATGACTGTGAAATTCTGTAGAGGTGCTTGCTGAGCCCTGGAAAGAACCAGTTCCATAAACATTCAGAGCAATAATAACCTTAAGAATCACTGGTAGGGCATGGGGATCAAAAAGCTATGGTTCCAGATGTTGTTGGACCATGCCATATATGTTGGTGTCAAATTTCAGCTTGAACCTGAGCCGTCTTTTTCATTTGTTCTCTGTAATATCAATATATGATCTCTGCGGCCAGTTCCTTTCGAGTAAAACGTTGTTAACGTCCTCCTCCTGCTCACTGATGCACATTGTGCTGCTTCTACCTGTTGGAAAGGTGCTCTCTCTCTGCCCTCACGTCGGTTATACTCATTTGCCTCTATGGGGCCCATATTCACATGTCATCCCAATTTTGCCACTTCCTTGGCATAATGCACACTGCTGCTTTCTCTGACTCACTCGTCATCCTGCCACCTGGATTCCCAAGTCACTAGGGGCAAAAACACTTTTGCCCTGAAAAGAGAATATCCAACTCTGCTGAGCTTCAGCCACACACCTGTGATTAAATTTTTGTGGTTGTTGATGCAATATGCAAAGGTGACCTGAGCTTCCGAAGAATTCAGGCAAGTAAAGATCTTGGGCGGTATTCTCCCCTACCCGGCGGGGCGGGGGGTCCTGGCGTAGCAGAGTGGCGCCAACCACTCCGGCGTCGGGCCTCCCCAAAGGTGCAGAATTCCCCAAAGGTGTGGAGTGGCCCGCCGACCGGCGGGGCGCTATTCCCGCCCCCGCCGATTCCCAGGTGGCGGAGAATTCCGGCCACGGCAGGGGCGGGATTTATGAAGGCCCCGGGCGATTCCCCGACCCTGCGGGGGGGTCGGAGAATTCCGCCCCTTCTTCTGAAATGCTTAAAGCCTACGAGTCATATTTCAGATCTCCAGGTGACAAATATTGCCTTGGGCTGCAGCTTTAAATGTCCAGTTGCCTTCATGAACTGAATGGCGGCTGTCCAAAGAATGACTGGGTCCTCCTGTTTCCTTCCCCATTCCCTCCCCTGTCCAGTAACAGTTGTGGGTGCTGGGTGACTTACCAAATCAGGGATCTAGTGCCATTTTGGCTAAGCCAGAGACCCATAATGAAAATGTAGCCCTTGGATAAAACTGGCTGCCTCAAGTGGTAATATAAGTTCCCATTTATCCAAACAGGCACGTGGTCAGAAAGCAGTGCAGAGAATCTGATCCATTGCAGTAAGCTGTAATTCCAATTTCACCTGATCCATATACTCATGTGAACAACCCACAGTGCTTCCTTAACTAGTTTCTACAAGATTCCTTTCTGGAAATTAAAAAAAACTATTTTAAATTGAGGAAGTTTGGAATGACTGCGCAACATCAGCAGCTAATTTGTGCTTAGAAAGATCCCACAAACAATGAACAAAATTAATGAACAGTTAAATGATTCGTGACAACTGAGAAAAGGATGATGGCTGCGATTCTCTGCTCCGACGGTAGAGTGTCAGAGTTTCACTCCGCGGTCGACTCCCGTTCTGGGACCCCATTCTCTGAAGTACAAGGGGGCTAGCAGGGGCGTGGCGGGAAGCACGGGGCGCAGCCTCAAAGCAGCGTCGGAGACCCGGTGCCATGCAATCGACGCACCGCCGCATCGCACATAAGGCGACGCGAGCGCACAGGCCGCCGATGGAGCCACATGGCGCCACGCCGAACAGTGCCCCGGTTCACAGACCACGACATGAAGACGCTCCTGGATGCCCTCGAGGAGAGGAGAGGGCATCTGTACCTGGACCCGGCCAGAGGGTCCCACCCAATGTGGCCCGGCATCTGTGGAGGGAGGTGGGCGCGGCCGTCAGTGCCATCGTGTTGACACCCAGGACTGGCGAGCAGTGTCGCAAAAATCTCAATGACCTGAGGGCAGCCAGGGTGAGTACCCAGCAATGTGCCCATGGCACCAACCCCCTTACACCCACATGTGTGACACCCACGTCATCCCCAGGGGGACGGTACAACCACAGCCGTGACCCACATGGCTGCAGCCACCCATGCTTAGCCGCGTTGGCTGTGTACCCTGTGCACCCATGCCAACATAGGTCCAACAGCATGCATCGGACCACCTAACAATGCTGTCATTCCCCCCCCCCCCCCCCACCCCCCGGCAGGAGAAGAGCGCCCATAACCAGCGAGAGCGTGCCCGAACCGGAGGGGGTGAACCTGACCTGCGTCACCTCACCGTGCATGAGCAGAGGGCACTGGACATAACCGGAGCACCCGAGGACCGGGAGATTGCCCATGCTGAGATCGGGGGCGTCCACCAAGTGATATCACCCCCCCTCCCCCTGCCTGGCCCCTTTCCCCTCAGCACTCTCCCCTCAGCCCTCTCCCCTCAGCACTCTCCCCTCAGCCCTTTCCCCTCAGCACTCTCCCCTCAGCCCATTCCGCTCGGCACTCTCGCCTCAGCCCTTTCCCCTCAGCACTCTCCCTTCACCCCGTACTGCAACCCACACCCGCATCCAACTCCTGGACGGCCAGACGACGCAGATCAACCAGGCGAATTAGGCTTACACCGCAGGATGATACAGGGCACTAGCACACAGGGGACAGACAGTCACGACACGACGCCATGTCTTATTATGCTCACGGCGTAGCATAAGCTGCTTCCTTGAAGTTCACTCTGACAAAGGAAGGTTCAGACGTGGAGATAACTTCAACACGTTTATTAAACTATTAACAATTCTCCTACTCGGATTCGCCACTACTGTTAATCCTTTTATAGCTACTCAGACTGACGAACCAGTCTGCTACAATCCACGCGGTGGGTGTGATATTGAATCAGCCCTGTGTCTGTACTCACTGAGTGTCTCCACTGGAAAGAGAAAGATCATGTGTGCTGTGCCCTTTATATATGGGTTGGTGTAATGCCCCCCTGTGGTAGTGTCACCTCTGTGTGTATCGTGAATGCCCATTGGTCGTGTCCTATCTTACTGACCTATTGGTTGAGTTTCTGTGTGTCATGTCTCTAGTGCTCCCTCTAGTATCTAGCTAGTCTACGTGTACTTACATTAACCCCTTGTGTATCTACAGTGATGCATATTACCACAGACACAGGACACTGGCAAACAGGGGACAGACAGACATGAAAGAACACAACACGACACTACCATGGAGGGGACGGACTGACAGGACATGGCACCCCAGGGTACCCCTGACCGCAGGTCCGATGAAGACACTGAGGTTGCGTCATAGCTGTCCCCTGCCCGCTCCGCCACCGCAGATACTCTCACCTTGGTTGGCCATTTTAGTTGTGAGGCTTCTGGGACACTAACTCGTGCGCACCACACTGCCGCTCCGGTACAGCAGGTGGTAGGTAGGGACAGCCGAGGGGCTGGACAGTGGGAGGGCAAACACCTGCCGCCCAGATGGGTCCTGGGTTTACCCCGCACACACATCGACCCGATGCAGTCAGGGACCCAGTGGCATGAGAAGGTGACGGCCGGTTTCCAGTGCATCCGCGCCCAGGAGCAGGAAATAGTGCCGGTCATGAGTGCCACACAGGCCAACACCGCACGGGTGGCATCCGCTGTGGGAACAATGGTGGTGACGGTGTAAGGCATGGGACTGAGTTTGCAAGGCCTAGGGCTATCTGCACACGTGGACTCCGCGGCTCAGGACAGGGCTGCCGTCACACAGGCAGCCATGAGCCAGGGCCAGCTGAACATTGCAGAGGTGCTCAACAACCTGACGCGGTATCAGCCGGCCATGGCCCAGTCCCAGCAGGCCATCGCTGAGAGCATCAGCACCATTGCCCGCGTGATGCAAGGCATTGTACAGAGCCAGAGAGGGATGGCGAACTCCCTGAGCTCCATGGCTGCATCCTGACCGTCCTCCTCCTCCTCTAGCACATCGCCCCTCTGCTGGGCTATGTTGGGCAGGTCGCAGCAGACCATGATGATGCAGCGAACCCTCTCCAATGGGTACTGGAGGGCCCCCCAGAGCAGTCCAGGCACCTGGAGCGCATCTTCAGCAGCCCAAAGCACCTCTCAACCACACTCCTGGCCGCTGCATGGGCATCATTGTAGCGGCGCTCCGCGTCGGTCTGTGGCCTCCGTATAGGCATCATCAGCCACAAACACAACGGATAAACTTGTTTGCCCAGCAATCAGCCCCACAGCCAGAGGGGGTGTCCCTCAAACATGGTGGGGATGAACGATTGGGAAAGTATAAAGGAGTCATGCACACTGCCAGGGTACCTGGCGCAGACGTGCAGGATCATCATCCTGTGGTCACAGACCACCTGCACATTCATTGAATATGTACCCTTCCTGTTCAAGCACATGGCCCTTTCATCCAAGGTGGGCCGCATGGCGATGTGCACTCCATCGACTGCCCCCTGCACCATGGGTACCCGGGCAACAGCGGCGAACCCCGCTGCGTGGGCATCCTGGTGGGCGCGGTCCACAGGGAACTGCATGTACTGGTCCGCAATGTCGTACCGGGCGTCGATGACGGCCCGGATGCACCTGTGCACCGATGGCTGGGAGATGCCGGACAGGTCCCCACTCGGTGACTGGAACGAACCCGTCATGAAGAAGTTGAGGGCGACCGTCACCTTGATGGCCACCGGGAGGGCATGTCCACCCCCGGTCCCACGTGGTGCCAGGTGTGCCACCAGGTGGCAGATGTGGGCGACGGTCTCCCGGCTCATCCTGAGTCTCCTCCTGCACGCTCTGTCTGGGAGGTCCTCGAAGGACATGTGGGGCCGGTACTCATGTTGGCGCACAAGACGCCTCCGTGGCCGTGGCACACCCTCCTCCTCCCCTTCCTCGTTATCCCCTTGCTGTGGCTATCGTACGGCGTGGTGCTCCTCCTGCACCTCTCGCATGTGTGGCACTGCCGCCTGGGTGCCTTGCACGTGCTCCACTGCAGCCCGCTGCTCTACAGCAGGCTCCGCCACCTCCCTGTCACGCCTGTGCTCCAGTTCCCACTGGGCCTCCTGCAGGGCAGCAGCCCCCGCCACAGCGGCCAACAACGCTGGGAGATGGCTAAAGGGGGTGTAGGGCGTGGGAGTAGACCGGGTTTTAGCATTGGTATACCCCCCTCCACAACCAGGTGACATGGACTACATGGCCAGCCCGGTTGCCAACACGCGCCCCACCCCTGCCCCCTCGGTGTCCTGACACCTGTCGGCCGTCCCCCCTACAGGGCCACCGTCTGGTGGCACTTCCCTCACTGGGTGTGCTGCCGTGTGTGCAATAAAACAACCCACCTGTCTTTAAATATTGCCCTGAGAACTTCCAGGTCTAAAATGAAGGGTAGTGATTTAATATTTTTTTTGAAAAGGTGGAACCTCCAACAATGTGGCACCATTGCTTTATTGTACTGAAGCATTAAACTAAGTTATGTGTGCACATCTTCGAGTGGATATTGAACATTCAATTTTTTTTGAGTATGAGGTAAACACACATTTTTAGCTGAGCCAAGTTGGCAAGATATTGTAGAGCTTATGGATGGTCCAAATGTGCAATGAAAAGGATGTGCAGCTGTGTTCCTGCACTTCCTCCTCGGGCATAATGACTGTGCCTTATTGCACAACAAAATAAATTCAAACCCTAACAAGTATTTATTTCCAAGTCTGCAATACAGTTTCAGCTCAAGTTCAGGGAGATCAGTGTGAGAATTCACTCTCCAAACATTGTGTTTATGAAATGGAAGTTGAATACTGAATAGTAATTTGAGTGACTGCACACCACCAATCCCAATAACAGGATCAGTTAGAATACATCATGTTGGTGGCATACAGAAGGCTTTCTTCTAGTTCCTCAGAGACAGGAGGAAACAGATTTGCGAGTTATGGTGCTCTTATTTCTTGTGTTCTTCTGCTACTTTCACTTGTGCTATACTTGACACAAAAGTTAGCACATACATGGTTAAGAAGCAGATGTACTTTTGAATCTATAATTGTATTGTTAAATATTAGGAATACGGTGTAGATTTAAATGTGTTTAATTAAGTGTTTCCACGTATGAAAGGGTAAAACTCTAGTTAGATTCATCGATAGAAACACACATAGAAAATAGAAGCAGGAGGAGGCCATTCAGCCCTTCAAACCTGCTCCACCATTCATTATGATCATGGCTGATCATCAAGTTCAATATTCTGAGTGCCATCTGCCACTGGTTTTCAGAATGGGCATTATCCTTAAATCTGTGTACATTTGTAAAGATAAGTGTGAGTGAAGGAGCATTGTATTATAGTCAAACTTTCCATGTTTAATAAATGTTTATTTTTGTTGTTAAAAGCTAATTAGCAGTCCAGTGACTGTTCCTCCATGTATTCTAAAAATGTCAAAAGTTGTAGTTTTCTGAGTCAGGGTTCCATTCTGGGACCATCCCGTCCAGTGGTATCACCAACTATCATACCACTTGCTTTCAAAGAAGGCAATGATAAAATGAATTTGATTAAGTTTGATTTGTAAAGTTACATTTCTGCTTTAATCTTTCGAAAAATTAATAGCTGGTCTCACTGGAATTTGGGGGGAAAGTAAACCATGGTATAAAATGGTATTTCTAGCACAGAAACAGTTCACTGAGGCCAATAGGTCCATGCCAGAACTTGGGATTGACAAGAGCTTTCTACCTTAGAGCTAACACAATCAGCATATCATACTACTTTGACTCTCATGGATTAATCTAGCTTTCCCTTAAATGTTAGTCGCTTCAACTGATCCACATGATAACAAGTTCCACATGCTAACCACTCCGAGTAAAGAAATTTCACCTCAATTCCCAAAGGAATTCTTGGTGATTATCTTGTATTTAAGGCCCCGAGTTCAGTTTTGTTAAGGCCCATGCAAGGAAGTATGTTCCATGCAGGGAATAGAAGTAAAAAATAATATTGAAATCGTGTTATCAGAAAGAATGGGGCATCCGCAACAGGATTAATAGATCAGTGGCACAAAGAGAAATCAATGGTTTAGATCAAACTGCCATCACAGAGAAGTGGCCAGAATTTTCGAACCTTTCTTGCTGGTGGGATCATCTTCTATCACCGATGTAAACAGAGATTTCAATGGTTCGCCAGGAGGTAGAAATTCCAACATGGTTACAAGGCATCAACATTTGCAAGTAAATATTCCCAGGTACATGACATTTCAAAAAGACAGAGTGACTGGAAAAGGAGGAGGGTTGGTTCCGATATTAAATGATAACATAAGGGCATGCGTGAGAAAGGATCTTAGCTCAGAAGACCAGAGAGTACAACCTGGAATGGTGAGGGTTCTAGGCCCCCGAACAATAGTTGTACCACTGGAAAGAATATTTATTGTATCAAAACTTATCGGAACTGGGAAAAAAGGCAATGCAATGTGGGTGACTTTAATCTTCATATAAACAGGATCAATCAAATTAGCAAAGGTGGTCTAGAAGACAAGTTTGTACAATGCTTTTATAACTACTGGTGAAATATTTTGTGGAACCAAATAGGGAGAAATTTATTTTAGATCTAGTATTGTGTAATGAGGCAGGGTTAATTACTAATGTGAAAGTAAAAGATACACTGAGAAATAGTGATTATAATACAATTGAAATCCACACTATGTTTGAAAGCAACATACTCCAGCCCCAAACACAAATACTAAACTTAAACAAAACTAATTAGCTAGGTGTGAGGGAAAGCTGGCTAAGGTTGATAGGATAAATAGACAAACATGTATGGCAATAAACAGAGCAAAACATTTAATCAAATGTTCAACGAAACTACATTGGATTGAAGAACAAAAATTCAGCAGGAAATATCCATTCAAGGCTTACGAAGGGTTAAGGGTAGTATTAGATTAAAAGAGAATTTAATGTTGCAAACCCTAAGCATTAATCTAAGGACTGCCAATGTTTTAGAAACTAGCAAAGGGCCGCCAAATATTGACAAAAAAAGAAACATGGAAAAAATAACCAGGAATATAATGACCGATTATAAAAGCATTTACAAGTATATAAAAAGGAAGTGAGTAACTAAAGTAAATATTGACTCCTCAGAAGCAGAGCGGGGAGAAATCATGGGAAATGACAGACATTGAACAAATATTTTGAATCTATCTTCACAGAAGAAGGCACAAGTAATCCAGAAATAGAGGGTAATCTGGAGTGATGAATGTAAGAAATTGGTGTATATATTGTATTGTATATCTGTTGTAGTAAAATTTTTTAAAGCCTGTATTAAGATATACATTTGTTGCAACAATATTATTAAAGAACCTAGGTTGAAGCACATAGATTGTGTGTTTGCTAAAACAGTAATTAAAGAGTCGTGAAATACGAGTTAATCATTAACTTGGTTACAGAGAAAGAGCTAATTGAATTATGTTTTGATTTCTGGAGATTCCCTGGAGTGTAGATAATTTATGAGGGATTGTATCTAGTCCTTGTCAAGCAGATCATGGAAACGTGTGGGGTACAGATGATGTAATTAATGGGAGGAGTCAGGTCTGTTTGTAGTTTGGCAGTCTGCTAGAAGTTTTTAAGTTGAACAGCAGTTTTACCAAATGCTGCTAGGTTGAGCAATTTGTCATTGGATTTGAGTCAGACAAGACTGAAGTAGTCTAGAACTGCCCTTGAAAGAGCTGTCTCTGAAAGTATCTACACAGAAGACAGCAAATTAACTTTATTTTTAAGTGGTATTTGAACCGTATTTGGTTGCTTAATTGGAATTAGTGGCCTTTTGTTTAAGAGCTGTTTAACTGATAATTGTAAAGCTATCTCCTTGATGTTAATGTGGTTAATTCTGTGTTTAAATTAAAGGTTATTTTGACATAAAGGATACCTATTGGTCAGTTTCATCACTCCCGGGGTGAAGTATCTTTCCTCACAGGTTTACAAATTTTAAAAAAATGTTTGGGGTCCTTGTCTGGTATTCTAACAAATGTTGGGGTCTTGTCTGGTATCCTAACACTCAATGCTAATAACAGTAAGACAATTAATATAATTAACATCAGCAGTGAACAAGTACTCGAGCAACACCAAGGATTAAAACCTGGCAAATTCCCATGACCTGATGGCCCACATCCTACGGCTGTAAAAGAGATAGCTGTACAGATAGTGGATGTGATGGCCATGATTTTACAAAATTCCCTAGATTTTGAACAGTCCCAGCAGATTGAAAGTTAGAAAATGCAACGTTATTATTGAAGAAAGGAGGGAGATAGGAAATAGAGTCAGTTAATCTGACATCAGTCACCAGGAAAGTGTTGGAATCTATTATTCAGGAACTCTTAATACATGCGGAAAAGCACAGTAGGATTAGAAAAAGTTAACTTGGTTTTACAAAAGTAAAATCCCGTTTGACAAATTTATTAAACTTTTTTGAGGATGAAATGTGTAGGATAGATCATAGAACCATAGAATTTACAGTGCAGAAGGAGGCCATTTGGCCCATCGAATCTGCACCGGTCCCTGGAAAGAGAACCCCACACAAGCCCTCCACCCTATCCTCGTTACCCAGTAACCCCAATTAACCTCTTTGGACACTAAGGACAATTTAGCATGGCCAATCCACCTAACCCGCACATCTTTGGGCTGTGGGAGGAAACCAGAGCACTCGGAGGAAACCCACGCAGACACAGGGAGAATGTGCAGACTCCACACAGACAGTGACCCAAGCTGGGAATCGAACCGAGGACCCTGGAGCTGTGAAGCAACTGTGCTAACCACTGTGCTACCTTGCTGTCTTTATAGATAACGGGCAACATTTACCAGTAGAAATAGAATACCTGAAGTTCCAAAAAGCATTTGATAATGCACCACTCAAAAGGTCAATACATAAGTTAAGGGCTCATGGGATTTGTGGTGTTATATTAGCACGGGTAAAAGATTGGTTAATGGACAGGATGTAGAGAGTCAGATAAAAGAGGCATTTTAAAGTTGACAGGCTCTGACTAGTGAGGCAGAACAAGGATCTGTGCTTGGGCGTCAGCTATTTGCCATCAATAATAATAACAGATATAGAGACAGAATGTTGCGTGATGTTGTATATGCCTGCATGCCATTGTAATGTAAAGGTGCTCAGCAGAGCAAGGATTAAAGTGGGACTGGACAATAGCACCACCCGCATCCTGAAGTCAAGTGTCACACGGTATTAGACTGAGAGAAGAGTCCAGAAAGAAGAAGCCTGCATGGAGTCAGCAGCACTATGCATGACGCTACCTGAGATCTGTACATGGTTAAAGGTTAACAATAAACAATTCATTTTTAAATATACAAAGTCTCAAGATCTCCTTCTTGAGACACCAAACAAATCCATAAAGCAACATAGTGTTCAACGGTAGCACCATAACAAAACAGAGCAATGTGTCAAAGTTTGTTGATGATACAAAGCTCGGTGCGAATGCAAGCTGTGAGGAAGACACAAAGAGATATAGACAGGTTAAGTGAGTGGACAAGAGGTGGCAGATGGAGTATAATGTGGGAAAATGCGAGGTTATTTACTTTGTTAATAATAATAGAAAAGCTGAATTTTTTTAAAGGAAGAAAGCTCGTAAATGTTGATGTTCAGAACAACAAGGAACACCAAAAATTGGCATGCAGGTACACCAAGCAATTAGGAAAGCATATGACCTATTGGCCTCTATTGCAAGAGTACAAAACAACATACAACATACAAACAAGGAACATGTGTAAACCATTTGTCCCCTTGAGCCTGCTGCACTATTTGCTAAGATCATGGATGATCTGATAGTGACCTCAAATGGGCATCTTGCCTACCCCTGATATCCTATCATCTCCTAACTTACCAAGAATCCATCCATCTCCGCCTTAAAGATATTCACACATTCTCTACTTCAGAAGATTGTGGATATTCCATCATTGAATATATTTAAGGTTGAGCCAGACAAATGTGTGATCCCTTTGGGAATCCAGGGATATGGGGAGCTGGTGGGGCAGTGGAATTGACCCTCGAGATCAGCCAGGATCATATTGAATGGTGGAGCAGCATCAATGGTCTGTCAGGTCTTTTGCCTGCTCCTATTTCTTATTTCTCTCCACATACGCTGTCAAACACTTACATAATCTCAAACAAATCTGTCAGGTCTCCTTCGAGTCTTCACTTTCCTGGAGAAAAGTGCCTCTGCAAGTTTAAAGTTTCTTGTTTGGCATGACGTCAGGTATAATTTTAGTAATTCCATTTTTGCATCTCATCCAATTCTTATACACTTTTTTTTAATACTCTGGAGAAAACACAAAATTGGGCATGATAGTAACCAGTGCTAAAGCACCAAAGGTGCAGTTTGGGTTCTAAAATGGTGTGCACACCTTTCTGCCATGAATTCTCAAACAATGCTGAACATATTTCCACAGACTTTGCAGCAGCAAAAGAAAATCGGAAGCACCTCACTTGATTGAATAGTGACCCCTTCAGAGAGCAATGGAAGGGCCTGCCTCAGACCGTGGGATTGATTAAGGGAGTGCTAACAGAACCTGCACGGTCCAAAATGGAAAATCAGGCACAAAAATCAGTGTTAGATAATGTTTAGCTTCACAATCCGCCCACTCTGTGTTCTTTCAGCTAGCAGGCCAGGTATGCTGTGCAGGTGATATCAGAAGTGGCTGGAAGCTTTCCAGCCGATATCTATTTAGAGATGCCAGCTTTGCAAATTTTGTAGCCAGATTTTCCAAAGTAATATGCGTCCTTCTTACTCTTCCAACCAAAATGTACCACTAGTAGTGGAAAATCAATTTTTTCTGGAGTGTTCTATACCAATCCCTTTAAAATTGCAATTTAGGCACTTCTCCATGCTCATCTTTTTGTATTTGATTTGTTGTACATCATAGTTTTTTTAATTAATGGAATCCAATTTTCAGGTTTACTAGTGGTGAGACTTTTTTTTAATGTTCTCCTTCATTACATGTAAGTTTAATTGTGTATTATATTAGACAGCTGCAGCAACTTCCATTCAATGTATATGATATTGCAGCAGAAAGAATGAAATTAAATCATTGGGAAAAGGTGGCACAAAGAATGCAGTTTTAACACCATTATAGAAAGGAGGGTGGGGATTTTGCATTCAAGGCAAATGCTCCCGCCATTTGCGTTACATGGTTCTGGCCAGGAAATTGGGAACCTCATTGAAATGTTATAAGTGGGCTTCCCCGATGTATCCTCACCCCACATTGTGATTTACCCCCTTGCTGATGTCACTCGGCGAGGTGTACAACAGGATGTACAGGGAAGGTGCATAGAACCCACCGGGGTAATTGTGGCCCGGGAGGGGGGGGGGGGGGGGGGGGGGGGGGGCATGCCCAGGCAGTACCTTGGCACTGGTTCCTTGCACACTGGCAGTTCCCGCTGCCGGTATTGCAGCAGTGCCAGGGGGCAGTGCCGGGGTGGGGGTCCTTGTGGGGGGAGGAGGTTCCCTATATCCATTGGGGGATGGGGATAGCCCATATGCATAAATGTGTGTCCGTTTCTGTATCGGGGGGGGGGGGGGGGGGGGGGGGGGGGAGGTGGAGAGTGGGCAGGTGGGGTTGCCCATGCGTGTGCGTGGGCAGGGGGTTTTCCGTGTGCGTGGAGTGGGTTCCTCCTTTATTTTAACCGGACATCAGGGCCCCCTTTAAAAACGGCGACCTGATGTCTAAACAAACAACATTGCCAGCTTTTCCAGGCCAAACCTGCCAGTGTGACATTGTGGGACAAGCCTCCAGGATTTATTTCTTCCAAGTGCTGAACAATATGGTGAGAAAAGCCGACTGGCTGTCACTGAGCTATGCGTTGCTTTTCTCGCCTGGTCCCGCACTTAGAAGAAAAAAAGGAAAATTCCATCTCGGGTTACTCACTTTTTAAACTTCAATCTAAAGACATTTAAATTACAATGCCCCCAGAAGAAATTAGCAATTGCAATAGTTTTTGTACATTTTTACCATGCAGCAATACAGTAAAAATAAAACATCTAATGAATATTGTAGAATGTGTAAAGAAAATGCAGCCTGCTTTCATTATTAGGATTTATTTATCCTGTTTTCTTGCCAGTAAAATATTTTGTTTGTTTTGTATTTCTCTCCCCACTGAAACACTTTGTCTATTTAATGTGTTTTTCTTGCCCACCAAAACACATTGTGCTGAATTCTCTGATCGCTGACGCCGGAATCGCGTTCGGTGATCGGCCACAGAATCCATTTTCATGCCAGAATCGGGGACGGCACTGTTTTCCCGATGCTCCACCCCCTCAGAAACGGAGTACTTGAGAAGTACGCCACATGCCTTTGGGACGGCCACAGGACATGGCCTGAGGCCCTCCCCCGATGCCCTACCTCCGGTGGACCGAGACCCCAAAGGTGTGGGCCGCGTGTCCTCTCACTTTCCAGGGACCACGTGTGGCGGCTGCAGACTGTGTCCAGTGGTGTCACAGTCGGGGGTGGGGGGGAGGTGTGGGGGGGGGTGGGAGAGGGGGTGGAGGGGTGCAGGCCAGGTCCGCGTGGAGCTGGCGCCATGTTGTACGGCGCGGCAGCTGCAGGCTGCCGACGTGCACATGCGCAGCCACGGATCCGGCCATTCTGGGTCCTTATTGGTAGATAAAGCAGGGGCTTTAGGTGGGGCGGCTGCTAGGCCCCCTCCAGGCGGAGCATCGGTTTGGGGGCACCGCCGACTTTTTGGTCGTAAACCAGACGGATCCTGCGGACATAGCCGCAAAATTGGACAATCCAGCCCATTGGTTTATCAGGGTTACTGCCGGACTAGGCTCTGACCGATTTTCAGACTGGCAACGGAGGTCAAAAAGCCCAAGAAAATTGGAGTTAAAAGCCCTAATGGACTTCTGAGAGCTCATTGAGAAGGCCTTTGATTTGAAATCGGGACCGTATCTCAAAGTTGTACTTTCCTGGGTATTTCCAAAGTGCAACCGCTTCCAGAAAAAGTTCTGAAAATTATGTTCCATAGATGACTCCATTATAATGGGAAGAGGGAATGAATACATGGGAACTGTGGAATCACTTGTGATTTGCTCACTTGTTATGCAAGTTTTATGAAATTTCTCTGTTTTTCAATCCCATTTGTCAAAAACCCTATATATTTCTTGCCTTTAAATGGCTTTATTAATCCTTGTTATTAATTTTACTGATGTTTGTATCTGTATCTCCAGATTCCTCTGTTCCCCTATTCCATTCGGCACTGAGGGTAGCATTTTCTGAGCCCTGATGTGGCAGGAATGGATGAGGTTGGGGTCGGGGAAAATAGCATTGAGGCACATCAAGATGATACCCCGCCACATTCCCGCCAGCGAAGGACAGGCTAGCACGCGGATCAACTGCCCAGCCAATATCCAGATTTAAGGCATTCATTAGGGGCCATCTGCTGCCTGCTGTTCATGGAGGCCACCAGCATAACAGAGCCAGACTCCATGTAACATTTCTGGAAGGATGATTGAAGCTGATGGCTCCATCTCTCAAAGAGCGGGATAGCACCAGAAAACGTTGCACTAGCAGCACAACTACTGCTGCTGGCAGGATTCCCCTTCTTTCAGAATTGGAATGCCTGTTTGGCTTGGCTTGAATTATCATTGAACTGATTTAATCAGCGACAAGTCAAGCTGTCGCAACACTAAAATATTCGACTATAAATTTGCTCTCTGTTAATTCCTTTGCTTCCAACGTGAGGAAATAAAATAAAATATTTCAGATCAACTGAACAGAGGTTCACGGGTGGGTTACGTTTATAAGGCCATGAAGGAGTCTACACCAAGTAGTTGAAAGAAACTTTGTTTATTTACAATAACTATTATATACAATACATGATTGATCCCATGAAGTGCTCCCATCACATGAAGGATCTGCCTTGCCGGGGCCTAACTCGCCGGATTTATATACCATACAACTATACCTTGTTTAGAGGTCACTCCCCGCCGCCCCCCCCCCCCCCCCCCCCCCCCCCCCCCCCCCCCCCCCCCCACCTCCCCCTTAACGTGGGAGCTCCTATTCTTCAAGGTTCATGGGGAAGTTCATTGTTCCCACCTGATAAGGTACTTGTGGGCTATAACAGTTACTTGGCATTGCAAGTTTCAAAGTGTTGACATTTTATTGATATGTATTGTTAATTTGTTCAAAGATGAGCAAGATAAGTGTAATGATATGCAGTAACAGTGTATATAACAAGTGTTTATAGCCTCCGACCACTAGGTGCCATGCAAGAGGAACAGGGCACTGAAACCGGCTGAATGCAGTCTTAACCAGAGTTACAGGAGCTATTGGTAGCAAGGTTAAAAGATCCATAGTTTCATTAGCAATAGTTTAGTTTACCCACAGGCTATTCAACATTAAATAACTAGTCTTGAACTAGATGTTCTGTCGCACACTGATTCATTTATTATCATAGTACACGGACATAACAGTGTTACAGGTACTGTAGATGATATTGCGGAACAAGTCAGACCCCAGAATGAGTCTGTATCACTGATCATAAACCCTTCTTTCATTGCGAAAACAAGGAGGAAGAGCAACTGATCCCCAAAAGCATAGAAACACCTTTAGAACTTCAAAAAGGTTTTAAAAGATTGATTACAAAGGGGAAAAACCTAAGCACACAAGGTTGGTTACACAGTTAAAGCAATCTTAAAGAATAATTCCTAAAAAACCTGCTTGGTCAAAAGTACACAAGTACACTCCGTTCTTGGCTACAACTCCCTTATATTTTTGTTAAGCAAAGGCAGGTAGATGGAGTTAGACCACAGACCAGTCACAATCTCAATAAATGGCAGGACAGGCTCGAGGGGCTGAATGGCCTACTCCTGTTCCTATGTTATAGGTTTTTAACCAAAACCCAGTATAAATAGCCACGTCAAGGAATATTTGTCACTTTAATAAAGGTAAACAGCACAACGTTTCAATCACTACTGCTGTGATGTGAAATTCCAAAACTAGGTTCAGAAACTAACTGATTTTCAAAAACAAAGGGCTGGATTCTCCAATTCTGGGGCTATGTCCCCACACCGGCATGGGAACGGTGGAGTTTTACGCCAGAATAACTGGCGCAAAACGGGCATTGATTCCCCGTCTTTCTGGGGACAGCAGGACAGCAGCGGAGAGCATCCGGCTCTCGCTGCCAATACACCCCGGAAATTGCCGGGTCCGTGGCCGAGCATGCGCCCGGCGGCAGAATGCAGCGACCGCTCCATGCTTCATGGCACCTGCTGCTCACGGACACTGCCCGCGAAATAGTCCCCCACACTTTGGCCGACTCGTGCGCCCTGGACCACCCCCCAGAGTGCCCAAACCCTGAATAATGTCCCCCCCTGCTCGCAGATCGGCCCTCCCCCAACTGTGGCAGCGCTGGACTGAGTTTGCAGCCGCCACGCCACGTTTACTACAGGTAAGACTACACGTGTCCCATGCCATCGGGAACCTGGCCGGTCGGTGGTGGAGCATCGAGGGGTGAGCCTGAGGCGATGTCCTGGAGGGGGCGGAGCATCGTGAATGTGGCGCTGCCCCCAATTTTGTCGGAAACGTGGATTCTCTGGCCGGTGGCCAATCGCAAGAATTTAGCCCAGAGACTCTACAGCCTGAATGCTGGATGGCTGCATCTAATTCAAAACTTTCACACTTCCCAGCAGAAAGGAACTGTCTTGATGACCGTTCCCCACAGCCAGCCAAATCCATTAAAAAAACTTTCTTAACTATCTTTTTCCCCCTTTCACCTCAGGCTCCATTGTCATCAAATACCTCTTTGAACTCAAATTCTCCAAATATAATGGTCAGGATTCTCCGTCCCGCTGCACCAGATTTCTGGTGCCTCATGCCCCCAGGATTTTTTGTCTTGCCAGCCGGCCAATGGAGTTTCCCATTATCGGTAGCCCCACGCTGTCGGCAAATCACCGGGCTGCCGGCGCAACGGAGAATCCCGACAACGGAGAATCCAGCCCAATATCTTTCATGTTTTTCTATTTTACCTTCACTTTCAGGTCAATAAAATGTAATATACCTTGCCTGGTTACCAATGACACTTTTATAAGAGGTAAAGGTTCCTCATTACCTCTAAACTCCCTTTTAAATTCGACAGCTGAAAAAACAAATTTTCCACTTATCTCACGATGCAAGTTTTGATCTAACCTATTTACATGTAACTCAAACCTACTATAACCTCTCATTACAAATGCATCAACCTTGCACCTTTAGGATATAGGGCAGCACGGTAGCATGGTGGTTAGCATTACTGCTTCACAGCTCCAGGGTCCCAGGTTCAGTTCCCAGCTGGGTCACTGTCTGTGCGGAGTCTGCACGTCCTCCCCGTGTGTGCGTGGGTTTCCTCCGGGTGCTCCGGTTTCCTCCCACAGTCCAAAGATGTGCGGGTTAGGTGGATTGGCCATGCTAAATTGCCCTTAGTGTCCTAAAAAGTAAGGTTAATTGGGGGAGGGGAGGGGGGGGTTACTGGTATAGGGTGGATACGTTGGCTTGAGTAGGGTGATCATTGCTCGGCACAACATCGAGGGCCGAAGGGCCTGTTCTGTGCTGTACTATTCTATGTTCTATAATCTCTTTGCCCTCACAGACAACCTGTCTCTCATAACAGACCTCCTGTTTAATTAACACTGGACACACACAATTTTCATCTCGTGTCACCCCACCTCTGTAACTAAAGCCATTTGGATAAAAGGCAAATGTTCATCCCTTTTCCCCGGGCCCTATAGTTTACATTCCATTGTAAAAAAATGGTACATTGGCTTCAGGTACAGATAATCACAAACAATATTACATCCTCTTGTCAGTAAGCTTCATACAGAAAACGTTCCCTTTCATACAGATGTCCTGCCCTATAAATATAGTAAATAAATTAAGTACATGAGTTTTGTTTAAACATAAGGTGTCATTCTAAGAACCAACTCGGTACGGTAGCATTGTGGATAGCCCAATTGCTTCGCAGCTCCAGGGTCCCAGGTTCGATTCCGGCTTGGGTCACTGTCGGTGCGGAGTCTGCACATCCTCCCCGTGTGTGCGTGGGTTTCCTCTGGGTGCTCCGGTTTCCTCCCACAGTCCAAAGATGTGCAAGTTAGGTGGATTGGCCATGATAAATTGCCCTTAGTGTCCAAAATTGCCCATAGTGTTGGGTGGGGTTACTGGGTTATGGGGTAGGGTGGAGGTGTTGACCTTGGGTAGGGTGCTCTTTCCAAGAGCCGGTGCAGACTCGATGGGCCGAACGGCCTCCTTCTGCGCTGTAAATTCTATGAACTCCTTTTAGCTATTTCTTCAAGAATAACTTCTGACTACACATTATGCAACAAAGTGGTAAATTAATTAAATGCCTGTTTCTCACAAACAACTGCCTCCCTTTAAACAATCCCAACTAGTGGAAATTCAAATGAAACCATTTCATTAGTGGTACAGGTACAAACGTGGTTAGCACTGCTGCCTCACAGCGTCAGGGACCCGGGTTTGATTCCAGCCTTGTGTGACTGTGTGGAATTTGCATGTTCTCCACATGTCTGTGTGGGTTCCCTTCGAATGCTCTGGTTTCTTCCCACAGTCCAAAAATGTGGATTGGCCATACTAAATTGACCCATGGTGTCCACAGATATGCAGACTAGGGGAATTGGCCTTGATCAATGCACGGGGTTAGCGGGATAGGGCGGGGGAGTGGACCTAGTTAGGGTACTCGTCCAGAGAGTTGCTGCAGACTCGATGGGCTGAATAGCCTCCTTCTGCACTGTTGGGTTTCTATGGGATTCTATGGTTCAATAATGAAATCTATAGATGTTACAAACCAACAACAAACCCTGAAAATTAGTAGAATTATCATAATCCGTGAGCAGGAGACATTTAATGTCCAATATACTGGATATAGCACTGCTAAATCTCTGGATTACTATGTTTGCTCCAGACATTAGAAACAAACTGGTTCAGATTGGGCTCAACTGACACTTTCCTGTGCATGAGGCATGGCTCCTTGGACAAGGTACTCAAGATACACAATCACAAAGAGCTTCCAAGCATGATTCAATGACAGTTTGACAGTTTAGGAAACAAAATATATAGCAGCAAAATGAGAGACTGGGTGACTACTGATTAGTGAAAAAAGGACTGAAGGTGGGATTTTCCAACCCTTCCCAGTGGAAGGGATCTTCCGTTCCTGCTGGAGGCAACTGCTCCCGGTGGGTTCCCCAGTGACAAGACATACAAAACACAGTCAACATTGGCTCGGCCGGAAGATCCTGCCGCCGGCCAACCACCTCCACTGCTGGCAAACGCACGTTTGATGGAGGCCACAGCCCTGAGCGTTTCTAGGATAAAGCGGCAGCACGGTAGCACAGTGCGTAGTACTGTTGCTTCACAGCTCCAATGTCCCAGGTTCAATTCCCAGCTTGGGCCACTGTCTGTGCGGAGTCTGCCCGCCTCTCCCCGCCTCTGCGTGGGTTTCCTCCGGGTGCTCCGGTTTCCTTTCACAAGTCCCGAAAGATGTGCTGTAAGGTAATTTGGACATTCTGAATTCTCCCTCCTTGTACCCGAACAGGCACGGGACTGTGGCGATTGGGGGCTTTTCACAGTAACTTTGTTGCAATGTTAAAGTAAGCCTACTTGTGACAATAAAGATTATTAAAGTCAAAAATGTCCATTTCTAATGCATCATCATAATTGAAAACAGGAAGCAAAATTACAATTTTGACCGTACAACAAATTTGATCTGGCATGTTCATGTTGAATAATTTGCTTTTTGATCATTTTAATTGTTAGAATAAAAAAACATTTATCTTTACCTCCTGCATTCATCAAAAATATTGATTTCCAGCCCCCAATCCTTTTTCAAAAAATATTTTTGTTAAAGATTTTTAATATTATACATCGAAAACAAAAATATATATACACATCGGTTGTCTTCATTTATTTAGATCAGGTGTCTTTTGTTATTTACAATGGTTACAGCTCATTGTTTCTTTGTTTCCCAGGAGGCGTTTAGTTCTAGCTGGGCCCCCTGTTTCCCTCTCTGCCTTTTCTTCCTGACCCCCATCCCCTTCTAGTCGTCTGGTGTGCTCTAGTCCCTCATCGGTTCTTTTATCCTGTTCCTGGTGGGTTGGCGTGATGCCGAGTATTTTGTTACGTGTTGAGCCTGGTTGAGATCCATGCCTCTTTATTCTGGCCCTTTTTGACTCTTTTTGTTTGTATTGTGGTTCTACTGTGGCTTCCTCCTCTCTTCCTCTGGCTTACTGGATGTTGGCTACAAACAGGTCTTGGAACAACTGGGTGAATGGCTCCCATGTTCTGTCGAAGCCCTCTTCCAACCCCCGGATGGCAAATTTAATTTTCTCCATCTGGAGAAATTCCGATAGGTTGGACAGCCAGTCTGCAGCTTTGTGTGGTGCCGCTGATCGCCAGCCGAGCAGGATTCTCTAGTGGGCGATTAGGGGGCAAAGACAAGAGCATTGGCCCTCCTCCCAGAGACTCTGCTGTTCAGATGCCCTGAAGACTGCCACTCTCGGGCATGGCTCCACCCTCATACCCACCACCTTGGACATTGCCTCGAAGAAGGCTGTCCAGTACCGACTAGTCTGTGGCAAGATCGGAACATGTGGGCATAGTTGGCTGGACCTCCTTGGTACCGTTCACATTTATCCTTCACCTCTGGAAAGAACATGCTCATTTGGGTTCTGGTCAAGTGGGCTCTGTATACCACTTTCAGCTGCATTCGGCTTAGCCTTGCACATGTGGAGGTGGAGCTTACCCTATGCAGTGCTTCGCTCCAGAGACTCCACCCTATTTCAAACCCTAGCTCTTCCTCCCACTTTTCCTTTGTCTTGCCCAGTGGTGTGTGTGCCTGAGGCACCCTCAATTACGACGCGAGAGCGAGGTCGGTAATCAAAAGGCTTTAATCTACAGAGGACTGAACAGCATCCGAGAGAAGTGTCTCACCACATGGAGCCTTATCCTATATACCGTTTCCTAGGGGCGTAGCCAGAGGCGGAGTCCCCCAGGGTTCCAAGCCTCTTAAAGGGGCAAGGTATTAAAGGTCAGGTACCGTTTACGGCAGTTATTAATACCGTTCATCACAGTGCCCTTCCCAATAGTCGCCCATACATGTCCCCTCTCTAGATGTGCGCGTCCAGTAGGTCCTCTCAGAATGATTGCCGTGGTGGCCATGGGTTTGTCTTTGTTTCCTTATGTAAGACATTTTAGACCTGCATATATCTTAATGTGTTTCCCACTGTCAGTTGGAACTTCTTTGTTAGTTCCTCTGGTGTTGTTAGTCTGTTGACTGTGTAGAACTCCCGAACTGTCAACGTTCCTCCCCTCCTGTCCTGTCTCCACCTTTTGAAAGTGGCGTTCATTATGTCTGGCGCGATCCTGTGGTTGTTGCAGATGGGGGCCTGAGCAGACATTTCAGTTAATCCAAGGTGCTGTCGTAGTTGGTTCCATGACTGGAGTGTGGCTATAACCACTGGGCTCATTGAGTGTTTGGCGGTGGGGACGGGAGTGCTGCCATGGCCAGGGCCCGGAGGAGAGGTGCCTGTGCAGGGGCCGTCCTCCATTCAGCTTCTGGCTCCTTTGTCCACCCCTTTACCCTTATCGCTGTTGCTGCCCAGTGGTAATATTGTTAGTTTGGGAGGGTTAAGCCTCGCCTTGGTTCTCATTCTCTGCAGGACTATTTTGGGGATCCTAGGACACTCTCCCAAAAAAACTCCATGATCAGTTTTTCTAATGAATTGAAGAAGGCCTTAGGGATGTAGATGGGTATGGATCTGAACAGGGAGAGGAACTTGGGCAATACGTTCATCTTGATCATCTGCACTCTCTCTGCCAGGGAGAGTGGGAATCCGTTCCAACTCTGCGGGTCCTTTTTTAATTTCTCCTCCAGGCTGGTCAGGTTCCATTTGTGGATCCATGTCCAGTTAGGGGCAATTTGAATCCCCAGGTAGCAGAATTTGTGTTGGTGCCTGTTTAAATGGCATTCCCTCCAGCTCTGCCCCTCCCCCTTCAGGTTCACCATGAAGATCTCACTTTTTCTCAGGTTGTGTTTGTAACCCGAGAAGGTTCCAAACTCTTTCAAGAGTGCCATGATTCCCTCCATGCTGTTTTTTGGGTCCGATATGTCGAGGAGCGGGTCATCGCATAGAGCGAGACTCTGTGCTCTTTGCCTCCTCTGTGGATTCACTGCCGCCCTGAGTGCGATTGCTCGTGGTTCGATCGATAGAGTGAACAGCAGCGGGGACAGTGGGCATCTCTGCCTTGTGCCTCTGTGCAGCTGGAAGTACTTGAGAGCTGGTGGTATTCATTTCTATGCTTGCCGTGGGAGCGTTGTGCAAGAGTTTCAGCCAAGCAGTAAACCCTGCTCCAAGCCCAGCCCCCTCCAGTTCCTCGATGAGGTACTTCTATTTGACTCTGTTGAAGGCCTTTTCTGGTTTTTTTTTTAACGTATTTTATTACAAACGTGTATCAAAGCAGGCTACAGCAAGTAAACACCCCGGGAAACATACTCCCAACAATCAACTTTCCAGTCTGTACAGATTTTTCTCCTTTTTCACCCCCCCTCTCCCCATCACCCATCCCCCCCAACCCCTGTGACAAATAGCTCCTCAAACAGGGTCACAAACATCCCCCACCTTTTCTCAAACTCCCCCGCTGAGCCCCTTAACTCATACTTTATCTTCTCTCTCCGCAGGAAGTTGTACATGTCACCCAACCAAGCCGCTATCCCCAGTGGCGATGCCGACCGCCACTCCAGCAAAATTCGCCGCTGTGCAATCAGAGAGGCAAAGGCCAAGTCATTGGCCTTCCCCCTCTCCATGAGCTCAGGCTTCTCTGAGACCCCAAATATTGGCACCATAATCCTTCCCATACTCGCCCATGGATCAGAAACATACAACAAGAGGTCATCGATATACAGTGACACCCGATGCTCCCTCTGTCCCCTCATTATCTCCTGCCACTCTGCTGACCCCCTGAGAGCCATCTCCATTGGCTCTATAGAAAACATAGAACTTAGAAAAATACAGCACTGAACAGGCCCTTCGGCCTACGATGTTGTGCCGATCAGTCCCTCAGAATTGCAGAATGGCTACTTCATCAAGAATATTGTTTGCTCTCTGGGTATCCCACAGTTTCCTTCTTTGAAGTATTTGATTTTGGACAAAAAGGCTTCAATGAAGAATTTCAGTTTGAAACCTCAGCAGAGACTGTTGTAGTCTGGAAAAAAGCTAAATTATTTCAACTTTATCCAAAATTCTTTATGGATTGGCTTGTCATTCTTTTTAAACCACCAAGTGGTAAGTAAAAATATATAATATTTACAAAAAAAAATCATTTTCAATTATTCCATCATTAGCAATTCCATGATCACAGCAGGACAACATTGCTGATTACTGGCTTCTTCTTTACCCCAGAGCTAATTCTTCCTGCCTTGAAAGGTAATTATGAAAAATGTTTCTGCCTGTTTACCTTAGAAGATCATCACATGCGTTCAAAGAAAATTCCTTAAATCTTTAGAAAGAAAAATGCTGTGGTTGCTGAAAATCTGTAATAAAATGGCCCTATTGAAGGCCTTTTCTGTGTCCAGGAAGTTGCTAATCTCTGGTGATCTCTCCCTGGATGGAGTCATTATAACGTTCGGCAGATGTCTGTTGTTCGATGTTAACTGTCTATCTTTGACAAAGCCCGTTTGGTCTTCAGTTCCCACCTCTGGTAAGCAGTCCTCCAGTCTCCTGGCTAGGATCTTGTTCAATATTTTTGTGTCCACATTTTGCAGCGAAATGGGTCTGTAGGACCCGCATTCTGTTGGGTCTTTCTCTTTCTTGGGTATCAGCGAGATTGAGGCTTATGCTAGCGTAGGCGACAGTGTGAACACTCCCCAGCGAGTCTGTGAACATCTCCAGCAAGTGCGGGGCAAGTGCTCTTGCAAACTGTTTGTGGATGTCCGCCGGGAATCCGTCTGGTCCCTTCCCTGCCTGCTTGGAGCTAATGCTCTCCATGACTTTTCCCAGTTCTAATGGTGCTTCCAGCCCCCATTTTCTAAACCTCTCCATGACTGGCATGCCCAGTCCATCGAGGAACTGTTTCATCCCCAAGTCCCCTGTGGGGGGCTCGGAGGTGTACAGCCACCGGGAGAAGGCCTCAAATCCGTCATTGATCTTTTCTAGCTCCGCTACTAGTTTGCCTGTTGTCTCTAATCTGATCTATTCCCCTCATGGCTGCCTGCTTTCTCAACTGGTGTGCCAGCAGGTGGCTGGCTTTGTCTCCGTGTTCATACAGGGACCCCCGTGCCTAGCGAAGTTGGTGCACTGCTTTCCTCATGGAGATCAGGTCCAAGTCCATTTGTAGTTTTTTCCTCTCTGCGAGGAACCCTACGGTCAGGGCCTCGAAGTATCGCCTGTCTACTTCCAATATGGAGTTGACCGGTTGTTGCCTCGCCATCCACTCTTCCTGTCTCTATGTGCCTTGTAGGCAATAATTTCGCCCCTGATCACAGTCTTCAGCGTCTCCCAGAATGTGGAGAGTGAGACCTATTTTGGTTGTTAGTGATATACCCATCGATGGCCTGTGACATTTTCTTGCAGAAAGCCTTATCAGCCAGGAGGGCCGTGTCCAATCTCCATGGGGGGTTGTTGGGCATAGCCCGTCTCTGACCTCACATTGATTGCAGAATATTCCACTCTTGCTCCCCCTGGAAGCACCGATTTCCCCACTATAAAGAAGTTGATTTATGTATATACATTGTGAACCTGGATGAATGTATACATTGCCTTGTCTAGGGCCACCTGATGGTAGCCAGAGCATCTGTAACCGCCACCGTAGCCGCAGCCTGGATATCGGTCTTTGTCTCTTCCCTATGTTCTCTTAGTTCCTTTGAGAGGAACATCCACCAACCACCCTCTGGTGAGGATGGGCTCCATCTGTGGTTTGCCTTTCCTTCTCATTTTGCCGTGGCCCGAGCTTCGTCGCTTTGTGCGTCTGCCAGCTCAGCCATTTGCTTCTCCTGGCTTTTCCCATTCTTCGTCTCTTTGTGGCCTCTGGAGTTGCTGTTGCTCGGCATCACCATTTGTGTTGTTGTTGGTTGGGGTACGGGAATACTTTTTTTCCCTGTATTAGCTAGGTTATTTTGAGAAAAAGAGCCTACTTGCGGGTTCGTAGGAGTAGAGCCACCTGATGTGTGACTGCTCAGCACATCCCCGTCACCGGAAGTCTCCAGCCCCCAGTCCTATTGGGACTCTGAGATTGGTATCTGCGATAAACAATTCCAATAATTTTGATTTAAATATGAATTTGATATCTGAAATCTCTGTTTCAATATTGCCTTCTGCATTCACGGAAATCAATTGGAAAACTTTCTTCCTTTTCAAACTTCTTTAAGAAAGATTTAATCATACAAAATAGCTGTAAAGCCTTCATGAGAGCTGCACATCATTTGCAGTCTCAGTTAATTAGTGAAATGTTTCTTCTTGCTCGGCAATTTCTTATTATATTACCCTGTCTAACTGTCTGGAAGAGAAGAAAGCACTATTCTGAGACTTAGTGAAAAGTAATGAGGGAAATCATCCTGATGCGTTTGAATGGGACCTGATCTATTTTGGTCTTGGATACTTACTATATGAGCTGCCAGCAGAAAATACACTGGAGTATTTCTCGGCACCCTATCATTGGAATATAATGAGCTTGGACGGAGTGCAGTGTAGATTTACCAGAAAAATCATTTCAACTCCAAGGGTTAAACTACGAGAATATATTACACCAGCTACTGTTGTACTCCTTGAAATTTAGAAGGTTTCAAGATATTAAAGGGAACAAATAGAGAAGAACTATTTCTGATCGTTGGGAAGACTAGGACGAGGGTGCTATGCCTAAATATTAGAGCCAGATTTTTTAGGAGTGCAGTTAGGAAACATTTCTGCATGCAAAGGGTGACAGAAATTTGGGACAAACGGCAACTAATGTTTGAACAATTGTTAACTTTTACTGAGATTGATGGATTTGTATTAACCAAAAGTATTAACCATTATGGAACGAAGGCAGCTAAATGCAGATAAGTCACAGACTGACCACTATTTAATTGAATGGCAGAACATGCTCACAGATTAAATGGCCACTTCCTGCTTTTGTTTTACTTTCACAAGTAGGACGCTCCCTGGCTTGAAGAAGAAGTTGGGCTGGGTAACTTTGAATTATCAGTGGCATCACCTTAAAGGTAGCAGGGAGAGTGGGGGTGAGAGGAATTTTAGGCGGGATTCTCTATCCTGGGATGCCAGGATTGCGTTTCCTGATGGGACTGGGAATCGGGGGTTGGGGGAGAATCGGGATTGACTGCAGGCACCGACCCAATCGCGATGCTCTGACCCCCGCTGCAAGGTCAACGCTGCACGCCAGCAGGAGCATGTAAATAAATCTTAATGACACAATTGCACCTATTTAGCAGGCCTATTGCCCAATGCTACGGCCTTCTGTGGTTTGCTGCTCTACACAGCGGATCACTTGTGGTCTCTACTAGTGTGGGCCTGGCATGGTGGACCTAGCGGTGGTCCAAAGGGACCATCTGAGGGCTACCCCCCTACAACAAATCACTACCTGCCTACGCCTCCTCAACCATCAAGCAAACCACCCCCCCCCCCCCCCCCCCCCGCCTTGATGCCTCCGCTCAGGGACACCTTTAATAGGGGGAACCTGCACTGGGATCACTATAATGGTGGACCTCCCACAGGGATGCCTGTGATAAGTGGACACCCACAGGAATCCCTGGGATAAGGGGGACCCCACAGACTCTTGCAAAAGGGGGAGCTCCCAAGGGACCATGTAATAGGGGGAGCCCACCCAGGGACCATGTAATAGAGGGAGCCCCCAGGATCCATGAAATAAGGGGAGCCCCTCCAGGGACCCTGTAATAGGGGACCTCTCACAGAGGCTTTTGTGATAGATAGACCCCCAGAGGAAACCCTGGATTAGGAGGGCCCCTGCCATGGACCCGTGTAGTAGGGGACCCTCCCAGGGGGATCCTTGTAATAGGGCACCTCTCCCATAGCCCCTGTGATAGGGGACCCACAAGAACCCCTGAAATAGGAGGGCTCCGCCTGGGACCCCAGTAATAGGGGGACCTCCTCCCAGGGACCCCTGTAATTGGGGGACCCCCACCCCACAGGCACTCCTGTAACAGGGAGACAGCCCAGGGACCTCTGCAATAGGAGGAACCACCGGCCCCTCCAGGGACACATGTAATGGGGGGAGCCCCCCAGGGATTCTATAATAGGGGGACCTCCACAGGGATCTCTGTAATAGGGAGAATCCCCACAGGGCTTCCTGGAGTAGGGAGGCTCTCCCAGGACCTATTATAGGTGGGGTCCTTGCGGGGGGAGGGCCAGATCACCCCCAAACATTGGGGTGGGGGTAGGCAGCCAGTCAAAACGGGGATGGGGGGCTGCTATGCGGTGTGGGCGAGGGGGGTGTTTGTGTACGATTTTCGGTGCTATGGGGTTTGTGGCCGGCTGTGGGTTGTGGGAGGGCATCCAGGCAATCCGGGGATGAGGGGCTGCTGTGTGGTGCAGGGGAGAGGGTGTTTGTGTCTGGTTTTTGGTGTGGGGGTGCGATGGGTGGGTGGCCGCGGAATCTCACTATTGGGCCGCATGCTCAAGATAGGGGCCCGATAATGTGATAATGCCCGAAAGCATGTGAGACCAGAAAACTGGTGCGGCGGGACAGAGAAACCCGCCCAGTGGGTGGGTTTCAACCAATTCTGCGCCTATGTCGGCAGGACTTGTCTGGTCCGAGGACCAAAACGTCAGCGCTGCCCCCGCACCGATCCTCCGCCCGGCGGGGGCTAGTAGCTGCGTGGTGGCTGCGCCGTACAACATGGCGCTGGCTGCGCATGGTCCCGATCAGCCAAAAACTACCCCCTTGTAACCCCCCCTCGCCAACCCCGGACCACCCCCCATAAGTCCCCCAGCCCCCTCTGAAGTCCCCACCACCAGCGGAACGGCTTCCCCTTCCGTCCCCCGACTATGGCGTTGCTGGACACAGTTTGCAGCCGCCAAGTGAGGTCCCTGAAAGTTGTAAGGACACGCACCCCACGCCGTCGGGGATTGGCCCATAGGGGGCGGAGTATCGCGGGAGCGCCTCAGGTGATGTCTTGAGGTCATCCTGATGGCGTGCGGCTTTCTCCTCGAGTACGCCATTTTTGAGGGGGGCTAAGCAGCGGAAAAATAGCACCACCCCCTCTTCCAGTGTAAAAACACATTCTCTGGCCAATCGCCAGAGAATTCGGTGTCAGCCATCGGAGAATCCAGCCCACTGTCTGCCAACCGGAGAATCCCTCCCTATGTTCTCCCGCCGGAGCTGAATTGCAGCCGGTTTCCGTGGAGGGGATTCCTTCAGGCAATGGGTTCCAATAGAGGGAGGGTCTGCCTATTACATGTGCCCCTGTGGGTGGCCCCCCTATTACAAGGATCGCAGAGGGGCATGGGAGGGGGAATCTGGTAGCTGAGGCAGGTAGGCAGTGCATTCTTGTAGGGGGGTGGCCCTCGGATGGTCACGGATGGTCTCTACCAGTGTGGCCCTGGTGTGGTGGACTTCGCGGTGGCCCATGGCCCTGGCCCACTGTGAGGTCCATCATGTCAGGGCCACATTGGTAAAAACCACAAGTGATCCGCGCCCACATGATGCCCAGCCTCGTGGACTGGAGAATCATGGGAGGCCGGAGCACAGGGCAGCAGGTCTGCTAAATAGATAAATAGATGCAACATCGTGTTCAGATTAGAGCCCAGCACCGATCCCGAATCTGTCTGACACCCGATTCTCCGGCTCATCGGGGAACACATTCCGTGCATCCCGGGATGGAAAATCCCGCCCAAAGTCTCCTAAACGGAGAAACACATCCGGAATGAAAATGAGCAACGGGCAATTTGACTACAATACCTTCAGTGACACAAAAGTCAGGTAAGATCCAACCCAGCCAATTACTACCCTATTAGTCTCCTCTCAATGATCAATGAAGTGAAGGAAGGTGTCATCAATGGACTATCAAGCGGCACTTATTCAGCAATAAGCAACACAGTTTAGGTTCTGCCAGGATCACTCATTAGGTCTTCATCCAAATATGGACAAAAGAGCTGAACTCAAGAGGTGAGGTGAGAATGATTCCCCTTGGTATCAAGGCTGATTTGATTGAGTGTAGCATCTAGGAGCCCAGCAAAAGCAGTATCAATGGGAATGAAGAGGGAAATGCTCCACTGGTTGGGGGCAGTACGGTAGCACAGTTGTTAGCACTGTGGCTTCACAGTGCTAGGTTCCCAGGTTCAATTCCCGGCTTGGGTCACTGTCTGTTCGGAGTCTGCACGTTCTCCCTGTGTCTGCGTGGGTTTCCTCCGGGTGCTCAGGTTTCCTCCCACAAGTCCCGAAAGACGTACTGTTAGGTAATTTGGACAATCTGAATTCTCCCTCTGTCTACCCGAACACACCGGAATGTGGCGACTCGGGGCTTTTCACAGTAACTTCATTGCAGTGTTAATGTTAGCCTACTTGTGACAATAAAGATTATTATTAGAAAATGTCTCCCCTCTGCAGAAAAGTGTTCAATACCAGTATTTCCTGGGAGAACTTATGAATTCTGTTACCATCTTTGTCAATCCTCCCAGTGCCTCAATGTACTCTTCATATGCCAATTGTTTTTGTAATGGCAAACTATTGTAACTTGTATATTTATATGCACTGTTGAGGAAACTTGAATATTTGATGACAGCTACTGGAAAGTGTTATCCAAATGCTAGATCAATGTATTTTATGCTGAGTTGTGTTGTTTGTAATGCTTCTTGTAAGCAATTGAAGTATGTGCAGTCTGTTACCAGGGGGTCAATGTAATGACGTATCAGTATTGTCACTTATTATGATCTCGTAAATTAATCTGAAGTAAAAACCCATTTGTTCCCCAGAAGGCTCAGTAGGTTTATTAATTAATTGGTTCTGACATGCAGATCAAACGGATGCTAAACTCCATCATTGGAGATGATAGATTGGCACAGTATCAAGAGCATTCCTGCTCCTGGTTGTAGTCCATTGATTCCCATTGGAATTTTCCCTGTGTCGTTTGGATGTCCCGCAAGGACAGAATTGAACTGAATTAATTGTTTCTAATTGATTTACAGGCAAGGGAAAACTTCAATAAAGCATCCAACACAGAAACATAGAATCACTGACAGAAATTTTGGGATGTCCATGCTCAATTGAGCATCTATGGACTCCAGTCAGTTTCAAGAGACTAATGACAAATTTTACTACTGCAAAATTTGTGCCTCTATTTATAAATTTACATGCACGTGATTTTTCAAAGAGCATTTTTAATACACCACTGAACGAAATGACAATGCTCCCTAAATGTCAATGAAATAAATATGTAGACAATTAATACCAATGGCATCATAATACGGTTAGATGTGTACCTTTGATGTGTGCCTTCTTGTCTTTAAGCAACAGGCATACCAGTGAACCTTTGGACAGGATTTTCCTGCCCTGTCTGCCAGTAGGATCTTCCAGTCACGCTGAATGTGAACCCCCGTGGCAGGTTCCCAGGAGATGGGATAGGTGGGCCATGCAAAATGCCGTAGACTTGAGGAGGACAGGAAGACCCTGCCAGTGGCCAATGGCCAGCCACATCCGCTGCCAGAAAACATACCGCAGTGGGGGCTGGAAAATCGTGCCCGTTGTCTCTGGATCAAGCTGTCATCACATTTCCCTAATGGCTTTGACTGTGAGTTATGAAATAAACATTACAGCACTTGGCCTTTCACCCTGAACTAGAGTAACTTAGAGATATGGGGCGAAATTCTCCGACCCCACGCAGGGTCGGAGAATTGGCCGGCGGCGACGTTATTCCCGCTCCCGCCAGGTTTTCAAATCTCCGGCCGGCCAAAAACCGGCGTTGTGCAAATCCCGCCGGCAGCCTCTGAGAACAGCTGGCGCCGGCGGGATTTCATTAACTTTTTACTTTAACCAAATCTCCGGCCCGGATGGGCCAAAGTCCCGCCGACGTGGCCACGGGTCACGTCGGCGAAAAACAAAGTACCTTTAAAACGGCGTCAACCATTGATGATGGCTGACGCCGTTCAGTAACCTGGGGGGGCGAATGCGCGTGGGGTGGGTAGCGGCATTGGAGAGCGGTGGGGGGGCGGTGGGGGGCGGTGGGGGAGGCATTGGAGAGCGGTGGGGGGCGGTGGTGGAGCCATTGGAGAGCGGTGGGGGGGCGGTGGTGGAGGCATTGGAGAGCGGTGGGGGGGGCGGTGGTGGAGGCATTGGAGAGCGGTGGGGGGGTGGTGGTGGAGGCATTAGAGAGTGGTGGGGGGCGGTGGTGGAGGCATTGGAGAGCGGTGGGGGGCGGTGGGGGAGACATTGGAGAGCGGTGGGGGAGACATTGGAGAGCGGTGGGGGGCGGTGGTGGAGGCATTAGAGAGCGGTGGGGGGCGGTGGTGGAGGCATTGGAGAGCGGTGGGGGGCGGTGGGGGAGACATTGGAGAGCGGTGGGGGGCGGTGGTGGAGGCATTGGAGAGCGGTGGGGGGCGGTGGGGAGGCATTGGAGAGCGGTGGGGGCGGTGGTGGAGGCATTGGAGAGCGGTGGGGGGCGGTGGGGAGGCATTGGAGAGCGGTAGGGGCAGTGGTGGAGGCATTGGAGAGCGGTGGGGGGCGGTGGGGGGGCGGTGGTGGAGGCATTGGAGAGCGGTGGGGGCGGTGGTGGAGGCATTGGAGAGTGGTGGGGGGCGGTGGGGAGGCATTGGAGAGCGGAGGGGGGCGGTGGGGAGGCATTGGAGAGCGGTGGGGGGAGGTGGTGGAGGCATTGGAGAGCGGTGGGGGGCGGTGGGGAGGCATTGGAGAGCGGTGGGGGGCGGTGGTGGAGGCATTGGAGAGCGGTGGGGGGCGGTGGTGGAGGCATTGGAGAGCAGTGGGGGGCGGTGGTGGAGGCATTGGAGAGCAGTGGGGGGCGGTGGGGAGGCATTGGAGAGCGGTGGGGGGCGGTGGTGGAGGCATTGGAGAGCGGTGGGGGGCGGTGGGGGGGTGGTGGTGGAGGCATTGGAGAGCGGTGGGGGGCGGTGATGGAGGCATTGGAGAGCGGTGGGGGGCGGTGGGGGGCGCTGGTGGAGGCATTGGAGAGCGGTGGGGGGCGGTGGGGGGGCGGTGGGGAGGCGGTGGGGGAGAGAGGGGGGTGGGGAGGAGGTAGGGGGAGAGAGGGGTGGGGAGGTGGGGGGGGGTGGGTAGGTAGGGGGGAGGGGGGTTGGGTAGGTTGGGGGGGGTAGGGTGGGGGGGCGTAGGGGGTTGGGGGTGTTGGGAAGAGAAAGAGATCAATCACTTACCTTGAGTGCCGGTAGATTGGGGTGAGGTGTTTGTGTAGAGAGAGAGATCAATCAATTACTTTAGTGCCGGTAGATTGGGGGGGATGGATGGGGGGATGGATGGATGGGGGGGGGGGTGGGGGGTGTTGGGGTTGGGGTGGGTGATGAGGGCAATGATGACATGTTGTCTTCCCTGCCACCACCCCCCACCCCCTGCGGGCAATCATCTTTTCCGTTCAGCCTGTGATGTTGGCCGCCGTAGTTGCATCCGCGATTGTACAAGTCGCCTTGGAGGAGGAGGAGGAGAACGAGCAGGAGGAGGAGGAGGTGGAGGAGGAGAACGAGGAGGAGGAGAACGAGGAGAGGGTGGAGGACGTTGTGCGGCACATCGACGGAGACGTCCGAGGAGGCCCCGTGTGTACAGACCCCGTTCATCGTACCTGGAACTCACAGACCGGGCATGCAGGATGAGACTCCGGATGAGCCCTGAAACCGTGGCACACATATGCCACCTGATGGCTCACCTGGCACCGCGTGGCACTGGGGGAGGACACCCTCTCCCCGTGTCAGTCAAGGTTACAGTGGCCCTCAACTTTTACGCCACAGGCTCATTCCAGGCGCCAGTGGGGACCTGTCCGGCATCTCACAGGCATCGGTGCACCGATGCATCCGGGCAGTGACAGACACCCTTTATGCCATTGCGGACCGCTACATCTGCTTCCCCATGGACCAGGCAAACCAGGATGCCCAGGCCGTGGGGTTCTCTGCCATGCCTGGTTTTCCCATGGTCCAAGGGTTGATCGATGGGATGCACGTAGCCGTGCGGCCACCTGCAGACAACAGGGCCGTCTTCACAAACAGGAAAGGGACATATTCAATGAACACCCAAGTGGTCTGTGACTACCGCATGATAATCATGCACGTCTGCGCACGGTACCCGGGAAGTGTTCATGACTCATACGTGTTGTCGCGGTCGAACATCCCTGGAATGTTCGAGGGACACCACCGCCGGATGAGGGGCTGGTTGCTGGGCGATAGGGGTTACCCGTTGCGGTCGTGGCTGATGACGCCTATTGGCGGGTGGCTGCCCGACATCACCGTCTGGGCCAGCGAGCACGGGACAGGGTGATAGCCGGCCGGTTCACAGACTAAGGTGGTAGCGAATCTGCAAGTATGGCAACGTTCCACACACCATTGCAACATCCGAGCACCCTCACCCCCCCTCACCCACCCAACACCCTCACTCCCCCTCACCCACCCAACACCCTCACTCCCCCCTCACTAACCCTGCACCAAGTCCCAACAACTCACCAACCATTCCCACACCACCTGAAAGCACAACACCCCTCCATTGCACATCCACTGGGACACAATGGGCAGTCATCACACGGTTGCCGATGGAAGCGTGTCTACTGCAGTCCATGGAGGATGATGACGTCACGCACTGCTATGAGCTCCTGGCTCCAAATCGTTGTACAATGTCTGACCCATGGCCACAGTACCACCAACCTTCCGGACCATCCCTGCATGCGGCCGACACACTGCAGCGCTCGGTCACACCTCTGCCCACAGGGATTGAGAGGGCGGGCCAGGTGAAGGGTGGGGCACACTCACCTGAGGCCGACATCAGACCCTCCACACACACTGGCACTCAACCTACATGACATCCCCCGCACGCTTCGGACAGAACACAAAGGCAGCCTCTATAGGTGCGTTAGTGATTTTAATGACAAACAGTTCAAACATGTGCCCTAGACCCTGAAACTACTGTGCCCTTCACCTGTGCCAACTTACTAAGTGTCTACGTTCTTGCTCTTACGGACCCTTTTACTACGTCTAGGTGCTTCCCCAGACAGTACAGCAGGACTGGAGGTGGACTCCTGCGAATCAAGCTCTGTGACTTTTGATCCGTTTAGCGGACGTTTCCTGGGGCGGCCCGGCCTAGATGGGCCAGGCAGCGGCTCAGGTGACTGGGATGGCGAGCTGCCAGCCTGTCTTACCCGCTGCCCACCAGATGCACCTGGGACGGAAGGGGGGGAGTCTGAGGTAGCGCGGTGTTCCGGGACCTCCTCTACAGGGGGACCCGGTACAGAGCACAGCACCTCCTCCTCCCTTGGGGTGCCCGATGGCCCCCGGGCCTCTACATGGGTCGGGGGTGCGTCTGGACCGGCCATCCGACGCTCCCCCGGCACCTGGCGCTGCCAGTCCTGGAGGCCCGTGCTGGTACTGACAAGGGTCCTCAGATCTGCAGTAATGGAGCTGAGGGAGTTGACCATCCCTGTTTGTTTTTCGGCGACGCCGGAGAGGTGATTGACAATGGCACCGATGCCCTCAGCGATGGCCTGCTGAGACAGGGCTACAACGTTTAACGCCTCTGTAATCATCCGCTGGGTCTGGCTCATGGCTTCCTGTGAGTGGGAAGCCACGTCCTGGGACACGGACACCGCCTGCATGGACAGCCCCAGAGCCTGCATACTGCGACCCATGTCAGACACCGTTGCACCCATTGCCTCGACCGCGGACGCCACCCGTGCGGTTTCGGCCTGGGTGGCACATATGACCGGCACAACTTCTTGCACCTGGATACGGGTGGACTCCTCCACCTGCGTGTGCATCAGCAGCAAGGCGGCCGTCACCCTCTTCCTTGGACCCAGGTTTGTTGATTGCATCGGGTCTATGGGTGAGTCCGTTGACTCCAGGAACCCGGGACCAGTCTGGGCGGCAGATGTTTGCTTGCGCCAGGATGCCCTCCGACCACCCAGCCCCTCTGCCACTCCTACCTCCACCTGCTGTACTGGGACGACAGTGTGGTGCTCACCAGCGAGTGACCCTAATGAATCGTCACTAAAAAGCCCAGCCGGGGTGAGTGTCTCTGCGATGGTGAAGCGTGTTGGAGAAAGCTGTGCCGGTGAGCTGTGCGCAATGTCCGAGTCGGTGTCTGCGGTCCCCTGGGGTTCCCCCATCTGCAAGGACCGTTCATTGTCCTGCGTGGCAGTGTCCTGGCTTGGGGTGTCCAGAGGTTGTATGGACAAGGGCCTCTGGCTTCTCCCCTCATCGCTGCGTCTTTTCAGCCTGCGTCGCCGGATGCGCACGTCACGCGAGCGTCGTCTAGGGTTCGCCACACGTCTCCTCTGCCGCCCTGGGGCATCCTGTGGCCGTTGCAGGCCAGAGGGGCCGGGTCGCTCCCTCTCCCGTGGCCGCCCTGGGGCATCCTGCGGGCGGTGGGCATCCGCGGTGACGGGTGCCTCGATGTCTGGACCTGCAATACACAAGACAGCATGCATGGTTAAACACTCAGATCGGGGGATATGAGGAGAGGGGATATGGGGGAGGGTGGATATGGGAGAGGGGGAAGGGCCGTGGGTGACTCACTTGCTCGCGGGCCCCCGACCTCTGCCTCGGCAACCGCCCGGTCCTCGGGTCCTCCTGCCATTTCCAGGGCCCTCTCTTCATGGACCGTGAGTGGTCTCTCCTCTGCACTGCCCCCACCACTCGTTCGACACCTCCTGTTGTACGATAACTTGTCCTGTTGGAGGGTGGGTAGCAGATGTAGCAACAACAGTGTTAGACACGAAACCAATATTCAATTTGCTTTCCCAAGTATCTGGTTTACTGCATGCTAGCTTTTTTTCTTTGATGCTTGGAGACCCCCCAATCCAACGGTTTTGCAGCTTTCAGCACTCTTTCTCCATGTTAATCATATGCAGCTCATTTATTCTTCCTACCATAGTTCAGAACTTAATATTTTATTTCTTTATATCCCGTCTGCCATTTTTTGGCTAACTAACTTAATCTGTCCAAATTCCTTTGTAGACTTCTGCCATCACACCAATTTATGTGTCGTCCACGATTATGGCAGAAGCGATTTCACTTCCCTCAGTAATATAAATTGCAATGTAAACCTCATCCTGGGGTCCAAGAGCAGATGCTGGAACTGAATTGGTGTTGATGTACTGTCCTGATAGAAGCGCCAGTGTTGGAGCCTTTAAGGACGTGCAATGGGGCCAGCACTGGTGCCCAGTGGAACTCTAGCTATTCTAACTAAAGCAAACATTGAATTTGGTGCTGTCCTGATTGGCACCCGAGAGCTTGATTAGTTTGTACTGCCTATAAGCATTCCTCTCCCCACACACTTGGGGAGCCAGGAAATGGTACCTTAAAGAGTTGCACCGACATTCGCAACTGTAGAGCTACAGACACAGCTGAATGCCATGCAGGAGAGTTGGGACAACCTGTTCCCTGGACAAGGAAAGAGACAGATACCAGCCGGTGTCAGAGGTTCAGCGCCACGGGCCCCACTCCAAGGATTCGTCATCAGAGCAGTCATAATCAGCCCAATGTCCTTGGGTCGGTCCATATCAGTCACCACCCCATATCCCCTGGCAAAGGTCACGACACATTAGGGATGGTGACCAAATCAGAATGAAGGTCAGGTTCAAGGTCAAGTTCAGACTGAAGGTCAGGTTCAAGGTCAAGTTCAGACTGAAGGTCAGGTTCAAGGTCAAGTTCAGACTGAAGGTCAGGTTCAAGGTCAAGTTCAGACTGAAGGTCAGGTTAAATGTACATTTGGGGCAGCAGGGTAGCATGGTGGTTAGCATAAATGCTTCACAGCTCCAGGGTCCCAGGTTCGATTCCCGGCTGGGTCACTGTCTGTGTGGAGTCTGCACGTCCTCCCCCTGTGTGCGTGGGTTTCCTCCGGGTGCTCCGGTTTCCTCCCACAGTCCAAAGATGTGCGGGTTAGGTGGATTGGCCATGCTAAATTGCCCGTAGTGTCCTAATAAAAAAAGTAAGGTTAAGGGGGGGTTGTTGGGTTGCGGGTATAGGGTGGATACGTGGGTTTGAGTAGGGTGATCATGGCTCGGCACAACATTGAGGGCCAAAGGGCCTGTTCTGTGCTGTACTGTTCTATGTTCTATGTTCTATGTTCGAGGTCAAGTTCAGACTGAAGGTCAGGTTCAAGTTCAGACTGAAGGTCAGGTTCAAGGTCAAGTTCAGACTGAAGGGGAGGTACAAGGTCAAGTTCAGACTGAAGGTCAGGTTCAAGGTCAAGATCAGACTGAACGTCCGGTTCAAGGTCAAGTTCAGACTGAAGGTCAGGTTCAAGGTCAAGATCAGAATGAAGGTCAGGTTCAAGGTCAAGATCAGAATGAAGGTCAAGTTCGGTTTTCAATGTCACGGGGAGGGGGGCTCACCCTGGCTGCCCTGACGAAGTCGTTGATCTTTTTGTGGGACTGTGTGCCTGTCCTTGGGGTGATACCCGCCGAACTGACAACGTCAGAGACATCCCTCCACAGGCGACTTCGGAGTCGCGGGGCGAGCCTGCGCCCATCTCGGGGGTAGAGTTCCTCCCTCCTGGCCTCTACAGCGTCCAGGAGCGCTTCCAGGTCGCGGTCCTGAAATCGGGGAGCAGATCTCCGAGACGCCATGACCGGAGATCTTGCGTTGGGTGGGCGAAAGCGCTATTTATTTCCTGGCTCGCCGGGCGCCGTTGATGATGTCGCCCGACGCGCCACCTCTGCAGCGCTTTAAAATGACGCGTATCACGTCGGTCCGATGCTGGCCCCTCCGGGAACGGAGATTAGCGGCCTAAAAGAAGGCCCCGACGCCGGAGTCATCTGCACCGCTTTTGCTCGCCGGAAATCGGCGTTACGACAGTCCGCGGAGAATTTCGCCCATGGTTATCAGAGTGCATTTACAATACAGCTTCTAGTCACAGCCAATCATTAAGGAGTTTACTCACAGTTAGCAAAACCCTGCTTACAAATTGCCTGGCTGCTATTTGGCTGAAACTTTCATTGTGCTCTACACATTTAAATCGGGGAGAGGTACATTTAAAAAAGTGCTGAAGATGTCCAAAACCATCCGCTGAAAACCTTCCAGTCTGGGTTCCAATGCTGCACAAGATTTGTAAACTGTATGGAAATTGAATTGCTTTACGTTGGCACCAATTAAAATTCATCATTGATTACATCGAATGATCTTCATTCAAATATTTCTGGCTAAATTAACCAGCGAGTTGCTGAAATTTACACTGCCAGGTTGATTCGCAGGTATTTGCAAGTTTCAACTGGTTCAAATATACAATTGCATAGACTATTCAGAATTGAATCTGCCCATTCCACCCAACTGTTCTTTGTTGCTCTTAATACATGATCCTCTTCCCACCCCACCCCATATCCCTGTATTTTTCTTCCCTTCAGTATACATCAAGCTTCTCCTGAAATGTATCAATGCTATCTGCTTCAACTACTCTAGGTTTTGGCTAACTCGAGTCTTTAAGCTACACTGAGCTATAAATGGTTCCCATGCCTTCTCCTGAACCCTAACTGCCTGGCACCAAACCAGTGACCTCCTGCCTGCTATCTGCTCAGCTCCACAGGTCATCTCTGAGCACTAACTGCACTGAACAGTTCCCAGGGCTTCTGTGAGCTGAAAGCGGCAACCTCAGCTGCTCCAGTGTGTCCCGGGGCTTCTTCGAGCCCTAACTGTCCGCAGTCTGCTAACAACAGTACCCTGTCAGTATCCAGCCTCTTCCCTTGCTGCAGAATACTCAGGTCAATTGAAACCAGGGCAGCTTTGGAAGCTTCACCCATCTCTATGATGATGCAGGCCTTGCAGGGTTCACCGAATGCTTTTAAACTAATTTAGATCTAACCCCCCCCCCCCCCCCCCCACAAAAAAAAAAATACCTCTCAGGGATGCATTACTTTGCAAGTAGTCTCCAGCGCTCCAGCTAAATAAGTCCGCTTGTTGTTCCACGGCTCTTACCTTTCTAGTTGTTAACCCCTTAAGTAAGCATGGCTCCAACCATTTTTGTGTAAGAGACTCCAAGCTGCTGTAGTTGCATTTATCCCAAGTTCTACAGTTAAAACTTTGATCTTCCCGGAACTAAACATTACATCTAAAATATTAACATGAACCATGAGCTAGATATTCGTGACAATGTAGTATATTTGGATTTTCTGAAAGCATTCAATAAGTGTCACTGAAGAGGTGATGTTACAAAATTAGGACTTATGGGATTGTTGGTAATGTATGATTAATCAACAGACAAATAACAGAAAGTACAAATTGACAGGATATTCTTTGCATTGGCAGACTGTAAATAACAGGTTACCACAAGGATTACTACTTTAGACTCAGCTATTTACAATCAGTCTCTTCATGTAAATCATTAATATAGATTGTAATGTATGCAACTTTCCTGCTGCCACAAAGTTAGATGGGAAAGTAA
The DNA here is from genome assembly GCF_902713615.1 of Scyliorhinus canicula. Classification (NCBI taxonomy): domain Eukaryota; kingdom Metazoa; phylum Chordata; class Chondrichthyes; order Carcharhiniformes; family Scyliorhinidae; genus Scyliorhinus; species Scyliorhinus canicula. Next base: position 170,256,829 of record NC_052149.1, read on the forward strand.
GTGGTAAGAAGGGCAGAAAAAGGAATATTGACAGATTGGTTGAGGGTGCAAGAACATGGCAGACGGAATACAATGTGACCAAGTAATGAAGCTATGCACTGTTCTCAGAATCATAGAATTTACAGTGCAGAAGGAGGCCATTCGGCCCATTGAGTCTGCACCGGCCCTTGGAAAGAGCACCCTACCCAAGCCTACACCTCCACCCTAACCCCGCAACCCAGTAACCCCACCTAACCTTTTTGGACTCTGAGGGCAATTTACCATGGCCAATCCACCTAACCTACACCTCCTTTGACTGTGGGAGGAAACCGGAGCACCCGGAGGAAACCCACTCAGACACGGGGACAACGTGCAGACTCCGCACAGACAGTGACGCAAGCCAGGAATCGAATCTGGGTCCTTGGCGCTGTGAAGCAACAGTGCTAACCATTGTGCTACCGTGCCACGCTATTCCAGACATTTTTTTGAGTTTAATATTTATATTTGCTGAAATATAGTGAAATGAGAGATGATCTCATTGAAAATATGACATTCTATAAAGAATTGACAGGGTAGAGGCCTGGCTGGGAAATCTAGACTATGGAATCACCGTTTCAGATTAATGGGTTGGGCATTTAGGATTAAGATGAAGAGAAATTCCTTCATTCAAAGGGTTTTGAATCTTTGGGATTCTCTACCCCAGAAAAAATGTGGGAAGATGGGAGTTGGGATAAAAGATCAGTCATGATCTTATGGGATGGAGGAGAGGGCTTTAAGAGCCAAAAGGTTTACTGGAGCCCCAGCTGAAATAGGCCTTTACAAGCTGGAAAATATGAAAGAGAGGCGCAGAAGAGTTCTTGAAACATTACATCATACAACAGTTGCCCCCCAAGCGACACGCAAGCGACACCGTCGGAGACTCAACCCATCGGGGGCCGAGCACGGGGGTGGGGGGGGGGGGGGTGCATCTATGGGATGGGATTCTCTGTTTCTGAGACTAAGGACACGATTCTCCGATTGCCGATGCTGAAATCGCTTTTGGCGGTTGGCCGGAGAATCCACTTTTACGCTGGAATCGGGGGCGGCGCCGTTTTTGCGATGCTCCGTCCGCGTCCCCTCAAAAAACCGAGTAGCCGCAGGCTGACGGGACGGCCTCAGGTCATCATCTGAAGCCCCCCTCCCCCCCCCCCCGTGCTCGGCCCCCGATGGGTTGAGTCTCCGACGGTGTCGCTTGTGTGTGCTTGCATCGTTCAGGGACCTCGCCTGGCGGCTGCTGACTGTGTCCAGCGCCGCCACAGTCGGGGGGCAACTGTTCCACTGGCAGTGGAGCTTTGGCGGAGGCTTGGGGGATGTGTGGGAGTGTCCGGGATGGCGAGGGGGGTTACAGGGGGGCAGTTTCTGGCAGGCCGGGTCCACGCGCAGCTGGTGTCATGCTGTATAGCGCGGCGGCGCAGGCCGCCTCCGTGTGCATACGCAGACATGGACCGGACCATTCTGCGGCCGTATCTGCACGTAAAGCCGGCTTTACGGTGCACGGCTGCTAGGCCCTCACTGTGTGGAGGATCGGTGTGGGGGCGCCGCCGACTTTCTGGTCATAAGACCAAAAGGATCCTGCAGACATAGACGCAGGATCGGAGAATCCAACCCCAAGTGTAGACGCCAACGCAGAATTCGTGGACTTCCACGACAGCAAATCTGGTGCGACACCTGGGCCAATTCCGCTACTGCTCAGGGATTAGCTCCGGCGCCACATAGAACACAATCGATTCTAATGAGAAACGGTGGCATTTTCGGCGGTATCGCGATTGACACTCAAAGGCTGACAAGCTGCAGCCACAGATACACACTGCACTCACCACACACCCATTCAGCCAACAAGATGGCAATGAGGAGGCCAGGCCCGAGGTTTACCGATGCCGAACTGGAGACCCTCTTGGATGCGGTGGAGGAGCGGCGGAAGACCTTGTATCCCGTCCTGGGAAGGCGGCTGCCAGCTGCCGCTGTTCACTGTGCCTGGGCGCAGGTGGCAGAGGCCGTGAGCATCTTGGGTAACACAGCCCGGACTGGCTAGCAGTGCCGGAAAAAACTGCTCGACCTCCTCAGGGCGGCCAGGGCGAGTAGGCAGCACTGTGCCCCTTGCAGCAACCTGCATCCCACACACCCCTAACCCCACCCCCCCCGCACCAGGTTAATGGCTGAACCCCCACTCTACACCACATACCTGTACCCACACCGGCCGCCATGGCGGGGTGCCCCAGCCACTGGGGCTACCAGTTGTTTAACACTGCCTGCTGGTGATACCGCAGGCCCATGTGGCGTCCTCCACCCTCAGCCAGTGCCACAGCACCCCCCCCCCCCCCCAGCCCCTTAAGCCGAGCAGTGACGCTGCGTTCAACTCGGACACCAGCCCTCTGCCCGAGACTCAGGACAACCCGGAGCTCAGGTCGGATGTCACAGCTGTCTCCAACACCCTCCACCATCCCAGAGACTCTCACCTCAGATGGGCACTTCAGTGAAGCGGCTCCTGGGACACTATCTGGTGCTCACCACACAGTTGACCCGGTAGAGCAGGTGGAGGTAGGAACACCCGACAGATGGACAGTCCGAGGGAGGCCGATCCCAGGGACTAGCTGCCACCAGACGTGCCACGGGCTTCTGGAATAAACAGTCCCATCGATTGTGGAGATGCAGTCGCAGAGCCAGGGACTACATGAGGGGTTGTCGGTGAGCATCCAGCACCTGCAGGGTGTAAGCGTGCAGACGCGGGTAGAGATCAGAGTGGTCCTCCAGGACTGGCAGTGCCTGGTGGTTGGGCAGCCTCAGTGGATCACTCCCCTCGCACCCCCTTCCCATGGAGTAGCCCGGGGGCCATCGGGCACCCCGAGGGAGGAGGAGGTAATGGGGCCCGTGCTGGTGACTCCCGCAGGGGAGGTGCCGGAGCACCGTAGCCCGCCCACCATCCCCCCCCCCCCCCCCCCCACATCCCCATGGCACCCGGAACATCTGAACAGCAGCCGGGCGCATCCAGGTCCGGTCACCCCAGAAGTTGCCCGTCAACGGGGACCCAGGTCGCAGGGCAGGAACCACAGCAGGCTGCCTCCACTCCTGCTGTACCGTCTGGGGATCAACCTAGATGTAGCATTGGGGCCCATAAGTTCAGGAAGTTAGACACTAGTTCAGTTGGCACAAGTACCGGACATAATAATGATCTTTATTGTCACAAGTCGGCTTACATTAACACTGCAATGAAGTTACTGTGAAATGTCCCTAGTTGTCACATTCCGGCGCCTGTTCAGGTACACAGACAGAGAATTCAGAATGTCCAAAATACTTAACAGTACGTCTTTTGGGACTTGTGGGAGGAAACCGGAGCACCCGGAGGAAAACCATGCAGACATGGGGAGAATGTGCAGACTCCAAACAGACAGTGAACCAAGCCAGGAGCCAAACCTGGGACCCTAGTGCTCACCAGCCACCACGCCAGTTTCACGATTTTTAAAAGTACAAGTGAACTGCACCATCGGCCCATCGGAGGTGGAGAATCGCGGAGGCCCCGGAGAATACCGGGGCAGGCCCGCTAATGACATGAAAACTGTGTTTACTCTAAGTGTTTTCCGGAACACATTGTCACCGCTGTCGAGGTGACGGAGAATTGCGATTTGGCATCAAATCGGCGCCCACCGCGATTTTGCCGTTGGAACCTATTCTCCGCCCAATCGCCTTTGCCGATTTTGACATCTGCCAACAGAGAATCCTGCCCATAGTGCAGATGTTTTAGAGTTTACAGAGTCAATGATTTAAACTAGGTTTTATGCCACACTAAAGTGAAGCCTTTACCAAAGCAGTTAAAGTTCATTATCGTAGCTACCCCTCTATTCAAATAGTGGCAATGGTGAACTTCCTTGATTTGCATCAGTTGTCTCACAGCTTGCAAACATGCTGACGCTGAATAGTGCTGAAAGGCACTTTGTCACCATTTTATGCCATTTGCCCCATTATTAGTCAGTTTAATGCTTCAGCCTTTTCAATAATATATGCATTAGTACTTTAATTCTTCTAAGAAGCATTAAATCAGTGTATGATAGAGTGTGTATAAATTATTGGACAGTAAATAAATTCCAGTCTCAGTCCTCATTAAGTGAAACAGAAATTAAATAATTTGTCACTACCGTAAAGCAATCAAAGTAACAGCAAATCACTATATTCCCATATATTCTGATCTTGAATGATGTTGACCTAAAATGTAATTTAAGGATGAAATTGCTCTTCAGTTACATTGACATTTCAGCTTCATGGTTTAGATCATCTCAGTGCTTGCATATGTTAAAGTCCTAAACTGTGTGTTATTCTACATGCTGCAGACTCAAAAGGAGTCGCTAAATCTTTTTTCTATCCCATTGGCTGTCTGTGATAATTTAAGAGAATCAAACCAAGCACGAGTGCTTCATAATAAAGGTAATCTCCACTATAAGTATTCATTATGCTCAGATCCCACAAGGTAGGTCATCCATGTAGATAAAAGCAAATTGCTGCAGATACTGGAATCTGAGACGAAAGAGAAAACGTTGGAAAATCACAGCAGGTCTGATAGCGTCTGTAGGGAGAGAAAAGAGCTAACGTTTTGAGTCCAATGCCTCTTTGTCAAAGCTAACAGACAGAGAAAGTGTGAAATATTTATACTGTGGAGTGAGAATGAAAGATGAGTCATAGCCACAGAAACCCAGGGAAGCCGGGTACTAATGGCCATAGAAACCAAGGGGAAAGAGTGCTAATGGCAGTCCCCTGAGAGAACAAAAGATGTGAAAGGCCACGTAGAACTCGGAGAAATTACAGTCTATCAAACCAATGTTTTGAACCTATTTACAGGAGCAACATCATAGAACATCGAACATTACAGCGCAGTACAGGCCCTTCGGTCCTCAAAGTTGCGCCGACCTGTGAAACCCCTCTAAAGCCCATCTACACTATTCCCTTATCGTCCATATGTCTAGCCAATGACCATTTGAATGCCCTTCGTGTCGGCGAGTCCACTACTGTTGCAGGCAGGGCATTCCATGCCCTTACTACTCTCTGAGTAAAGAACCTACCTCAGACATCTGTCCTATATCTATCTCCCCTCTATTTAAAGCTATGTCCCCTCATGCTGGACATCACCATCTGAGGAAAAAGGCTCTCAATGTCCACTCTATCTAATCCTCTGATCATCATTGTATGCCTCAATTAAGTCACCTCTTAACCTTCTTCTCTCTAACGAAAACAACCTTAAGTCCCTCAGCCTTTCCTCATAAGATCTTCCCTCCATACCAGGCAACATCCTGGTAAATCTCCTCTGCACCCTTTCCAATGCTTCCACATCCTTCCTATAATGCGGCGACCAGAACTGCACGCAATACTCCAAATGTGGCCGCACCAGAGTTTTGTACAACTGCAACATGACCTCATGGCTCCAAAACTCAATTCCTCTACCAATAAAAGTTAACACACCGTACGCATTCTTAACAACCCTCTCAACCTAGGTGGCAACTTTCAGGAATCTATGTACACGGACACCGAGATCTCTCTGCTCATCCCCACTACCAAGAATCTTACCATTAGCCCTGTACTCTGTCTTCCTGTTATTCCTTCCAAAATGAATCACCTCACACTTTTCTGCATGGAACTCCATTTGCCACCCCTCAGCCCAGCGCTGCAGCTTATCTATGTCCCTCTGTAACTTGTAACATCCTTCCGCACTATTCACAACTCCACCGACTTTAGTGTTACCAGCAAATTTACTCACCCATCCTTCTACGCCCTCCTCCAGGTCATTTATAAAAATGACAAACAGCAGTGGCCCCAAAACAGATCCTTTTGGTACACCACTAGTACCTGTACCCCAGTCTGAACATTTCCCGTCAACCACCACCCTTTGTCTTCTTCCAGCTAGCCAATTTCTGATCCAAACTGCTAAATCACCCTGAATCCCATGCCTCCGTATTTCTGCAATAGCCTACCGTGGGGAACCTTATCAAATGCTTTATTGAAATCCATATACACCACATCAACTGCATTACCCTCATCCACCTGTTTGTTCACCTTCTCAAAGAACTGATTAAGGTTTGTGAGGCACGACCTACCCTTCACAAAACCGTGTTGACTATCTCTGATCAAATTATTCCTTTCCAAATGATTATGCATCCTATCTCTTATAAACCTTTCCAACACTTTGCCCACAACAGAAGTAAGGCTTACTGGTCTATAGTTACCGGGGTTGTCTCTACTCCCCTTCTTGAACAATGGGACAACATTTGCTATCCTCCAGTCTTCTGACACTATTTCTGTAGACAAAGATGACTTCAAGGTCAAAACCAAAGGCTCAGCAATCTCCTCCCTAGCTTCCCAGAGAATCCTAGGATAAATCCCATCCAGCCCAGGAGACTTATCTATTTACACACTTTCCAGAATTGCTAACACCTCCTCCTTATGAACCTCAAGCCCTTCTAGTCTAGTAGCCTGAATCTCAGTATTCTCCTCGACAACATTGTTTTTTTCCTCTGTGAATGCTGATGAAAAATATTCATTTAGCACCTCTCCTATCTCTTCGGTCTCCACACACAACTTCCCACTACTGTCCTTGACTGGCCCTACTCTTACCCTCGTCATTCTTTTATTCCTGACATATCTATAGAAAACTTTAGGGTTATCCGTGATCCTACCTGCCAAAGACTTCTCATGTCCCCTCCTGGCTCTTCTTAGCTCTCTCTTTAGGTACTTCCTTGATAACTTGTAACTCTTGAGCGTCCTAACTGAACCTTCATGTCTCATCTTTACATAAGCGTCCTTCTTCCTCTTGACAAGTGTTTCAACTGCTTTAGTAAATCACGGTTCTCTCGCTCGACCACTTCCTCCATGCCTGACAGGTACATAGTTATCAAGGACATGCAGTAGCTGTTCCTTGAACAAGCTCCACATTTCCATTGTGCCCATCCCCTGCAGTTTTCCTCTCCATCCCATGCATCCTAAGTCTTGTCTCATCGCATCATAATTGCCTTTCCCCCAGATATAACTCTTGCCCTGCGGTATATACTTATCCCTTTCCATCACTAAAGTAAACGTAATCGAATTGTGGTCACTATCACCAAAGTGCTCACCTACCTCCAAATCTAACACCTGTCCTGGTTCATTACCCAGTACCAAATCCAATATGGCTTTGCCTCTCGTTGGCCTATCTACATACTGTGTCAGGAAACCCTCTTGCACACATTGGACAAAAACGGACCCATCTAAAGTACTCGAACTATAGCGTTTCCAGTCAATATTTGGAAAGTTAAAGTCCCCCATAACAACTACACGGTTGCTTTCGCTCCTATCCAGATCATCTTTGCAATGCTTTCCTCTACATCGCGAACTTTTCGGAGGCCTATAGAAAACCCCTAACAGAGTAACCTCTCCTTTCCTGTTTCTAACCTCAGCCCATACTACCTCAGTAGACGAGTCAAAGAACAAAGAACAAAGAAAATTACAGCACAGGAACAGGCCCTTCGGCCCTCCCAGCCTGCGCCAATCCAGATCCTATATCTAAACCTGTCTCCTATTTTCCAAGGTCTACTTCCCTCTGTTGCCGCCCATTCATATACCTGTCTAGATGCCTCTTAAATGATGCTATCATGCCCGCCTCTATGCCTTCTTGATCACTCTATCGACCTGCAATGCTACCTTCAGGTACAGTGGACCTGAACTCCCAGATCTCTCTGTACATCAATTTTCCCCAGGACCCTTCCATTGACCATATAGTCCGCTCTTGAATTTAATCTTCCAAAATGCATCACCTCACATTTGCCTGGATTGAACTCCATCTGCCGTTTCTCTGCCCAACTCTCCAATCTATCTATATTTTGTTGTATTCTCTGACAGTCCTCCTCGCTATCTGCAACTCCACCAATCTTAGTATCATCTGCAAACTTGCTAATCAGACCACCTATACCTTCCTCCAGGTCATTTATGTAGATCACAAACAACAGTGGTCCGAGCACGGATCCCTGTGGAACACCACTAGTCACCATTCTCCATTTTGAGACACTCCCTTCCATCACTACTCTCTGTCTCCTGTTGCCCAGCCAGTTCTTTATCCATCTAGCTAGTACACCCTGAACTCCATACAACTTCACTTTTGCCATCAACCTGCCATGGGAAACCTTATCAAACGCCTTACTAAAATCCATGTATATGACGTCTACAGCCCTTCCCTCATCAATTAACTTTGTCACTTCCTCAAAGAATTCTATTAGGTTTGTAAGACATGACCTTCCTTGCACAAAACCATGCTGCCTATCACTGATAAGTCTATTTTCTTCCAGATGTGAATAGATCCTATCCCTCAGTATCTTCTCCAACAGTTTGCCTACCACTGACGTCAAGCTCACAGGTCTGTAATTCCCTGGATTTTCACTGCTACCCTTCTTAAACAAAGGGACAACATTAGCAATTCTCCAGTCCCCTGGGACCTCACCCGTGCTCAAGGATGCTGCAAAGATATCTGTTAAGGCCCCAGCTATTACGACCCTCGCTTCCCTCAGTAACCTGGGATAGATCCCATCCGGTCCTGGGGACTTGTCCACATTAATGTCTTTTAGAATACCCAAAACCTCCCCTTTCCGTATGACAACTTGACCTAGAGTATTTAAACATCCATCCCTAGCCTCAACATCCGTCATGTCTCTCTCCTTGGTGAATACCGATGCAAAGTACTCATTAAGAATCTCACCCATTTCCTCTGAGTCCACGCATAAATTCCCTCTCTTGTCTTTGAGTGGGCCAATCCTTTCTCTAGTTACCCTCTTGCTCCTTACATACGAATAAAAGCCTTTGGGATTTTGCTTAACCCTGTTAGCCAAAGATATTTTCTGACCCCTTTTAGCCCTTTTTATTGCGTGTTTGAGATTCGTCCTACTTTCCCGATATTCCTCCAAAGCTTCATCAGTTTTGAGTCGCCTCGATCTTACATATATGCTTCCTTTTTCATCTTGGCTAGTCTCACAATTTCACCCGTCATCCATGGTTCCCTAATCTTGCCATTTCTATCTCTCATTTTCACAGGAACATGTCTGTCCTGCACTCTAATCAACCTTTCCTTAAAAGACTCCCACATTTCAAATGTGGATTTACCCTTAAACAGCTGCTCCCAATCCACATTCCCTATCTCCTGCCGAATTTTGTTATACTCTGCCTTTCCCCAATTTAGCACTCTTCCTTTCGGACCACTCTTGTCCTTGTCCATGAGTATTCTAAAACTTACGGAATTGTGATCACTATTCCCAAAGTAATCACCGAATGAAACATCAACCACCTGGCCGGGATCATTCCCCAATACCAGGTCCAGTATGGCCCCTTCCCGAGTTGGACTATTTACATACTGCTCTAAAAAACTCTCCTGGATGCTCCTTGCAAACTCTGTTCCATCTACACCTCCAACACTACACGAATCCCATTCAATGTTGGGGAAGTTAAAATCTCCCATCACAACCACCCTATTGCTCTTACATTTTTCTATAATCTGTCTGCATATTTGTACCTCTACTTCATGCTCACTTTTGGGAGGCCTGTAGTGAAGTCCCAACAATGTTACTGCACCCTTCCTCCATCAAACTTCCTTTCTGCCACCGTAATACTGTCCTTGACTAACAATGCCACCCCTCCCCCTCTTTTACTAACTCCCCTGAGCTGACTGAAAATCAAGAAAGGAAAAGATCAGAAAGGGACAAATGAGTTCTAAATGTTTGTCAGAAAAAGGCTCAAGTTAATCAACAGTGTTCAGCCTGCCTACTGTTACCAATTGCACGTTTGCAACAAAGTGTAAGGTAAGAAAATTATCTTCATAGCACTGGTATATTAGTTTTCATGTCCTGCTAATGATATGTTTCCTGTTTACATTTTTTGCAATACATGTGGGGATCCATAAACTAAAAGAATGAAATTCACCAAACTCCCCCAAATAAAAACATTACCAAACAAGATTCAAGCTCTGAGGAAAAGTCAGATGGATGTGAAACTTTGGAGACGATTTTGAGCCCTCTCTCGCCCCGTTTGTGAAACTTGATTCTCTCTGGCATGATTGGGATTTCCGATTTTCACTCCCCTCCCCAGTGGAGTGGTGCAAATCATGCCACGGGAACTTCATTTGAATATATTAGGATGTCACCAGTGAGCACTCTCACCAGACCTTCCTCCTCCACACTGAATATTCACTGGGCACCAAAGTGACTTCACACCAGTGCCATTTACAACAGCTCTACACAAATGTGTACCAGGCAGCCTCACCTCCAAGGGGGGTATCCAAGGTGAGCTCTCAGGCAGCCATGAATCTCCAGGGTCTTCACTGTTCACCGAGCAATGGGGACACAGAGGAGTTCTACTCTGATCCGAGCTGAGGGGAGGGGTTGGTAGCAGGTTTTACTTCTATTCACTTTGGGGTGCCCCTTTAAGGGGGTCTGGAGGCTGGCATCGCTTCCTGTATGCTCCTTGCTGAGCTTATGCTCAAATCACCACTGAGGGAGTGCCCATCCTTTACTTGGAGCTCAAAATTGGGTGGGACGAGCTGGTAACAGAGGTTCAGAACTGGGGGCAACCGTGAGGTTCCTGGGTAGGGTCCCAGACTGCAAGGGCAGAGTGAGGTACTCAGGAATTAGTTGCATCCCAGCCTTCGTGAGGAAAGAAGACCCACTCACTTTGGGAAACACAATTGAACTGTGAATAGAACCCTCAGGGTGTACCCTGAGGACCAAAGTATTAATCTCTCAGCAAAATCAATTCCAGTTATTTGGGAAGTTTGGCTGTCAGGATTTGGTGTGCATGGCTGTGAAATAGGACAATAAGGGTATCTCAAGTTATGTGCTTGTCATGCTGATTGCAGGATTGATTCTAATCAGCTGTACCTCATCTGCCACAAGAGGCAGTAATTTTTCGCATATGGAACTTCACTCTTCATTGAAAAGTCAATTGTGCCAATGAAATCTGCAGAGCTAAACATCGATGTTGCTCATTAGAGTCCCGAGGATTGACCTCCAATGCTTATACAAGAGGTAGCATCATGCTGAATATGATGTGAACCCCAATGCAAGGCTTCATGGTGAAGTCCATCATCACTCACCCCATTATAGGTCATGATGGGAGGCATCTTTGAGATAACAAAGAACAAGGAGAAGTACAGCACTGGAACAGGCCCTTTGGCCCTCCAAGCCTGTGCCGACCATGCTGCCCGTCTGAACTAAATTCTTCCACACTTCCGGGGTCCGTATCCCTCTATTCCCACCCTATTCATGTATTTGTCAAGGTGCCCCTTAAATGTCACTATCGTCCCTGCTTCCACCACCTCCTCCGGCAGCGAGTTCCAGGCACCCACTACCCTCTGTGTAAAATACTTGCCTCGTACATCTCCTCGAAACCTTGACCCTCGCACTTTAAACCTATGCCCCCTAGTAATTGACTACTCTACCCAGGGGAAAAGCCTCTGACTATCCACTCTGTCTATGCCCCTCATAATTTTGTAGATCTCTATCAGGTCACCGCTCAACCTCCTTCATTCCAGTGAGAACAAACCGAGTTTATTCAATCGTTCCTAATAGCTAATGCCCTCCATACCAGGCAACATCCTGGTAAATCTCTTCTGCACCCTCTCTAAAGCCTCCACATCCTTCTGGTAGTGTGGCAACCAGAATTGAACACTACACTCCAAGTGTGGCCTAACTAAGGTTCTATACAGCTGCAACATGACTTGCCAATTCTTATACTCAATGCCCCAGCCAATGAAGGCAAGCATGCCGTATGCCTTCTTGACTACCTTCTCCACCTGTGTTGCCCCTTTCATTGACCTGTGGACCTGTACACCGAGATCTCTCTGACTTTCAATACTCTTCAAGGTTCTACCATTCTCTATATATTCCCTACCTGCATTAGACCTTCCAAAATGCATTACCTCACATTTGTCCGGTTAAACTCCACCTGCCATCTCTCCGCCCAAGTCTCCAAACGATCTAAATCCTGCTATATCCTCTGACAGTCCTCATCGCTATCCGCAATTCCACCAACCTTTGTGTCATCTGCAAACTAACTGATCAGTTACATATTCCTCCAAATCATTTATATATACTACGAACAGCAAACGTCCCATCACTGACCCCTGCGGAACACCACGAGTCACAGCCCTCCAATTAGAAAAGCACCCTTCCATTGCTACTCTCTGCCTTCTATGACCTAGCCAGTTCTGTATCCACCTTGCCATCTCACCCCTGATCCCGTGTGACTTCACCTTTTGTACCAGTCTACCATGAGGGACCTTGTCAAAGGCCTTACTGAAGTCCATATAGACAATATCCACTGCCCTACCTACATCAATCATCTTTGTGACCTCTTTCAAAAACTCTATCAAGTTAGTGAGACACGACCTCCCCTTCACAAAACCATGCTGTCTCTCACTAATACGTCCATTTGCTTCCAAATGGGAGTAGATCCTGTCTCGAAGAATTCTCTCTGGTAATTTCCCTATCACTGACGTGAGGCTTACCGGCCTGTAGTTCCCTGGATTATCCTTGCTACCCTTCTTAAACAAAGGAACAACATTGGCTATTCTCCAGTACTCCGCGACATCACCTGAAGACAGTGAGGATCCAAAGATTTCTGTCGAGGCCTCAGCAATTTCCTCTCTAACCTCCTTCAGTATTCTGGGGTAGATCCCATCAGCCCCTGGGGACTTATCTACCTTAATATTTTTCAAGACGCCCAACACCTCGTCTTTTTGGATCTCAATGTAACCCAGGCTATCTACACACCCTTCTCCAGACTCAACATCCACCAATTCCTTCTCTTTGGTGAATACTGATGCAAAGTATTCATTTAGTACCTCACCCATTTCCTCTGGCTCCACACATAGATTCCCTTGCCTATCCGTCAGTGGGCCAACCCTTTCCCTGGCTACCCTCTTGCTTTTTATGTACGTATAAAAAGCCTTGGGATTTTCCTTAACCCTATTTGCCAATGACTTTTCGTGACACCCTCTAGCTCTCCTGGCTCCTTGCTTAAGTTCCTCCCTACTTTCCTTATATTCCACACAGGCTTTGTTTGTTCCCAGCCTTCTAGCCCTGACAAATGCCTGCTTTTTCTTTTTTACGAGGCCTACAATATCTCTTGTTATCCAAGGTTTACAAAATTTGCCATATTTATGCTTCTTCCGCACAGGAACATGATGGTCTTGAATTCCTTTCAACTGACATTTGAAAGCCTCCCACATGTCAGATGTTGATTTACCCTCAGATATCCACCCCCAATCTAGGTTCTTCAGTTCCCGCCTAATAGTGTTATAATTAGCCTTCCCCCAATTTAGCACATTCACATCTTTATCTTTTTGTCTTTTTGTTAATATTTTGTCTTTTTGTTAATATAAAAGTTAGAGGTGGGACCTTCACAAAACGTAATCGGCGCAATTCTCCATCCTTGCTGCACTTTCGCTCGAACGAAACCGGTGAATAGTGGGACAGGCCGAAAATGAGAACCGTGCGATACAATTAGCCTGCTCCCTTAGGCGAAATTGGGATCTCGCCATAGCGAGTTAAGAAACCAATTAGCACCACTTAAGCCCTATTTCAATACAATTGACATGAGCAACTCCATATTCATCTGCCTCTCCAGCATGTGGTCACGTGGTGCCGATTAGTACTCCTTTCGAAAAACGTGAACCAGGTGGAAGGGCTTCTTTGGGAAGTTTAGGAGGTGAGCAGCCATCTTTGCTCACAGGCAAAGAGCCCGGGCGCGTTGGGCTTGCCGTCACAGTGCTCAGCGGGGTGTTGGTGACCCTCGGCTGGGTGGATGGGGGGGGACCTCTGGAGGGGTGGGCCACCATGGGGGGAGGGGGGGAGGCATTGGAAAGGCAACCTCGCATGGCACCAGCATACCATCTCCTGGATTATGTGTACTCATTCCAGGGGCAACTCTAGCTCCTGCCTGTCTGTCACCGACCACCCATAACCCCCATCAACTGTCAAGGCCTCTGGCTGGTGTGGCTGAAGGCTGTTGTTAACCGGGAATTGGCAATTGTGGATAAGTGAACACTTCACACAATCCAAGTGGATTCCGTGGGTGGGCAGGCCATGTACCATGTGGGACTCATTGTCCAGCATTCAGCTCACACATTGATGCCTGGATATTGTGCCTGAACACTACGGGAGGCAACAGCACACACGGAGCAGACAACATCCTAACGTCCAGGGGATGGGACATATCCACGGCCGGAGGGTGGGTGAGTGCTACAGTGTGGGGGGAGATGCCTGGAGAGATGGGTCAAGAGTTCGAAGGTCAGGCTGCATTCCAGAAGAAAGTGAGAGGCATCATACAGGTTGTTTCAAGTGTTTTTCGTGTATCACATACAATTCCCCACTCCCGATGGTGCCACCCAATTCTCCCAATTCTCTCCACCACCCCTCACCTTCCTCCTCACCCTCTACCTACTCCCCGCTCTCTTACCCTCATTGATCTTTGAAGGGCTTCTGCCCTCCTAGATCTACCATTGCATCTAGGTGCCTCTCCAATATGCACATCTGAGGTGGAGACAGACAGCTGCTTACCTTGTCTAGTGGACTTCGAAGCCCATGGTGGGTTGGGGGGGGGGGTGGGGGGGAGGGTGGGTTACGGGTGTGTTGGACAGAGGTTGGTACCAGGGGCACAGTGCTGCCTACCCATGCTGGCCGTCCTGTGGAAGTTGTGCAGTTTCTTGCGGCACTGTTGGCTGATCCAAACGACGATGCTCACAGCGCTGACCGCCTCTGCCCACCTGTGCCCAGGCACAGCGAATGGCGCTGGATGGCAGCTACCTTCCAGCCAGGGTGTAGGGTCATCCTCCTCTCCTCAATGTCATCTAGGAGGGTCACGAGCTCTGCGTTCACGAACCTTGGGGTTGCTCTCCTCGCTGCCATCTTGTTGGCTGGGATGGTGTGTGTGGGGAGTGCAGTGTGTATATGCGGCTGCAGCTTGTCAGCCTCCTGAGTGTCAATTGCGAATCTGGTGAATCCGACTATTTCTCATTGGAAACAATTATGTTTACGTGACATCGGCGCTAGCCCCTTAATAATA
Organism: Scyliorhinus canicula; assembly: GCF_902713615.1. Lineage (NCBI taxonomy): Eukaryota > Metazoa > Chordata > Chondrichthyes > Carcharhiniformes > Scyliorhinidae > Scyliorhinus > Scyliorhinus canicula. The sequence continues at coordinate 170,271,904 of NC_052149.1, forward strand.
ATGATAACCTTTATTGTCACAAGTAGGCTTACATTAACACTGCAGTAAAGTTACTGTGAAAAGCCCCTAGTTGCCACATTCCGGCGCCTGTTCGGGTACACAGAGGGAGAATTCAGAATGTCGAAATTACCTAACAACACGGGCTGGATTCTTTGTTTTGGAGACTAAATCCCCACGCCAGCGTGAAAATGGTGGTCTTTTATGCCAGGAATACTGCTAGGAATTCCCCGCTTTACTGGGGGCTAGCAGGGAGGTAATGTAGAGCTTGCACTGTGCTACCATGCTCCCCTTCAGTAGCAGAATCGGTCCAGGTGTGGCGCCAGTTTTGCTGTCGTGAAAGTTCATGAATTATGTATCGGCGTTAACACTCAGACTCAGAAACAGAGAACCCCGCCCAGGATATCTCTTCCTCTCTGTACATCTTGCACCAAGGCCTCAAGTGTGTTCGCAGAAATGTTTGATGCAGGTTCTCTCGCAGATTGAGCCAGCTTGCCAAAACCCATCAGAAGTAATTACTCCCCGATATCACTTCCAGCAATCACAATGTACTTCCCCAGTAAGAGGTGGAGACGACTTTTAAATACAGAGTCACTCTCAATAACTGGCACTCTGTTGTATGCAGTCAATAAAAATGTATACACTGGTTGCGAACAGCAATTGTGGAAGTCAACATGTACAGCCTGCCATACATTGAATGAACAGCATAGATTAATTATGCATTAATATCTCCTCAGCTGTTTTTGAGATTTATCCAATTTCCCTGGTACTAACCCACACACTATGGGGGCGATTCTCCCCACTCTCTACGGTGCGGAGAATAGCGGGGGTCATAAATTTTTACGGCCACGCTAGTCTGACGCCCTCCCGCTATTCCCCCCCCCACGCCCGCCTCCCGACACGAATCGCTGCCCGCCGTTTTTTTACGGCGAGCAGCGATTCTCAGCTGGCCGATGGGCCGAAGTCCAAGCCCTTTACGACCGTTTTTAGGAACGTCAAACACACCTGGTCTGACCGTTCGTAAAAACGGCCATAAAGTTCGGATCTTGGGAACCATGGCACCGATTGGCACGGCAGTACCACAGCTAGCGGGTACTTACCCCGCGCACTCTTTGTCCTTCCGCCGCCCCGCTGTATCCATTCGCGGGGCGGCTGAGGGGCATCCCGGCCCGCGCATGCGCGGGTTTCGCGCAAATGCGCGATGACATCATCCGCGCATGCGCGGGTTGGAGTCTTCCAATCCGCGCATGCGCGGCTGACATCATGTGACGCGTCAGCCGTCGCAAACTCTGGCAAGCGGGCTTAACGAAATTCGTTAAGCCCGCGATGCCGGAGTTCACGGCCGCGGCATGCTAGCCCCGACCGGGGACCAGAATCGGTTCCCGGTCGGGGGGGGCGGAGGCTGGCGTCAAACCCGCCCGTTTTTGACGCCAGCCTTACGATTTCTCCCGGTTTGGGAGAATCTCACCCTATAGATTCCCTTTCACTCGAAATTCTGCATCAGAAGGTTAAATTGTTGCCTTTTCTAATACTTTGCCCCTGCCACAAGGATTCTTCTATATTAATATTTAAACATTGTGAATACTATTAAAGACACCAAAAATACCAGTCAGCTGGATTGGGTTTTAATGTGAAAATAGACTTGACTGCCTTGTGGCAAATAAACATCAAAATCTCAATAATCTTCTCCAACTGCCTGGACAATGTTGATGAAAATTAAGCAATATTATAAACGCAATCAAACTATCACTGTGACTGGGATCAGCCATGCTCCAATGAATACTGTAATTAGAAAACAACCATGATTACACAAATGTACATATTTAATAGCATGTTATGGTAAGATATTCATTAGAAAGAAAGCTTTTGTTCCAGTAACCTGGTGGACAGATAAAATAATCTGTCAGAGGCCGGAATTTTCAGGCCGTTCGCTGGCGGCAGGATTCTCTGGTCCCAGCGCGGGTTTCCCAGCAACGTGGGGTGGTTTCAATGGGAATTTCCATGGACAGCGGCGGGAGCACAGAATCCCACTGCCAGCGAATGGCATGCCGCCTGCCCCCGCCAGGAAACACATGGCTGGGAGGGAGGAGAATCCCGTCCAGAGATTGAAAAAGGTGACACATGGGGCTGGATTCTCCGTTTTTGAGACTAAGGGCAGGATTCTCCGATTGCCGACGCCGAAATCGCATTCGGCGATTGGCCAGAGAATCCGTTTTCACGCTGCAATCAAATGCTCCAACACCTCAAAAACGGCAATCAGGGACCTCGCGTGGCGGCTGCGGACTGTGTCCTGCGCTGCCACAGTCAAGTGGGGAGTCATTCCGCTGGCTGGGTGGGGGGGCTTTGGCGGAGGCTGGGGGGGGACTGGTGGGGGTGGTCCGGAGGTGGCGAGGGGGGTTACTGGCACCAAACCTTGATCGATTCAGCGACTGTGGAGAGGCTGGCAACGGCACCATGTGGAACACAATCGATTGCAATAGGAAATGGTGCAGGATTCGCCGGGTCCGTGATTGACACTCGGGAGGTTGACAAGCTGCAGCCACGTATACACATTACTCTCCCCTTACACACCATCCCAGCCAACAAGATGGCACTGGTTGTGCTGGAGAGAGCCCATACAGCTGATGGGTCAGCTCGGGCCAGAGGACACCTAGAGGGGTGGCATGGGGGGACACCTATATGACCTGTGGCCTTACGTTCACAGTGGGCAGTCAGCGGCGTGCGCAGCTTCACGGCTGCCGTGAAGGCTGCGGCAATGGTGTTTTGTGCCCGTCGACTCTGACCCCACAGGCCACCTCCTGGCTACCCCACTCTACTACATCCGGCATTGGCAGAAGCCTCCGGCTAGCGGCACAACTGTCAGCACACTATGGCAATGTTGGACACTTTCCATACACCCTCACTTTCCTTCAGCAGCCACGACGCAGGTTTCAAAAGCACAAGAGAACCGTGTCAGGAACTCGACCCATCGGAGGCTGAGCATCGCGGAGGCCCCGGAGAATACCGGGTCAGGCCTGCTAATGACATGCAAACGGTGTTTATTATATGTTTGTTCTGAACCGAACTGACGCTGCTGTCGAAGTGATGGGGAATTGAGATTTGGCGTCAAATCGGCACCAGCCGCGATTTTGGCATCGGAACCTATTCTCCGCCCAATTGCATTTCCCGATTTATGCATCAGCCAATGGAGAATCCCGCCCAAATTCTCCGGGATAATCTTTCTTTTATTCATGCAGAACACCGAATTGTGTTTATATAGCTGTTTTAAGTCAGAAAATATCCCAAAGTGCTTCACAAAGGCATTATAAAACAAAATAAGACATTGAGCCACTTAAGGACAGGTGACTATAAGCTTGGTCAAATAGGTAGGTTTTAAGAAACTCCTTAAAGAAGGATAACAAGGTAGAGAGGAAGAGAGCTTTTAGGAGGAATTTCCAAATCTAAAGCAGTTGAATGCCTGGCCACCAATAATGATGCATGTCAATCAGTTTTCCACCCATATCCTGCTGCTGAAAGCCTCATCCACGCCCTTTGTTACTGACAAACCTGATGATGTTAATGTACTCCTGATTTTCCTCCATCTCCATTAACTTCATACATAAGATCGAGGCGACTCAAAACTGATGAAGCTATGGAGGAATATCGGGAAAGTAGGGCAAATCTCAAACGCGCAATAAAGAGGGCTAAAAGGGGTCATGAAATATCTTTGGCTAACAGGGTTAAGCAAAATCCCAAAGCCTTTTATTCGTATATAAGGAGCAAGAGGGTAACTAGAGAAAGGATTGGCCCACTCAAAGACAAAAGAGGGAATTTATGCGTGGAGTCAGAGGAAATGAGTGAGATTCTTAATTAGTACTTTGCATCGGTATTCACCAAGGAGAGAGACATGACGGATGTTGAGGCTAGGGATGGATGTTTAAATACTCTAGGTCAAGTCGTCATACGGAAGGGGGAAGTTTTGGGTATTCTAAAAGGCATTAATGTGGACAAGTCCCCAGGACCGGATGGGATCTACCCCAGGTTACTGAGGGAAACGATGGATGAAATAGCTGGGGCCTTAGCAGATATCTTTGCAGCATCCTTGAGCACGGGTGAGGTCCCGGAGGACTGGAGAATTGCTAATGTTGTCCCTTTGTTTAAGAAGGGTAGCAGGGATAATCCAGGGAATTATAGACCTGTGAACTTGACATCAGTGGTAGGCAAACGGTTGGAGGAGATACTGAGGGATAGGATCTATTCACATTTGGAAGAAAATAGACTTATCAGTGATAAGCAGCATGGTTTTGTGCAGGAAAGGTCATGTCTTACAAACCTAATAGAATTCTTTAAGGAAGTGACAAAGTTAATTGATGAGGGAAGGGCTGTAGATGTCATATACATGGACTTCAGTAAGGCGTTTGATAAAATTTCCCATGGCAGGTTGATGGAAAAAGTGAAGTCGTATGGGGTTCAGGGTGTACTAGCTAGATGGATAAAGAACTGGCTGGGCAACAGGAGACAGAGAGTAGTGGTGGAAGGGAGTGTCTCAAAATGGAGAATGGTGACTAGTGGTGTTCCACAGGATTCCGTGCCCGGACCACTGTTGTTTGTGATATAGATAAATGATCTGGACGAAGGTGTAGGTGGTCTGATTAGCAAGTTTGCAGATGATACTAAGATTTGTGCAGTTGCAGATAGTGAGGAGGACTGTCAGAGAATACAGCAAAATATAGATAGATTGGAGAGCTGGGCAGGGAAATGGCAGATGGAGTTCAATCCAGGCAAATGCGAGGTGATGCATTTTGGAAGATCTATTTCAAGAGCGGACCATATGGTCAATGAAAGAGTCCTGGGGAAAATTGATGTACAGAGAGATCTGGGAGTTCAGGTCCATTGTACCCTGAAGGTGGCAACGCAGGTTGATAGAGTGGTCAAGAAGGCATACAGCATGCTTACCTTCATCGGACGGGGTATTGAGTACAAGAGTCGGCAGGTCATGTTACAGTTGTATAGGACTTTGGTTAGGCCACATTTGGAATACTGCGTGCAGTTCTGGTCGCCACATTACCAGAAGGATGTGGATGCTTTAGAGAGGGTGCAGAGGAGATTCACCAGGATGTTGCCTGGTATGGAGGGTGCTAGCTATGAAGAAAGGTTGAGTAGATTAGGATTGTTTTCGTTGGAAAGACGGAGGTTGAGGGGGGACCTGATTGAGGTCTACAAAATTATGAGAGGTATGGACAGGGTGGATCGCAACAAGCTTTTACCAAGAGTGGGGGTGTCAATTACAAGGGGTTACCAATTTCATGGTGAGAGGGGGAAAGTTTAAGGGAGATGTGCGTGGAAAGTTTTTTACGCAGAGGGTTGTGGGTGCCTGGAACGCTTTGCCAATGGAGGTGGTAAAGGCGGGCGCGATAGCATCATTTAAGATGCATCTGGGACAGATATATGAACGGCCGGGGAACAGAGGGAATTAGATCCTTGGAAAATAGGCAACAGGTTTAGATAAAGGATCTGGATCGGCGCAGGCTGGGAGGGCCAAAGGGCCTGTTCCTGTGCTGTAATTTTCTTTGTTCTTTGTTCAGCTCATCCTGGCTCTCCTGCCTGTGGCTTAGCTCACTCTAAATCACTGTGTTTGCTGACCTACATTGACTACCGCTCAAGTAATGTGTAATTGAAAATACGGAAAAATGTGTCATTTGAAACATGGAAGTCAGGCAATATCTGGTCTGAGAGAATACAGGGAAAGATCCCACAAAAAGTTAATAGCAGCTGCAAAGAGCAGGATTCTAAAATGCAGATTATTTCTCACAAACAGCCTTAGCAAACACACAGGATTCTGGTATTAAGCTAAAACAATGGCTCACATCTTCATTGAATGTAACTATCTTAGGAAGCATCTGGAAAAGCATGGATGAGAGTTTCAATTGAATTAAGTGGCGAATGTTTAAAACAGGCAGGTCTTTCAAGTCATAACCAAGTGAAATTTTAGCATACAGCTAAAAGCAAATGTTTCACACCTTCATTGAAATTAACTCTCTTAGCAAACAGCTGGAAAGGATGGATGATGCTCAGTCAAATTTGGTGTCAATTCTAAGTGTGAAATTCTACTAACATCAAGTAAATTAAAGAAAATTGGAGACAGCCTGTCTATGAGAAACATAATTTAAAGTCAAAATCAAAGGCAATGTTATGAGCTGGGGACAATTGTAAAATTAAACTATTCAAATGGCAGAAATTAAAAGTAACACCTCTTGAAACCAAAGCATTTTTTGAATATCACAAAGGAACTTTGAACACCACAAAGGACAATGTAATCAGATCGGAGAGGTGAGGTTATGCCCAAAATGAATACTTAGTTGTATTAAAATGTTTAGATCAAAGATACTTCTTACAATCAAAGTGAAATAAGCTAATTTACAATAAAGTTGTTAAAACTTAATAATTGTGAGAAAGAAAATATAAACCAAGGGAGCAGAACCAGAAGAGAAGAGAGGGGGAGGAGAACTCAAAGAGAGGAGAGAAGCATAGAACATAGAACAGTAGAACAGTACAGCACAGAACAGGCCCTTCGGCCCTCGATGTTGTGCCGAGCAAATGATCACCCTACTCAAACCCACGTATCCACCCTATACCCGTAACCCAACAACCCCCCCCCCTAACCTTACTTTTTTAGGACACTACAGGCAATTTAGCATGGCCAATCCACCTAACCCGCACATCTTTGGACTGTGGGAGGAAACCGGAGCACCCGGAGGAAACCCACGCACACACGGGGAGGACGTGCAGACTCCGCACAGACAGTGACCCAGCCGGGAACCGAACCTGGGACCCTAGAGCTGTGAAGCATTTATGCTAACCACCATGCTACCGTGCTGCTCGGCTTTCACAGCTCGGTCATGGGAAAGACAGGACGAGCAGCCCAGCTTAAACAGCTATACATCTAAGGAAGACTAGAATTTAAACAGGAGTCAGAGTCAGCTCAGAGATAGCCAGCAGAGCCAGCTCTTATAGCTCAGTACATGGATCGACAAGACACAGCAACAGAGCTAACCAGCGAATACATCCCAAGAAGACCAGACTTTAAAGAAGATTGATTGTCAAGGTGGGCCTGAAGGTCCCTTCAACCAACCAGCAGGATCCAGAAGCAAGATCTTTTTACCTTTCTGTAAAGAAAGTGTTTGCAGCTTTTAAAAGAAAAAATACAATAATAAAATAACTTAACCTGAAAAAGTGGCTTATTCCTAAAGTCTACTTTACTTACTTAGCAATGCAGGACCCAGGACATCGATGCTACTAAGTGGTAAGTAGATCAAATCTTCGGTGAAGGTATGGGTTATACCGGGGGATAACTTGAAAATATAGTTTGACCTGAATAGCACCCACTGAAGCCTGCATCGGAGTCGGGGGCTGAGAATCCCTGTTCACCATTTAGAATGTCGGCCCTTTTTGGTCTAGTGGGAATTCTAAGAATAGTGGTGAGTTTTCAAAATCAAATGTCTTATCTTTAATATTCCCAAGTCTATTGTCTATTTCCCCTCCATGGCCTCCCCCATCTTCACCCCTCCCACTGGCAACACCCCCCACCTCTCATATCACTGTACTCTCCTTCAGCCTCATAATCCTCTGAGGTATCTGTGTTCTTCGAATGCTAATCTCTTGAGCATCGCTGATTTCAATCACTGGCATGCAATCCTGCACTCTTCATTGAACCAAGGTTGATAACCTCGCTGGGTGATAACGATAGAGTGGGAGAAATGCCGGGCCATGAGGTTACAGATTGTACAATTCTGCTGCAGCAGATGACCCATAGTGTCTTAAGGTTGCCCAATTTTGAGTTGCTAGGTCTGTTCAAAATCCATTACATTTGGCACTGTAGTAGTGCCACACAACACAATGGAGGGTATCCTCACTGTGAATAAAGGATTTCCTCTTCACAACCACTGTGGGGTGGTCACTTCTACCGATACTGTCATGGACAGATGCATATGCGGCAGGCAGTTTGATGAGGTCAAGTAAGCTTATCCTTCTTGTTGGTTCCCTCACCACCTCCCTAGTCCCTATCTCCACCTCCCTACCACTCTACATTGCTTTCCTTCTTTAATCCACTCCTTAAAATGTACCTTTTTGCAATCTGACCTAATACTTCCTACCGTGGATCAGTGTCGTATTTTGTTTTATAACGCCCCTGTGAACATGGCTTGGGATATTTTATTATTTTTAAGGCATTTCATAAATATAAGTTGTTGCATGACCAATGGCCTGGGATACTGAAAATTATATAAGTAAATTACATTGCTGGGTGATGGAATGGAAATGGTCACATTGATTTGTGTCTCACCAGATTGGGCGCGATTTACCAGCCGCGTTGTACCAGAATCTGGATGGTAAATCCCACGAGAGGCCTCTTCTTGGATTTCAATGGCTTTTACACCCTGCGAGATCTAGTGATATCTCGCAAGACGTTGCTATCTGGATCCTGCCCACAATGGGTGGGATCCAGACTTGCACAGTTAAGTGGGCTGAACTTCTCACTTAACTATGCCTATGCCAGACCTAACTAGCACCGGGATCTATCGGCCTTGCCGAGAGACCCCAGCCAGGCGTTGTTTAGCAGTGATCTCCACAAACAGGGACCAGGCAGAATAGCTCTTAGGGGGTCTCCCAGGTGACCGGATGCCTCTAGGTGGTGGTTTCTGGACACGGTGGCACCCTGGCACTGCTGATGCTACCCAGACACTGTCGCAGTGCCAGCCTGACACTCCGGCAGTGTCACCTGGGCACCCTGGCAGTGCCACCTAGGTAACATCCTGGCAGAGCAAGGGTGCCCAGGTGGCATCACCAGCCTGGCAAGGTCAATGTCAGGTGCCAGGCTGGTAGTGGGTGGCCAGGTGGCATTTCACCTGTGCTGGGGTTTTGGCCCAGGAGTGCCCTGCTCGTATAGGGGGTGGGGGTGCGGGGGGCTCAAAGGACTCCCCCAACAGGTGAGTTGGGGCATTGTGTGGTTCCAACAGTTGGGTCGGGGGGGTGTTCCAGAGATAAAATGGCACCCCGATCTCTTCCTGCACTGGTGAGCGGAGCTTCTCAATGCAGGAAATGCAACTGAGTGCGGCCATGATGGGGCATTTATGTTGACTTAATAGTGTGGTCATTCCCGGTGCTACAAGCACTGGGATCCACCCTGCTAAGCCTGCCCAAAACGGGACTGTACTTTTTAAATCGCGCCCTTTCTCTTTATCTTTTTTTTTATAAAATATTTTATTAAGGCATTTGTGATTTTATAACAGAAACAGTAAACCAAATACAAACTCTAAACATAGTGCAAAGATCCTCTACCTCCATCACATGTTCCACCTTCCTCGAACAGTAATCTAGACTAACCCCCCCCCCACTCCCCCACCTCTGCTGACAGTTAATTTTCTCTGAAGAAGTCGACAAATGGCTGCCATCTCCGGACGAACCCTAGCATTGACCCTCTCAGGGCGAAGTTGGTTTCTCAAGACTGAGAAAGCCAGCCATGTCATTGACCCAGGTCACTAATTTTGGGGTGTTTGAGTCCCTCCATGCTAACAATATCTGTCTCCGGGATTTGTTGTTTTTTGAGAGCCGTTGTTGAAATAAAACATAAAATATTTAACATGTTTTAAGTTTCAATTTTTTTTTAAAGTGCAGTATAGAATAAATATATAATGGTGCATTTAGTGATGCATTGCAGTATTTGTGAATATGTGTGAATTGGTGAGGGTACTTGTATCTATTCAGTATTGGGATTGCACAATCCAGGTTCCTGTTGCCATGCTCATATTGTTGTTGCTGCTGGCAGCTCGCATTGATGGCACAGTTCAAACTCATTATGTTGATAAGGCTGGGACTTGACTAATCTTCATTTTGCATGATGTGCCCAACAAAAATTAATTTCTTGTATACTTTCCAGATAGAAGCAGAACCTTGCTTAATGTTTAGAAAAAAAGCAGTTGTTCCTGCCCATGCATGCCCTTAAAACATTAAAATTTGAGCAGATAAGGAGAAAAAGAAATCTCTCGACTTCAATGTAAGCTTTAGTACCCAGAGGGTGTTTATTTCACAGCTGAAATAATTCAGGTGTTACCAGCTGCAGATCACACTCTGTAGCTATTGTTTAATTGGTAGAGCAGTAAAATTGCAGGATATAAATTAAATGCTTCGAACTAATAACGTAGAAAGGTCACCGGAATGGGAGGACAGGTGACAGATGCAGTTTAACATGGTGACATGTCATGCATTTTAGGAAGGAAAGAGAAGCAATGACAGTATAAATTAAGAGGAAGATACAGTACTTGGTGGTGGGGAAGGTTGTCAGGAAACAGAAACACATGATGGCATGCAAATATACATTGTGTTATTAAAAAGGCAGATATCACTTTTTTTTAATTAAATCTGACATAGCTTAAGAGCTAATGGAGTAAAACCGGGCTTGGCGTCAGTTTAAATGAGAGATATTTGATCAGCAGTCCATTTTACACCCTGCCCATTCAAGTCAATAGGAAAGAAAAATGCGTGGGATGTAAAATTAACTGATTCGTTACCATCTATTTTGTGCCATCATGTAAGACCAATTCAGACCCAGTAATGTTTTCCAAAGCAACCGTTAATTCAGAATTACAGTCTGTATACAGATCTGGATGCACCACTCCAGAAAATCCGCAGTATTAATCAGATGAAAAACTGTAAGAATAATACATTTAATATACCAGGAGCGGGATTCTCCACCGGCCAATGCTGGAATCGGGAACGCAATTAGACAGAGAATTAGTTCCAATGCCAAAATCATGGGGGGTTTGCCCGATGCTGAAATCGTAATGGCCGTCTGGGTGGATAATCCCTGTTTACAATCGAATTGGGGGCAGCACCGTTTTTGGGCCGAGTTCACGACAGCACGGTTCATCTGTGCTCTCAGTCTTCGTGAACCCTGCATGGCGGCTGCGGACTGTATCCAGCGGCCCCTGTTATGGGCCAGGGTTTAGAGAACCCCAAAGTGTCTCATGGAGTTCACATGATCCACAACCTTTAATAGATTGTGGTATGGGGAGCACACGGCTCACTCTACAGGTGTGGTACAGCAGAAGTGGAAAAGTATTTTTTAAAAGCAAAACAATGTTTATTCTATGAACTCAAGTTAACCTTTTTAAAACATTCAGTGAACATCTTAGCAACCATCAATTCAAATACAACTCCCAAAGAATACAACACTAACTAATCCTTTAAGCGATCCTTTTAACATCCATAAGACTTAAAACACCTTTTACCAGAAGCACATTAGGTTTAAATTCAATACTGAGAACATTTACAATTCTGAATTCACCAAATGATCAAGAGATAGTCTTTTGATGGCAGAGAAAACAGCAGTAAACCTGCTTGGTCTGGCTTCAGCTCCAACACTGAAAACGAAACTAAAACACACCCTGCAGCCTGCTCAAAAACGAAAGTAAAAAGCTGAAAGACAACCCAGCTCCACCCACTCTCTAACATCACTGCAGTAATAAACACCCATTTCTTAAAGGTACTCTCACTACAGATATTTATATACACCCATTTATAACCACCTATTTCTTAAAGGTACTCTCACATGACTGTGCCACAGTTGGGGGGGAGTCGTTGGCCGGGGGAGACTTCAGCGAGGGCTGTGGGGACCGGTGGGGGGTGGCCCCGGGGTGGCGAGGGGGTGTCCACAGGGGCACTATCTGGCAGGTCGGATCTGCATGCGGCCGGCGCCATGTTGTACGGCGCGACCACTGAACGTCGTCGCGTGCACATGCACGGCCACGGACCCGGCAATTCTCCACTTGTTTATTTTGTGAAGGCTGTCTGTTTTACGTGGCGCGGCTGCTAGCCTCTCTCCGTCGGAGGATCTGTGCTGGGGTCTCGTCGATTTTTTTGTCGTAAAACTAGACACTTCCTCTGGACATCGCCTCAAAATCAGAGAATCCAGCCCCATGGCCGGTGCCTGTGTCACGCCAAATCGCACTTCTCCGTTGCCGCAACAGTGCCGTCAATGCATTCCTGAATGCACGTACAGTAAACGGCGTTGGAAATCATTAGCGGGCCTGACCTGGTATTCTCTGGAGCCTCCATAATTCTCCACCTCCAGTGGGGCGAATTCCTGATGGCGAGGTTCACTTGCGGTTTTACAAATCATCGTGGCTGATGAGGGAGAAAGAGAGGAGGTATTACACAGAGATGTATAAACGTGGGCTGCTGGTCCTAACACTGGCCAGGCTGGCTGGGTTGGGAAGGGCCCCTACCAGGTCCGGCGGGGTGAGTAGGCAGCGGGGGAGCCATCTGGCCATCTGGCAGGGGTGATTCCCCTTGGGACTGGGGCAGTTCCCAGGCACGGACTGCTATTGCCACGGCCAACAGATAGACAACTTGCTGCGCACCCCACTAACCACCCATCTTGGCCCCTGGTTCTGCAGATTGACACCGGCTGTATGGGTCTGCATTCTCATGCACATGGAGCACAGAAAGTGGACCACCTCCATCTGGGACTGTGCCACATCAGCCAATAACTGCACCCTCTGCATCTATGCCACGGTAGCCAGTGCCTGGGCAATGCCACCAAAACTCCCAGCCATGGCCTGCTGTGACTGCGCCACGCTCTGGACTACTGCAACGTCCAGGTAGCTCCGACACATGGCTGCCTGTGAGAGGGCAACCCTATCCTGGGCCTTAGCCACCATCTTGGACATTCTGATCCATAGCCAAAAGCCTCACCCAAGGCCTCCACCGTGGATGCCACCCGTGCGGGGTTGGCCTGGGTGCAAGGCATAATCGGCACCACCTTCTTCTCCTGCTCGCGGTGGACTAGTCCATCTGTGCCTGTAAGTGCTGGAAGCTCACTGACAACCCCTCATATAGTCCATGGCTCTGTGACTGCATCCCCACAACCAGTTTGAAAGTAATTAGAATTGTGTTCATGTACACAATAGTCGTCCATTCATTGCGAACGACATTGACTCTTTGATCTTTCGTTGCTTGAAGATTCTGTTCATAGTCTTGATGAGCTGGCTTTGTTGCTTGAAGATTATTCTTGCTTGTTTGCAGTTCATTCTTGATGGATGATTCAACCACACCAATAAAGAAAGTCTTTTCTAATGAGAAATTATCATCATCTTCTGTGAAATCTTCTTGTGTGTTGATTTCTTCTTTTTTGTCCACAGCTCTCACTTTGTAGTATTTTTTCTGTGCAGGAGGAATGTAACTTGTGGATGATTGACACTAAGAAGCATAATGGTTTAACATCTGACATCTGATACAGCATTTACCAAAACCAGGACACGTAATCCCGTTGTCATCGTGACGTATTTGTGACGTATGCACATGCGCAGACTTCTTCTTCAAAATCTCGCTTAACTGTGCATAGTATGCATATGCAGAGCCCGAAAATGCTTGCGAAGGATAGTTCCATTCCTTAGTCTTCTGCTTTGCCTGCAATACCATTTTGATTTTCTCTGCATCATGGTGGAGATTTGCACTTTTTTCCTTGGGATAAAATGTTAAATACTGACTTTTGGTCTGTTCCACGGAGATGCACTTATCTACCGCGATTTGTAATGTTAAATCATTTTGCCGAATTAATGCCTCTCTGACTGTATCATCAAGTATATCATTGGTCTCCTACAAGTGAATCATGTAAATCTGCATAGTTACATGGTTTAGCTAAGAGTTTGAGATCTGTGATGAAATTATTCACCAGTTCACCAACGTTTTGAACTCTTCTGTGAAATGTTAAGCGTTCTAAAATTTCATTGGTCGGCATCTTGCAATGTTCATCAAATTTCACTAAAACTTGATCAAATTTTGTTTCATCTTCACCAGCATTAAAATTAAAGAAATTGAAGATTTTGATTGCTTTCTGTCCTGCCAGGGACAGAAGTAAAGCAATTCTTCTAGCTTCCGGTGCAGCACTTAAATCATTAGCTTCTAAATAGAGTTGAAACTGTTGTTTGAACAATTTCCAATTCAAATTTAAATTACCAGTGGTCTTAAGATGTCTTGGTGCTTGAACTTGGTCCATTGAAAAGTATTTGTCGAAGATTCCTATGTTGCGGTGACTTCTGTAGTCGAATAGTTAATTCCGACTATTTTTCCTTTTCTATTCTAAATCTTCACAAAAGCCTTTCATAAAAGCTTAAAACACTCTGGTACCATGTTATATTATTTTACGTAATATATATATTGCTCTTTGAACCAGCCGAGTTGATGAAATAAACAATAGTCTTCCATTAAAGATGAACTAATTTAGCGAGTAATATAAATAATATTCTGAGTCCTTTGTACTTAATATTCAACTAGTAAAATAAATAAAATACAGTAAAGATAACTAACTAACTATACAATGTAATAATGAAATAACTTGTAACTTATCTCTCTCTAGCTATTCTATGTCTTGTCTGTTCACTCTCCTGAAGCACACGCTCTCAGAAAGAGCGGGAAAGTCCTTTTTATACCATCTGATAGTGAGACACCTAGTGTTGAAATCACTGTACTACATTTACATACATTGATCATGTATATTCATATACAGAGATCACTACACACAATAGATGGGACTCTCTGTTTCGGAAGCCCAAAACTTATCAGGAGGACAGATAGTCCCTGGGGTCGACCTGCACTTCTGATCGTCCGCCAGCCCCCCCCCCACAGGAGTTCCTACCTTCACCTGCAGTACCGGAGCAGCTACGTGGTGAGCACCAGAGAGTATCCCAGGAGCCTCTTCACCAAAGTGCTCAAATGAGTTGAGTGTCTCTGGGATGGTGGAGGATGATGGGAAATCTGTGTTAATATTGGATTCGAGCTCCGGGGTGTCCTGGGCCTCAGGAATATGGGTCCTCTCTGTCGATGTCATCATCGCTGCTCGGCACATGGAGGAGTTCTGGCTATGGCTGGGTGCGGGGAACATCAGAAAGACTCACCACATCACCAGCAGCTCCTGCAAGACACAAGAAAAGATGCATGATTAGACTGCGGGCTGGGGGAGGGGGGGGGAGGGGCAGGGGGCGTTGAGGGTGCTGTTGGCGGGATGGAAGGGGATTAACACATGTGTCACGGGGAACCATAACTAAGCAGGGTCTCACTTTGTCACCTGAGGTCTCCACCGGCCGACATCCCTTTCCTCGGGCCCGCCAAACATGTCAAGGGCCCGCTGCTCTGCCAAGGTCCTGTGGGTGGGTAGTTGGTGGCTTCAATGGCCAGGACGTCTAGCCATGGCAGCCGGTATCGGTGCCAGCATGTGGTGCAAGGCGTGGGTTCGGCCGCCCTCCAGGTTGGGGGGTGGGGTAACAGGTCTGTGGGACACGGGTTGGTGCCGGGGCACAACGCTGACTACTCACGCTGGCCACCCTGAGGAGGTTGTGCAGTTTTGTTACGGCACTGTAGGCCGTTCTGGACAGTATCTGCCATCTGCGCGGCGGTTGGCAGCCTCTTTCCCAGCCGGGGTACAGGGTGAACTGCCTCTCCTCCAGGATGGTCTCGAGCTCAGTGTCCGTGAATTTTGGGGCCGCTCTCCTTGTTGCCACCTGTTTGGCTGGGATGGTGCGTGTGGGGAGTGAAGTGTGTATATGCGGCTACAGCTTGCCAGCCCCTTGGGTGTCAATCACGATCCCGGCGAATCCAACACTGTTTCTAATTTGAATCAATTGTGTTCCACATGGCGCTGGTGCTAGCCCCTTCACAGTCGCTGAATCGGTCCAGGTGCGGCGCCAACTTTGCTGTTGTGGTAGTCCACGAATCCTGCCCCGGCGTCAACACCGGAACGGCGAATCCCTTGGCGAATTGTTTCCAATGGAGCAGATGTGAAGGTTTAATAAATGTTTTTTAAATTTGTAAAAGGATTCTTAGGATAAAGAAAGTATTTTTTCTTCTGATTTGCGGTGGAATAGATAAGACAGACAATTCCACCCTTTCAGAGAAGACAAAATAAGGATTTGAGCAGAAAAAGATACTGGGTCACTGAAAAAAACAGAGTAATGAAATTCACAACAGAATTCTTACAGCATTAGAAGGAAGCTATTGGACCTGCCGTGCCGATGCCACCTCTCTGAATGAACAATGCACGTTTCCTGCCTTCTCCAAGTAACCCTCCAGATTCTTCACTTTCAGATAATAATCTAATTCCCACTGCAATCCCTCAATTGAACCTGCCTGCACCCCTCTTTCAGGCAGCACATTCCAGATCCTATCCGCTCACTGTATGTTCCTCTTCATCAAGTCCATGATGTTTTCCTCAATTAACCTGCTTTTGCTTATGGGACTTTTAATTTTGTCTATTATTATTTCTAGAAGCTTCCCCACCACCAAAGTTAAACTAACTGCTCTGTAGTTTCTGGGCTTACCTGTACACTGCTTTTTGAACAAAGGCAAAACATTTGGAATTCTTCAGCCACTACCCCGAGTATGAGGAAGAATGGAAAATCATGGCCAGTGCGTCTGCAATTTCCACTCTCACTTCCTTGGTATCCTTGCTTGGATGAATCTCATCCCGTCTGGGTTTCTTGTCAACTTTAAGTACAGGCCACTTATCTCCTGCCCCGCCTTATCAATTTTAAACCCTTCAAGTGTCTGAATTACCTCCTCTTTCACTATGACCTGGGAGGAATCTTCTTTCTTGATGAAGACAGATGCAAAATATTCATTTATTTCTCTGCCATGCACCTTGCCTCCAGTCATAACTCCCCCATTATGGTCCCCAATCAGTTCCACTCATCCTTTTACCATCCTTTTACTGTTTATATGCCTAAGGATTCCCTTTCATGTCAGCAGCCCCTCTTCTCATACTCCGTCTCAGCTTCTCTTACTTGTGTTTCACTTCCACTCTGAACCTTCTATATTCAACCTGGTTCTCGGTTGTATTATCCACTTTATGTCTGTCATAAGTGGGCGCAATTCTCCGCACTCACGACGGTGCGGAGAATAGCGTGGCTCGTAAAATTTTACGGCCACGCTCGTCCGACGCCCTCCCGCTATTCTCCCCCCCCCCCCCCCCACGCCTGACTCCCGATACGAATCGCTGCCGCTGTTTTTTTTACGGCCAGCAGCGATTCTCAGCTGTCCGATGGGCCAAGTTCCCAGCCCTTTACGGCTGTTTTTACGAACGGCAAACACACCTGGTCTGGCCGTTCGTAAAAACGGCCGTAAAGTCCCGATTTTTAAAACCATGGCACCGATTGGCACGGCAGTACCACGGCCGTGCCAAGGGTGCCATGGGCCCGCGATCGGTGCCCACCGATCGCGGGCAGCGGGTCCGATGCCCACGCACTCTATGTCCCTCCGCCGCCCCGTTGTATCACTTCGCGGGGCGGCTGAGGGGCATCCTGGCCCGCGCATGCGCGGGTTTCGCGCAAATGCGCGATGACGTCATCCGCGCATGCGTGGGTTGGAGTCGTCCAATCCGCGCATGCGCGGCTGACGTCATATGACGCGTCAGCCGGCGCAAACTCTGGCAAGCGGGCTTAACGAAATTCATTAAGCCCGCGATGCCGGAGTTTACGGCGGCGGCATGCTAGCCCCGACCGGGGACCAGAATCGGTTCCCGGTCGGGGAGGGGGAGGCTGGCGTCAAACCTGCCCGGATTTGACGCCAGCCTTACGATTTCTCCCCCTCTGGGAGAATCGCGCCCACTATTTTTCTCCAACAGAATCCTTGGGCAGGATTCTCCCTTTTGGGGACTAAGTCCCCACGCCCTCCGGAAAATGGGCGAGAATCACCCCGAACATTTTCTTTGAAAGTCCGGGGTGATTCACCGTTTTCCAGGGGGCTAGCAGGGCGTCCCGCAGCTCTGGTTGCTGGCGGGGCTCTGCTGTCCAGACCGCGTGGCCGTGCATGCGCACAGCGGCAGCAAGCGGGTCCACACATGCAGGTGGCGGCCCACTTTGGCGCGGGCGCTGCCGACATGGCAGAACCACACAGCAGGCCCGCACGGATTAAGGTAGGTCCCCCACAGATGGCGATGGCCCGCTGATCGGTGGCCCCCTATCGCGGCCCTGGCCACCGCTAAGGCCCCACCCCCCCCCGGAGTCAGATACCCCCCGTCGCCCCACCAGGACCGCCACCACGGCCGCGGGTCCGAGCTCCACCCGGGTGGTACCAGATGTAAACCACGCCAGCGGGAGTTCGGCCAGTTGACCACGGGGGCCTGTTCTAATGACCCCGACTGTCACCGCTGCGGTGTTGACCGCACGTGTGCGACTGGTGGGTCCGGGGAGAATCATAGAAGTGCCATCGCGACGGATTTCCGGTGTGAACGGCTATTCTCCGTCCCCGCGCGGGCGCGATTCTGGCGCAGAGGGTCGGAAAATTACGCCCCTAATCTCTTTCGGGTCCGGGAAACTCTGGATTTGCCTGCCCTCCCTCTCTCCTTTGTGGGAATTGATGCACGATCAATTGCACAAATACTCAGATTGGGTACAACTGTGGCTTTATTGCAGTCAGATGCGTGGCCTCCTACTGCAGCTGGCGAAATGGCAGATCAATGGAGGACACGCATATTTATACTCCTCCTAGTGGGGGGAGGCAACCGGCAGGGGCTCCCGGTGAACCTGTAGCACAGGTCCACCACATTCACCCCCTGTTCAAAATGAGTCCGGCGGGCGTGGTGTTGAACTATATACGATGTTACGATTTATGTATAGTGTCTTATAAAATGAGTGGGGAAGGAAAGAAATGTCCATTTTGACCGTCCGGTGCCCGTCAGAGGTTCAGTCGATCCGGTGCTTTGACGATTCGCTGGGAGCGACGTAACGGTGGCGGCGGTGTCGGTGCTGGCGGTGCCGGTGTCACCGATGTTAGTGCCGGCAGTGCCAGTAGTCGGATGACCCCGGGAGCGTGCCAAAATCTTCTTCGTCTTCTTGCGTGGGCAGGGGAAGGAGGGATGGACCTGGTGGGGTTAATGTTGGGAGCGCCGGGGGAGGGGAGGGTGCGCATGGGTGGGGAAGTGTGTTTGGCTGGAACCTGGCGGTGCCAGGTTCCTGAGGGAGACAGTATCTTGGCGGCCGTCGGGGAACTCCACGTAGGCATACTGGGGGTTGGCGTGGAGCACGTGTACCCTGTCCACCAAGGGGTCAGTCTTGTGGAGTCGGACGTGCCTACAGAGCAGGACCGGTCCTGGAGCTGCGAGCCAAGTCGGGAGCGACACCCCGGATGTGGACTTCCTGGGGAAAGTAAAAACACGTTCATGGGGTGTGTTATTCGTAGCGGTGCACAGTAGTGACCGGATGGAGTGTAGTGCATCAGGGAAGACCTCCTGCCAGCGAGAAGCTGGGAGGTTCCCGGACCGTAGGGCCAGCAGGACGGCCCTCCAAACCGTCCCGTTCTCCCTCTCTACTTGCCCGTTTCCCCAGGGGTTGTAGCTGGTTGTCCTGCTAGAGGCGATACCCCTGCTGAGCAGGAACTGACGCAGCTCATCGTTCATGAATGAGGATCCCCTGTCACTGTGAATGTAGGCGGGGAAACCGAAAAGAGCGAAGATTTAGTTGAGGGCCTTGATGACGGTGGCTGACGTCATATTGGGACATGGGATGGCGAAGGGGAACCTGGAGTACTCATCGACCACACTGAGGATATACGTGTTGCAGTCGGTGGAGGGGAGGGGCCCTTTGAAATCCATGCTGAGGCGTTCAAAGGGGCGAGAAGCCTTCACCAGACGCGCACGGTCCAGCCGGTAGAAGTGCGGTTGCACTCTGCACAGACCTGGCAATCTCTGGTGACCGTCCGTACTTCCTTGACGGAGTAGGGCAGGTTGCGAGCCTTGGCGAGGTGGTACAGTGGTGTGACCCCCGGGTGACAAAGACTGTTGTGGAGGGCCCGGAGTTGGTCTACTTGTGCGCTGGCACATGTACCTTGGGAGAGGGCGTCTGGGGGCTTGTTGAGTTTGCCGGGGCGATACACAATTTCATAATTATAGGTGGAGAGCTCGATTCTCCACCGCAAGATTTTATCATTTTTGATCTTGCCCCGCTGTGTGTTGTTAAACATGAAGGCTACCGACCATTGGTCAGTGAGGAGAGTGAATCTCCTGCTGGCCAGGTAATGCCTCCAATGCCGCACAGCTTCAATGGTGGCTTGGGCCTCTTTTTCGACGGATGAGTGCCGAATTCAGAGGCATGAAGAGTGCAGGAAAAGAATGCCAACACAAGGGCGACATCTGAAACGTCGCTTTCTACTTGAAAGGGCAGTGTGTCGTCTACTGCATGCATCCCGACATTGACCATGTCTGTTCTGATCCGGGTGAAGGCCTGTTGTGCCTCGGCTGCGAGGGGAAATTGAGTGGACTGTATGAGTGGGCGGGCCTTGTCCGCATAGTTTGGGACCCACTGGGCGTAGTACGAAAAGAACCCCAGGCAATGTTTGAGGGCCATGGGGCAGTGTGGGACGGGGAGCTCCATGAGGGGGCACATGCGGTCGGGATCGGGCCCCAGAAGTCTGGACTACATAGCCGAGGATGGCAAAGCGGGTCGTGCTGAACACACACTTCTCTTTATTATACGTAAGGTTGAGAATAGCGGCGTTGCGGAGGAGTTTAACAAGGTTGGCATCGTGGTCCTGCTGATCATGGCCGCAGATGGTGACATTATCTAAGTACGGAAACGTGGCCCGCAAACCGTACCGGTCAACCATTCGTTCCATCTCCCTTAGGAAGACCGAGACCCCGTTAATGACGCCGAAGGAAACCCTAAGAAAGTGATGGAGCGGACCGTCCGCCTCGAAGGCAGTGGATGGACGATCCGATTTACGGAGGGAGCTGGTGGTAGGCGGATTTCAGGTCGATTGTTGAGAAGGTCCGGTACTGCGCAATCTGATTGACCATATCAGACATGCGTGGGAGGGGGTACGTGTCGAGCTGCGTGTACCAATTAATGGTCTGGCTGTAGTCCACAACCATTCTGTGTTTCTGCCCCGTTTTTACGACTACCACTCGGGCTCTCCAGGCGCTATTGCTGGCCTCGATGATACCCTCCCGGAGCAGCCGCTGGACCTCGGACCTGATGAAGGCCTTGTCCTGGGTGCTGTACCATCTGCTCCTGGTGGTTACGGCTTTGCAATCTGAAGTTAGATTGGCAAATAGGGAGGAGGGGTCAAGCTTGAGGGTCGCGAGGCCGCAAACGGTGAGTGGAGGTAGGGGCCTGCCGAATTTGAGGGTGAGGCTCTGGAGATTGCACTGGAAATCCAGGCCCATCAATAGTGCAGCGCAGAGGTTGGGGAGGATGTAGAGACGGAAACCGCTGAATTCTACACCCTGGACAGTGAGAGTGACCGTACAGAATCCTCGGATTGGGACAGAGTGGGATCTGGAGGCCAGGGAGATCCGTTGATTAGCGGGGTGAACCGCGAGGCAACAGCGCCTTACCGTATCCGGGTGTATGAAGCTTTCGGTGCTCCAGGAGTCCAGCAGGCAGGAAGTCACGTGGCCGTTGATTTTCACCATTGTTGAAGCGGTGGCCAGGTTGTGTGGACGCGACTGGTCCAGCGTCATCGAGGCGAGCTGTGGGTGGTCGGCAGAGGTTTCGGATGGAGAGCGTTGGCGACCCAGATCATGGGATGTAGTTGGCGTTCTAGCCCCGTGGGGAAGACAAGATGGCGGCGGCCGGAGGTTCTTTGGAGAACAAAATGGCGGCGCCCATGGGGCGCACATTGCGGGGACGGGACAAGATGGAGGCGCCCATGAGCCGCCCGTGGAGATGAGGGGGAGGAGATGGTGGCGCCCACTGGCTGCACGTGGCCCCGGGAGGAGAAGATGGCGGTGCCCACTGGCCGCACGTGGCCCGGGGAGGAGAAAATGGTGGCGGCCATTGTGCATGTGGCAGGGGGGAGGGGACGATAGCGGTGACTGCGCGGGCCTGGCACACTGCTGCAAAGTGGCCCTTTTTGCTACAGGACTTGCAAGTGGCGGCAAGGGCTGGGCAGCGTTGGCAGAGGTCCTTCTGTTGACCGCAGAAGTAGCAGCGGGGACCCCCGGGGTGCGTGGATTGGCATATGGCTCAGGCGTATTGACTAGGCAGGGCTCCAGCTGATGGGGTAGTTTGCGGGGTCCAGAAGGAGTAGGACGGGTGGAGAGTGCTAAGGTTTTTGTCTCCGCTAGATCGAGCGTGGTCCCTTCCAGCAGTCATTGTTGGATGGGGTCCGACACAATCCCCGTTACGAACGCATCACGCATGAGGAGATTAGAATGTTCGGTGGCCGTAATGGCCTGACAGTCACAGTCCCGGATGAGTGTGATTAGGGCCCGCCAGAAGTCTTCAATGGATTCACCAGGGAGTTGAGAGTGAGTGGCGAGTACAGACCTGGCGAAGATCGTGTTCGCTTTCTGCGCATAGTTTTCTTTTAAGAATACCATCGCTTCCGCGTAACTCGGGGTGTCCTGGATCAACGGGAACACGCTGGAGCTCAACCTGGATTGCAAGACCTGTATGTTCTGAGCCTCCGTCAGCATGGGGTTGCAGCATTGATGTAAGCCTCGAAACAAGCGAGCCAGTGATTAAAGTCCTTTCTGGCGTCGGGCGAGTGCGGATCCAGCTGCAGGTGATCTGGTTTGATTCTGATATCCATTTCGTTGAAAATCTGCCTGCAATAAATTGATGCACAATCAATTGCACAAAGACTCAGATTGGGTACAACTGTGGCTTTATTGCAGTCAGATGTATGGCCTCCTACAGCAGCTGGCGAAATGGCAGATCAATGGAGGACACGCATATTTATACAGCTCCTAGTGGGCGGAGCCAGCCGGCAGAGACTACCAGCGAACCTGCAGCACAGGTCCTACCTTACATCCCCTAATACAGGTGTACACAGTGGTTCATCACAGGAATATACCTTGACTGTGCTCGAACTACCTCTTCTTAAAATGTAGCCCATTATTCAGTCCCTATTTTTCCTGCCTACCCTTGACTTCAATTTATTTGTGCCAGGTCCTTTCTTACCCTATTTTAGTTGACTTTCTCCCGGTTAATTATTCTTACTCTGGATTGTTATTTGTCCTTTTGCATAGCCAACATAATCCTTCTGGTTCAATGATTACTGCCCCTAAATGTTTTCCTTCTCACACTTAATCCACTTGGACCAATTTCCAAGAACATGGGGCGTGATTCACCCCTACCAGGTGTGGCGTGGGGTCCCTGGCGCCGAGGAGTGGCGTGAATGACTCTGGCGTCGGGCCGCCCCAAGGGTGGGGAATCCTCCGTACATTTAGGGGACAAGCCCTCACATTGAGGGAATAGGCCCACGCCGGAGTAGTTCCCACTCTGCTGGCTGGCGTGAACGGCCTTTGGCGCCACATCATCCGGGGCCGAAAGGACATCGCCCTTTGGGCGTAAATCTACGCATGCGCCGGAGCGTCAGTGGCTGCTGACGTCATTCCGGCGCATGCGTAGGGGAGGGGTCTCTTCCGCCTCCGCCATGGTGAAGACCATGGCGAAGGAGGAAGAAAAAGAGTGCCCCCAAGGCACAGGCCCGCCCGCTGATCGGTGGGCCCCGTTCGCGGGCTCGGCCACCGTGGGGGCACCCCCCGGGATCAGAACGTGCTGCGCTCCCCCCCAGGACTCCAGAGCCCGCCCGCACCGCCAATCCTACCGGTCAGGTAGGTGGTTTAATCCACGCCGGCGGGAGAGGCCTGTCAGCGGCGGGACTTCGGCGCATCGCAGGCCGGATAATCACCACAGGGGGCCCACCAACCAGCGCGGTGTGATTCCCACCCCCGCCGAATCTCAGGGGGCGGAGAATTCGGGACACAGCAGGGGCGGGATTGACGCCGACCCCGGGCGATTGGGCCAGCGTCAATCCCGCCCCCCCCCCCACCGTGTCCCGAATTCTCTGCCCCCCGAGTTTCAGCGGGGACGGGAATCGCACCGCGTCGGTCGGCGGGCTCCCCGCACCGGTTAGCGGGCCCCCCCGTGGCGATTCTCCGGCCCACGATGTGCCGAAGTCCCACCGCTGACAGGCCTCTCCCACCGGCGTGGATTAAACCACCTATCTGACCGGCGGGATTCGCAGCGCGGGCGGGCTCCGGGGTCCTGGGGCGCGGGGCTATCTGATCCCGGGGAGTGCCCCCACGGTGGCGTGGCTCGCGATCGGGGCCCACCGATCGGTGAGCGGGCCTGTGCTGTGGGGGGCACTCTTTTTCTTCCTCCTCCACTGTGGTCTTCACCATGGAGGAGGCAGAAGAGACCCCTTCCCCTGCTCATGCGCCGGAATGACGTCAGCAGTCACTGGCGCTCTGGCGCATGCGTGGACTTACGCCGGCCGGCGAAGTCCTTTAGGCCCCGGCTGGCATGGCGCCAAAGGCCGTTCACGCCAGCTGGCGGAGTGGGAACCACTCTGGTGCGGGCCTAGCTCCTCAATGTGAGGGCTTGGCCCCTAAAGGTACGGAGAATTCCTCACCTTTGGGGCGGCCCGACGCCGGAGTGGTTCCCGCCACTCCGACACGCCGGGACCCCCACCCCACTGGGTAGGGGAGAATCCCGGCCCAGGTCTCTATTATAGTTACAACATATTTCCACATGGCAACCTGCAGCTTTATCTCAGTTTTTTAAGATTTCTGAAGAGCAAGGGCAACCTGAGAAGTGCAGAGTCCTCTATCTCATTGTTGGGCAGAATTCTCCCAGAATTTGTCAGGGTGTCAGGCTCTGATTGAAAACCATCATGTTTCTCTCCAGAAACACAGGGGAGTTTTCAGACCACATTTTCTGTCACTTTGTGCACAAAATATCGGGGGCGGGGGGGGGGCATGGTTTACGGCGTGACTCTGGCAGACCGGGGCCTGAACTGCTGGCTCCACAGAGATTAGGGTGTCGTCTTTAAAGGGTGCCCGATCTGCATTTAAAAAAAGCACCCCAACCCCATCCCTGGACATGGAGGACCACCCCCTCCACGGAACTATTGGGGAGCATTCTTGCCCTCCCCTATATGCTGTTATTTGGCCTCTCCCCTCCCGCTCTCACCATACATAAAAGGACCTCCCCAATGAGTTACTCCTTGGCAGTGGCCCATTTGCTGCCAGCGAATGGTGCATTACCGAGAAACACGCAACTGGGGGACCAGAGATTCCTGCCTTAGATTTTGCAAATCCCGTTTTGGAGCCCTCATGCGATTTAGTGGTCAAAACGGGATTTGTTCCCATGGCAAAGAGAGCCACTAGATCTCACACGTTACCTTTTTCTTTGCTTTAAGGGCAGTAAATCATTGCAGTTTGATTGCACAGCGGAGACAAATCTGTCCTATTTCCTTTATGCATTGTTACATTAACAATTAGCTTGGTGCTGCTTTATTAAATTTAGTGGAATCAGCAAATTATTTGTTTCCATTTTCTTGCAACGGATATACAAATTCTATATTTCATAGAAAAAGGCTGCCATTTGATCTTGACAGAGGTGCCGTATCCATGCTAATTATAAAGTAATATTCTACCTGTTGTACTGACATAACCTTTGGTAATTGAGCTTAGAATTAATGTGACAAAATTCAAAACAATAACTCGATGAAAGGTAACACGAAAGCAGAGATTTTCAAGGAAGGGTAACCATATCACTGGGCTCCCCTTTAACCTATACTATTAAAATCACAGGGACAGAAATGATAGAACTAAACACAACACATTGTGGTGTTCAGTGGTGTTCTTGCGAATAAGAATATGATTTAATTAAGATATATTTATCACCTTCGCAAAGAATTAATCCTGGATATTAAGAAACAACCTCACAGCCTGTAATGAAGAACTGAACTATTTAAGCTGCAGCTTTGCCCTCAGCTAGGAACAGTTCTAATCTGTTTCTGAGTAATCCAGCTGTAAGTACTGTAACTGCAGGAAAAATCTTACCATGGGTGGCAGGCTAATATTTTACCTGGGGGCCACATATCTAGCTCACTCATTCAAATGAAAGTCTTGTATCTCTAATGGCTCCAAGACCCATAGCAGAAAATTGCTCCTAATTTGGCACTAATTTCAACTAATTTGCCAATCTCCTTCAACAAGGCTGCAGGCTAGCTGGTGTGGAGTAGAAAATTGAAAAAGATCAAGCTGGTTTAATGAGAAATATTTTTCAGAAGTTAGAATGGAGGCAAATTGCTGCGGCAGAGGAGAAGGAGATTCACTGTGAATTCAACCATGCTTTCTGCTTTTATCCAAAATACAAAAAGCCTTTCGTTCCTAATAATTTGTTATTAAAACACCAAATCACAAACAAACATACGTTGTACACTGCAATACTCCAATCACAGTATAGTAGTTGGCCAAACACTCAATTTACATTTCTCATAAGCCTGGAAAAGTGGAGATTCTGTGAGCCCAAACGCACTCATAATTGTTAAAGCAAACTAACATGAATACTGGAGACCTGAAATTAAAGCAGAAAGTGTTGGAAAAACTCAGCAGCTCTGGCAGCATCTGTGGAGAAAGAAACA
The DNA here is from genome assembly GCF_902713615.1 of Scyliorhinus canicula. Classification (NCBI taxonomy): domain Eukaryota; kingdom Metazoa; phylum Chordata; class Chondrichthyes; order Carcharhiniformes; family Scyliorhinidae; genus Scyliorhinus; species Scyliorhinus canicula. Next base: position 170,298,304 of record NC_052149.1, read on the forward strand.
GGGCTAATGTTTCGAGTCAAAGATGACTCTCCTTCATAACTGCTTAAAAGTTCTTGAAAAATCTACGGGCAGCTGTCGTTATAGTGAACGGCGAATGCTGTTCCTTCACTGCGACTGCACACTTTCATAACCAAATATCAGAATTCAGAGCGGTGGAAGAGTCAGCAATTTAATCCATTGATCGCTGTGTAAATTGTTAAGATACCCTGGGCTATTGCGCAGTCAATTCCAGCTCCACTTGACCCAGAGTCACAATACAGGTGAAATTAGATTTTATATGATATCCATAACTTTGGTTCAGTTAAATTGACTACAGTCACCCGGTTTGCAAACTCTTAACACAATTAACCTTTTATTATTAGCAGTAACAATAATTTATTGCACAAAAAAAAAACCTGCTATTTACTATCTGACGACCGACCCCCATCCCCCTCTTTCTAACTCTCCCCACTTGCTCTACACACACACAGGCAAACAGCACAGAGTGGAAAGGGTGATTGAAAGGGAAAGAAATAATAATAAAATAAAAGGATAGGGATTTTTGATTCAGATGGATGTCTCCCAGTTATTTTCTTTCTCAAAGTTAGGCCTTCTGTTGGGTATTTTCTTTTCCTTCAGCTTGTAATGATCTTCACTGCAGACTCACAAAGACAACAGCAATCGGCAGCAGAGAGAGGGAGAAAACACAGTTCCTCTTGGTCATAGCGTGATGTGGGTGGACCAGGACAGATTTTTGATGATATGCACACCTAGGAATTTGAAGCTGTCAACCATCTCCACCGCCGCACCATTGATGCACTTAGGGGTCTGTACGATACTTCACTTCCTGAAGTCGATGACCAGCTCCTCAGTTTTGCTGAGGGAGAGATTGTTGTTATTACCACCACGCCACTAGGTTCTCTGTCTCCCTCCTGTACTCTGACTCATCGTTGTTCAAGATCCAACGCACTCCGGTTGTATCATTAGCAAACATGTAGGTGGAGTTGGAGCCAAAGTCTGCCATGCTGATCCCAGATATCCAGTGTGTGTACAGGGAGGATTGTAAGGGGGTAATTACGCAGCCTTGCAGGGTCCTGGTATTGAGAACTATCATGGAGGAGGTATTGTTGTTTATCCTTATTGATTGTGGTCTATGGGTCAGGAAACCGAGGATCCAGTTGCGGAGGGAGGAGCCAAGTCCTAGGTTTTGGAGTTTTGATAATACGTTTGGCTGGGATTATGATGTTGAAGGCAGAGCTGTAGTCAATGAATGATGTAGGAATCCTTGTTGTTGGGATGCTCCAGGGATGGGTTTAGGGCCAGGGTGATGGCGTCTGTTGTGGAACGGTTGTGGCGGTATAAAGACATGCAGTAGTATCATTCTCAACATTTTAATAATTGCTGATTCAATTTCACTTTCCATCCCCCTGATCGTGCACACCAATAGCCCGAATACTGACTTCTGGAGCCGTCCCCCTCCTCCCTCCAGAATTATTGTCTAAAACCAGGCAGCAAGTTCTTATTTAACCCTAAATCGGCCTACCAATCCCATAACACTCAACCTTATTCAGTAAACTTTTGTGTTGCACCTGAAATTTACTGTGTACTCATTTGAGAATATGCTACCTGCCAGGTCTCACAATTTTGAATCTGGATTCAATATCTTACATATTTCTAGACACTTAGACATAGAACATAGAACATAGAACAGTACAGCACAGAACAGGCCCTTCGGCCCTCGATGTTGTGCCGAGCAATGATCACCCTACTCAAACCCACGTATCCACCCTATACCCGTAACCCAAAAACCCCCTCTTAACCTTACACTACGGGCAATTTAGCATGGCCAATCCACCTAACCCGCACATCTTTGGACTGTGGGAGGAAACCGGAGCACCCGGAGGAAACCCACGCACACACGGGGAGGACGTGCAGACTCCACACAGACAGTGACCCAGCCGGGAATCGAACCTGGGACCCTGGAGCTGTGAAGCATTGATGCTAACCACCATGCTACCGTGAGGCCCACGTTTCCTTTTCCATCTAAAAATATCCCTTTCCTTATAATTTTCTCATTGGCTGCATTGATGTTGTACTATTGGTAAATTCTAGATTGCAAGACCTATTCTATACTGTGAGCTATGAGCTGTGAGGTGCACGTTGTCTGCCAGGAGAGAATTCTACCTGTGCCAGCATTTATTTTTCTTCATCATTGTTTTGAGGTGAAGATTTAGTTGGGACCAGACAAAACCTTGTCATAATTCTGGAGGCCACTTTAAATTGAGTTTGTTACCATGAGGTTTTACATAGTATAGATTAATTCTAGCCATGGACTTTCCCAGCCATCAATTCTATATCAGCACTACATATCCATGGGAGTTAGTCTGATGAGTTGCCAATATGGTTCTATTTACTCGCCATCAATCAAGAATATGAAGTCCTCTGAAGGTTGTCAATGAGACAGATGCTAAAAATCACAGTATAAATCATCACGTAAAATTTCAACAGTGTATGTGTGCATAAAGGTGACAACCTTATTACGCTTTTGTAAAATATATTATTTATAACTGCTGTAAAAAATAACTGTCACCCTTAATCAACCCCATGTACCTGTTATTACTGGTGCTGGGCAGTATTTCAAATAGTTATTATATTGGTGAACAATCTATATTCACGATTGATTTAAAATGTCAGGCTTGAGTGAGGCTACCTTCATTGAACATTGTAGCACCAATCGCATTATCAATTCATCATCAGCTGCAGGATTTTGGTGACAGGACAGTGACTTTAAAAACCACAAAGGGAAAGGCACACAGGATGCTGTTTAGACATTACCATGAAATCATCGAATCATAGAATTTACACTGCAGAAGGAGGCCATTCAGCCCGTCGAGCCTGCAACGGCCCTTGGAAAGAGCACCCGACTGAAGCCCACATCGCCACCCTATCCCCGTAATCCAGTAACCCCACCTAATCTTTATTCTTGGACACTGAGGGCAACCTATCATGGTCAATCCACATAATCTGCACATCTTCGGACTGTGGAAGGAAACCGACGCACCTGGAGGAAACCCATGCAAACACGGAGAGAACGTGCAGACTCCGCAGAGACAGTGGCCCAAGCCAGGAATTGGAACCTGGGGCGCTGGAGCTGTGAAGCAACTGTGCTAGCCACTGTGCTACCATGCTGCCCTCATTAGTTAAATATATGTTTCAATAATAATATGGGGCGGGTTTCTCTGATTGGCAATGCCGAAATCGCTTTCAGCGATCGGCCGGAGAATCAATCTTTACGCCAGAATCGGGGCAGCGCCGTTTTTCTGATGCTCCGCCTCCTCAAAAACGGCGTACTCGAGGAGTACACCGCACACCATCAGGACAGCCTCAGGATGTCACCTGAGGCTCTCCCCCGATTCTCCGCCCCTAATGGCCCGAGACCCCAACAACGTCCCACTTTTTGGGGACCTTGTGTGGCAATTGCGGACTGTGTACAGCGCCGCCACAGTCGGGGGTTGGGAGGGAGCCGTTCCGCTGGCAGGGTGGGCTTCTGCGGGGGCTAGGGGGGTCAGGTGGGGAGTGGTCCGGGGTTGGTGAGAGTTGTGGGCAGGCCGGGTCCACGTATGGCCGGTACTGTTATAATTGAAAATACAGAAAAAAATTTGAAACATGGAAGTCTGGCAATATGTGGTCTGAGAGGATACAGGGAAAGATCCCACAAAAGGTTAATAGCAGCTGCAAAAAGCAGGATTATAAATTGCAGATTATTTCTCACAAGCAGGCTTAGTAACACACAGGTTTCATGTGGTAAGCTAAAACAATGGCTCACACCTTCATTGAAAGTAACTATCTCAGGAAGTATCTGGAAAGGCATGGATGAGAGTTTCAATTGACGAATGTTTAAAACAGGCAGGTCTTTCAAGTCATAACCAAGTTAAATTTTAGCATACAGCTAAAAGCAAAGTCTCACACCTTGATTGAAATAAACTCTTATTAAACAGCTGGAAAGGATGGAAGATGCTCAGTCGAATTTGGTGTCAATTCTAAGTGTAAAATACTACGAACATCAAGTCAATTAAAAGAAAATTGGAGACGACCTGTCTACGAGAGACATAATTTAAAGTCAAAATCAAAGGCAAAGTTATGAGCTGGGGACAATTGGAAAATTAAACGATTCGAAAGCACAGAAATAAAAGTAACACCTATTGAAACCAAAGCATTTTGTAATCAGATCTGAGAGGTGACGTTATGCACAAAATGAATAATTAGTTGTATTCAAATGTTTACATCAAAGATACTTTTTAACAATCAAAGTGAAACAAGCTCATTTACAATAAAGTCGTTAAAGCTTAATAACTCTTCGAAAGAGAATATAAACCGGAAGAAAGGGGACAGCCAGCAGAGCCAGCTCTCACAGCTCGGTACGTGGGAAGGATAGGACACAGCAACCGAGTTCACCAGCGAATACAACTCAAGAAGACCAGATTTTAAAGAAGATTGATTGTCAAGGTGGGCCTGAAGGTCCCTTCAACCAACAGGAAGGATCCAGAAAGTAAAGAAAGTGTTTGCAGTTTTTAAAAGAAAAAAATATATAATAATAAAATAATTTAACTTAACCTGAAAAAGTGGTTATTAGCCTACTTTACTTACTTAACAACGCAGGACCCAGGACATCGATGCTACTAAGGGGTAAGTAGGTAGAATTCTTTGATGAAGGTATGGGTTATACCGGGGGATAACTTGAAAATATAGTTTGACCTGAATAGCACCCACCGAAGCCTGCATCGGAGTCAGGGAGTGAGAATCCCTGTTCACCATTTAGAATATCAACCCTTTTTTGGTATAGGTTTTAACTTCACCGTGTTGTATGGTGCGGCCGCCGCAGGCCGTCGCTGTGTGCATGTGCAGCCACTGACCTGGCCACCATCGGTCAAAACATTGGTGCGGGGCTGACATTTTGGTTGTAAGACCAGATGGATCCTGCGGATATAGCCGCAGAATCGGAGAATCCAGCCAAAGGACTCTGCCAGTTCTACATGTATCTGTAAAGAGCAATTTATTTATCTGAGAAATGTATAAGAATTAGCCTATCAGACTTTACAGCAGCTCAGAGTCTTTGAGAAATTTAGAATCCCAGATATCCAGCATGGCATAGCAGAATTTAAAGAATAATTGACTTTGCATGGTGTGGATTATCATTTTTTTTTACTTGAGATGTATCAGATGATTAACTAGGTCATGCAAAATGACAATTCAGGACAGGAATTACTAAAACTAGCAAGAACTCCAAGCAGGAAAGCTTAGTTTTTCAGCTTCACTTTATGATGGCCAATTTATCAAGTTAATGATGTGACGCCAAAAATAGCCAGAGATCCAATGCCAAAACACTGATGTAAATCACAGATGAATGATGAGCTTATGTTGAAGCTAAGGGAGGTTGCAGAGCTTAAAGAAAGAACGTCAATTTACATATGAAAGAACTTGGTCAGGACTCTCCTTTTCTGACTAGGGATGGGATACTCCGCTTGCCGCCGCCCCAAAATTGTATTCGGCGATCGGGCGGGGAATCCCTTTTCACGCCAAAATCGGAGGTGCCACCTGTTTTCGGATGCTTCGCCCCCCCAAAATGGCACCATCGGTGAGTACGCCCGGGCGCAGGTGGGAGAGGTGGTCAGCGCCATGGGTAACATCATCTGGAGTGGACAGCAATGCCCCAAAAACTGCCCGACCTCAGGATGGCCAGGGTGAGTAGACAACACTGTGCCCCTGGCACCATCCCCCCTCCCAAATACCCGCGACCCTACTTCCCCCCCCCCCCCACCAACACCCAGAGGGCGGGCAAACCCCCACATTGCACCACATGCCGGCACCCACACCGGTCACCATGGCCGGGTGCCCTGGCCACAGAGGGCACCAGCTACCCAACCCCTGGGCTGCATGCATTGGACTGTCTAGCATTGTCATTTTCTGCCCCCCCCCCCCCGATCCCCCACCGGGAGAAGACAGCGCACAGCTGCCGGGAGCGGGAGAAGACAGGAGGGGGACGGCTGGACCTGCATCCCCTCACTGTGGTAGAGCAGAGGCCCTGGACGTGGTCGGAGGCCTGGGGGAAAGGAGGTTGCTGGGGTGGAGTCCGGCAGTTCGGCCTCGGACATGAGACCCACTTAATTGCGGTTCCCCATGACACCTGTGTCAATCCCCACCAACACCACCTGCATCCCCCCCACCATCCTTACCCCAACATCACCCTGACACCAGCCCCACACCACCCTTACCCCACTCCACCCCCACCCTCACCACTCCCCACCCACATGCTCACCTCCATCACCCCTATCCAACAGTCTAATCATGCGTCTTGTGTTGTGTCTTGCAGGAGCTGTTGGAGATGGGGCTCGTCTGTCTGGTGTCCCCCAACCCCAGCCAGTGCCACAGCCCCCCCCTCCACCCCCCCTGATCCGAGCAGCAATGAGAGCAGCTTGGATGGCAATCCCCCACCCAAGACTCAGGAGACCTGGGAGCTCGAGTCGAAGGATGACTCTAACAGCTGCCTCCAACACCCTTCACAATCCCAGAGATACTCATCTTTAGCGAAGAGGCTCCTGGGACACTCTCTGGTGTGCACATTTTCGCTATGGATCAGCAGGTCCAAGGACTGGGGCATTCTGTGCAGGCGCTGGCCAAGGCCCAGAGCAGTGTTGCCGTCTCACAGGCAACCATATGCCAGAGCCACCTGGACATTGCTGTGGCACTCCTGAGTGTGTCACTGCAGGCCATGCGGGGAACGTCGGCGGCATTGCCCAGGCACTGCCCGACGTGGCACAGATGCAGAGGGAGCTGACCCAGTCCCAGCGGGAGATGGCACAGTCACTGGCCTATGTGACACAAACCCAGAAGGTGTAGCACAGTCCCAGACGGAGATGGCTCACTCCCTGGGCTCCATGGGCGTGAATGTGTGGACGCTGGTCAAGACCAGAGCGGGCCTCCATATCTGGCAATGGGGCAGTGGGAGCTTCAGTGGAAAGCCCCGCTCGCAGCTCTGTCCCATGGAGTAGCCCAGGCGCCATCGGGCACCCCGAAGGAGGAGGAGATTATGGTGCCCATGCACTTCAAGACGCATAAAAGACCGTAGACCACAGACATCCCCCTCCTCTCCCTGGTGCGTGTGGTGGGTAGCGGGCAGAACAGGATGGCACCACACCACCTGGGACACCCGAGCAGCAGTCCGGCCATTCGAGGCCCGGTCGCTCCAAGAGACCTCCGCCAGGTCACAGGGCGTAAATCACAGCAGGCCGCCTCCACTCCTGCTGTACTGTCTGAAGAACCACCTAGACGTAGCGTTAGGGCCCGTAAGGCCAGGAAGTTAGACATCAGTTAAGTTGACACAGGTGCAGGGCATGTTTAGCTATAGGGGCTTGGGCACAAACCTGTCAATAGTGTGGTGAAGCACTGTGTGCACCTGTATTAGGGGATGTAAGGTAGGACCTGCACTACAGGTTTGCCGGTAGTCCATGTCAGCTAGCTCCGCCCACAAGGAGCCGTATAAATATGCGTGTTCTCCTCTGATCAGTCATTCTGCCAGCTGCAGTAGGAGTTCACGCATCTGACTGTAATAAAGCCACAGTTGTACCAATTTGAGTCTTTTGTGCAATTGATCGTGCATCAATTTATTACAGTCACATTTTGTAAGAAATGGATAACAGAATCAAACGAGATTGCCTGCAGCTGGATCCGCACTCGCCCGACGCCAGGAAGGACTTTAATCACTGGCTGGCTTGTTTTGAGGCTTACATCAACGCTGCGACCCCAACGCCGACGGAAGCTCAGACGATTCAGGCCTTCTACTCCAGGTTGAGCTCCAATGTGTTCCCGCTGATCCAGAACGCCCCGAATTACGCGGACGTGATGGCACTCCTAAAAGAGAACTACGCACAGAAAGCAAACACGATCTTCGCCAGGCACGTACTCGCCACTCGCTCTCAACTCCCTGGTGAGTCTATCGAAGACGTCTGGCAGGCTCTAATCCCACTCGTACGGGACTGTGACTGTTAGCCGTTATGGCCACCGAACATTCCAATCACCTCATACGCGACGCGTTCGTAAAGGGGATTGCGTCGGACCCCATCCGACAACCGCTGCTGGGAGGGGCCACGTTCGACCTAACGGAGACAAAAACTTTAGAGCTCTCTATGACGGTCGCATCTCGTATTGTCCAGGCCTACCACACTCGCTGCGTGACCCCGCAAATGACCCCCCCGGCTAGGGCCCTGCCTAGTCAATACGCCTGCGCCGCCCGCCAATCCGCGCCCCCCGGGGGTTCTTGCTGCTACTTCTACGGTCAGCAGAAGCACCTCCGCCAACGCTGCCCTGCGGTAAAAAGGGCCACTTTGCAGCTGTGTGCCAGGCCTGTGCAGTCGCCGCTACCATGCCCGCAATCGCCCCTTCCCCCGGCCGAACGCACAATGGGCTCCGCCATCTTCCTTCCTGCGGCCACGTGCGGCCAGTGGGCGCTGCCATCTTCTCCTCCCAGGTCCACGTGTGGGCAGTGGGCGCCACCATCTTCTCCTCCCAGGGCCATGTGCGGCCAGTGGGTGCCGCCATCTTCTCCTCCCAGGGCCAGGTGCGGCCAGTGGGCGCTGCCATTGCCCCTCCCTCAGTCCACGTGCGGTCCATGGGCGCTGCCATCTTGCTCTGCCCCCGCAGCTTGCGCCCCCTGGGCCATTTTGTTCCCTCAGGACCTCTGGACGCCACTATCTTGTCTCCCCCACGGGGCTGGAATGCCAGATCTGGGTCGCCAAGGCTCTCCATCTGAAACTTCGGACGACCACCCGAAGCTCGCCTCGATGACACTGGACCAGTCTCGTCCTCACAACCTGGCCACCGCTTAGACGACGGTGAAAATCAAAGGCCACGTGACCTCTTGCCTGCTGGACTCCGGGAGCACCAAAAGCTTCATTCACCCAGATACGGTGAGGCGCTGCTCCCTCGCGGTTCACCCCGCCAATCAACAGATCTCCCTGGCCTCCAGATCCCACCCTTTCCTGATCCGAGGGTTCTGCATGGTCACTCTCACTGTCCAGGGCGTAGAATTCAGCGGTTTCCGTCTCTACGTCCTCCCCAACCTCTGCGCTGCAATATTGCTGGGCCTGGATTTCCAGTGCAATCTCCAGAGACTCACCCTCAAATTCGGCAGGCCCCTACCTCCACTCACCATTTGCGGCCTCGCGACCCTCAAGCTTGACCCTCCCTTCCTCTTTGCTAATCTAACTGTGGATTGCAAGCCCATCGCCACCTGGAGCAGACGGTACAGCACCCAGGACAAGACCTTCATCAGGTCCGAAGTCCAGCGGCTGCTTCGGGAGGGTATCATCGAGGCCAGCAATAGCCCCTGGAGAGCTCAAGTTGTCGTAGTAAAAACGGGGGAGAAACACAGAATGGTCGTGGACTACAGCCAGGCCATCAATCGGTACACGCAGCTCGATGCGTACCCCCTCCCACGCATATCTGAGATGGTCAACCAGATTGCGCAGTACCGGGTCTTCTTGACGATTGACCTGAAATCCGCCTACCACCAGCTCCCCATTCGTAAATTGGACCATCCATACACTGCCTTCGAGGACGGCTCTATCAATTCCTTAGGGTTCCCTTCGGCGTCACTAACGGGGGTCTCGGTCTTCCAAAGGGAGATGGACCGAATGGTCGACCGGTACAGTTTGCAGGCCACGTTTCCGTACTTAGACAATGTCACCATCTGCGTCAATGTCCAGCAGGATCACAATGCCAACCTTGCTAAATTCCTCTGCACCGCCACTCTCCTCAACCTTACGTACAACAAGGGGAAGTGTGTGTTCCGCACGACACGCCTAGCCATCCTTGGCTATGTAGTCCAAAACGGAGTTCTGGGGCCTGATCCCGACCGCATGCGCCCCCTCATGGTGCTTCCCCTCCCCCACTGCCCCAAGGCCCTGAAACGCTGCCTGGGATTCTTCTCCTACTACGCCCAGTGGGTCCCAAACTATGCGGACAAGGCCTGCCCACTCATGCAGTCCACTCAATTCCCCCTTGCGGCCAAGGCACAACATGCCTTCGCCCATATCAGAGCAGACATAGCCAAGGCCGGGATGCACGCAGTAGACGATACACTCCCCTTTCAAGTAGAAAACGACGCTTTAGATGCCGCCCTCGCTGCCACTCCAAACCAGGCAGGCAGACCCGTGGCATTTTTTTCCCGCACCCTCCATGCCTATGAAATTCGGCACTCATCCGTCGAAAAAGAGGCCCAAGCTACATTGGAGGCATTACCTGACCGGCAGGAGATTCACTCTCCTCACTGACCAACGGTCGGTAGCCTCCATGTTCAACAACACGCAACGGGACAAGATCAAAAATGATAAAATCTTGCGGTGGAGAATCGAGTTCTCCACCTATAATTACAAGATTTTGTATCGCCCCGGCAAACTCAATGAGCCCCCGGACGCCCTATCCCGAGGTACATGTGCCAGCGCACAAGTAGACCGACTCCGGGCCCTACACGACAGCATTTGTCACCCGAGGGTCACACGACTGTACCACCTTGTCAAAGCTCGTAATCTGCCCTATTCCATCGAGGAAGTACGGATAGTCACCAGGGATTGCCAGGTCTGTGCGGAGTGCAAGCCACACTTCTACCGGCCGGACCGTGCGCACCTGGTGAAAGCCTCCCGCCCCTTTGAACGCCTCAGTGTGGTTTTCAAAGGGCCCCTCCCCTCCACCGCCCGCAACACATATATCCTCAATGTGGTCGATGAGTTCTCCAGATTCCCCTTCCCATCCCATGCCCCGATATGACATCTGCCACCGTCATCAAGGCCCTCAACACAATCTTCGCTCTGTTCGGATTCCCCGCCTACATCCTCAGTACCAGGAAACCCTCATTCATGAGCAATGAGCTGCGTCAGTTCCTACTCAGCAGGTGTATCGCCTCCAGCAGAACGACCAGCTACAACCCCCGGGGAAACGGGCAGATAGAGAGGGAGAACGGGACGGTATGGAGGGCCGTCCAGCTGGCCCTACGGTCCAGGAACCTCCCAGCCTCTCGCTGGCAGGAGGTCCTCCCTGATGCACTACACTCCATCCGGTACTACTGTGAACCACCACAAATAACACACCCCATGAACGTGTTTTCACCTTCCCTAGGAAGTCCACATCCGGGGTGTCGCTCCCGACTTGGCTTGCAGCTCCAGGACCAGTCCTGCTCTGTAGGCATGTCTGACTCCACAAGGCTGACCCCTTGGTGGACAGGGTACACTTGCTCCACGCCTACCCCCAGTATGCCTACGTGGAGTTCCCCGATGGGTGCCAAGATACTGTCTCCCTCAGGGATCTGGCTCCGTCAGGTTCCACTCCAACACACTCCCCCACCCACGCGTCACACTCCCCTCCCCCGGCGCTCCCAACATTAACCCCACCAGGCCCATCCCTCCTTCCCCTGCCCACGCAAGAGGACGATGAAGATTTTGGCACGCTCACAGGGTCATCCTACTACTAGCCATCACCAACACCACCAGCACCGACTTAGGCGACACCAGCACTGCCAGCACCGACATCGCCGCCACCGTTACGTCGCTCCCAGCGAATCATCAAAGCACCGGATCAACTGAACCTCTGACGGGCACTGGACCGTCAAAATGGACATTTTTTCCCCCCGCCACTGTAAATTACTTGCCACATTGTTCATAGTTCCATGCCACCCCCACCAGACTCATTTCTAACAGGGGGTGAATGTGGTGAACCACTGTGTGCACCTGTATTATGGGATGTAAGGTAGGACCTGCACTACAGGTTCGTCGGTAGCCCCTGCCGGCTAGCTCTGCCCATAAGGAGCTGTATAAATATGCCTGTCCTCCTTCTGATCAGCCATTTTGCCAGCTGCAGTAGGAGGCCACGCATCTGACTGCAATAAAGCCACAGCTGTACCAATCTGAGTCTTTTGTGCAATTGATCGTGCATCAATTAGCAGTTCACATTAAATACCTGTTACCACTGTTAAAACTGTAACCTGTCACAGTACTCTGTTAGATAGGTGTGAGCGGTGTGCTGGTCTGGTTGGCTGTTATGAGTGGACCGTACTCCGCACCTCCCAACCCCCCCCCCCCCCCCCCCCACTACCATCCCTGCCCACCACCGTCAGCCTAGGGATTCGATGGAGTCATGTGATGGAATGGCCATTCACCCAGGTGGACAGTGGAAAGTGCTGCCATGGGCATGACTCAGACATTGTCATAGATGCAGGGCAGCAGAGCTCATCGCAGAGCGGGTTGTCATCATCATTCTCCATGCCATGGACCAGACACACTGTTACTTCTAACCCAGGGTCCAGACCCCGTAGTGAGCCAGGTATGTATCATGGAGAGGATTGCAGGTGGGGGGTGGGTGGGTTTGCAGATATGAGGGGGTGTGGGGTGGGATGCGGTGTCCAACCCGCTGGCCAGTCCCTGCACCCCCCACTTAATTCATGAACCTGGAGGCGATCAGAGTGTCTGTACGCGTTGGCCTCAGTGCACAGGTTGTGCGGCCTCCCGTGCTTGCCTGGGCCCCATTCCTGCCCATCCTCTTCGTCGGATGAGGCCTGGTGTCCCCAGGCCTCGACTGGATCTGGACTGGTTCTGCAACTGCATCCTCGACTTTCTGATCGACAGACTACAATCAGTAAGAATAAACAACAACACCTCCTCCACGATAGTCCTCAATACCGGGGCCCCGCAAGGCTGCGAACTTAGCTCCATACTATACTCTATACACACACGATAGTGTGGCAAAATTTGGTTCTAACTCCATCTACAAGTTTGCTGACGATACACCCATTGTGGGCCGGATCTCGGACAATGACAATTCAGAATACAGGAGAGAGATAGAGAACCGAGTGGAGTGGTGTAACGACAACAATTTATTCCTCAATGCAAGCAAAACTAGAGAGCTGGTCATTGGCTTCAGGAAGCAAAGTACTGTTCATTCCCCTGTCAACATCAAAGGGGCTGAGGTGGAGATGGTTGATAGCTTCAAATTCCAAGATGTGCACATCACTAAAAATCTGACCTGGTCCATCCATGTCGATGCTACCACCAAGAAAGCACAACAGCACCTCTACTTCCTCAGGACATTAAGGAAATTTGGCATGTCCAAATCCAACCCAATCCAATCCTCCAGCACATCACCGCTCTGCTGTGCGATGTTGTGGTGGAAGCATCAGGCCACCATGAGGTGGGAGACCCTCTCTGCGTCATTATAGAGGGCCCCTCCAGAGCAGTCCAGGCACCTGAACCCCAACTTCAATGTCGGAAGCACTGCTTGACCACTCTCCTGGTCGCTGTATGGGCGTTGTTGTAGTGGGTCACCGCACCGGTCTGTAGTTTCTAGATAGGCATCTTCAGCTATGACCACAGTATATTATCCCTGTTGCCCAGGAGCCAACCCCCCAGCCAGTGGGGTGTCCCGAACATGTCAGGAATTGTCGAGTGTGCCAGGATGAAGGCGTGCATACTGCCCGGGTATCGTGCACAGAAGTAAATGATACACATCTGTTGGTCACATATCAGCTGTACATTCATCGAGTGGTACCGCATTTGGTTGGTATAGAATGGCCTATCATGAGCGGATGTGCGGATGGGGACATGCATCCCGTCGATCACCCCTTGGACCCGGGGCTTCTCATCGATGGCGGCGAACCCTGCTTCCCGGGCATTCTGGTGGGCTCGGTCCACTTTGAAATGGATGTATTGAGCCGCCTGGGCACGTAGGATCTCCGTGACGATGCGGATGCACCGCGGTCTGTGAGATCCCGGACAGGTCCCCACTCAGTGCCTGGAAGAGCCTCGTTGCGTAAAAGATCATGGCGACCGTCACCTTGATGGCCACTGGGAGCGGTTGTCCTTGAGGTGCCACGTGTACCATCATCTAGCACTGTCTTTCTGTTCAGCCAGAGTCTTCGATGGCATGCCTGGTCCGGGAGGTCCTTGAATGACGAGCAGTGCCGGTACACATGAGGCCTCATTCGGCGCCTCCATGTCACCTCCTCATCTCGGCCTGTTGGGTGGCCCCCGCATGTGCTTCCCCATCCCCACACTCCTGGCCCCTGATGCCAGGGGTACCATTGACTCCCTCTGCCCTTGTCAGGGCTATGCTCCATGGCCTCTGCTCTGTGGGGATAATGTGGGCATTGCCCTGGGTGGGCTGCCGGCGGCTGGTGGCTGGGTGGGGGGGAGCGAGTGGCGGAGGGTGGGGTGGGGAGGTGTCGGTACCCATACAGTCGGGGTCACTCTGCAAAACTAGGGGTCAAGGTGGGTGGTCAGTGGGGTGTGCAGCACGATGGCTGCCTTGCAGGCTACGGCAATGGAGGTCAGGGACTGGACGCCACCCCGGTCCCATAGTGGAGGGTAGCCCTGGACACTCGGCCTGTTCCCCCATCACTCACCCTCCCCTGGCCCCTGGCCCTGTCAGCCCCCCCCCCCCCCCCCCCCCCCAGCCCAGCCAGTGTCAAGTGTCCGGCAGCCCGCATCGATGCTCATTTGGAGAGACAGTGCAGACACAATGGGCCAAATGGCCTCCTTCTGTGTCCTAACAGTTCTGTGACTCTGTGATTTAACACAGCCATCAACATTTCCTATATGTGTGCTCTATGCATCTCTGTGCAATCTCCTAACTCACACCTATCACTGGTCCGCTTTGTATTTGATTGGTATGTTTACATCTAAAAGAACATAACAAGGTGGCAGCAGTGGCAGTGAAAAGGTTGTCTCAAAGAATTTACAGTACTCATCGAATCTGCATTGGCCCTTGGAAAGAGCACCCCATTTAAGTCCATGCCTCCACCCTATCCCTGTAACCCCATAACCCAGTAACCCCACCCAACCTTTTTGGACACTAAGGAGGAATTTAGCATGGTAAATTCCTCTAACCTGCACATCGTTGGACTGTGGGAGGAAACCGAAGCACCCGGAGGAAACCCACACAGACAGGGGGAGAATGTGCAGACTCAGCAAGGGCCCTGGGAATCAAACCTGGGATCCTGGAGCTGTGAAGCAACTATGCTAACCACTGCGCTACCGTGCTGCCCATAACCAAGATTAAAATATTACAAAATTAGCAATGCAAAAACAGAGAAGGATGTACAAGTTAAGTTTTGAATTGGTAAGATATAGAAAGAGAGAAAGTGAGGCACACCAAGACTGGATCAAAAGAGAGAAAATATGGACAGAAAAGTAACGTTAAAAAAAACTTACTATAAAATTTTTTGTTAAAAGTCACCACTAACAACAATTTACAATCTTAAGGAATTAGTCTCCCAAGTTTAAATCACTGCCATTGTGTGTTGAAGATTTCAATGGCTTTAGAGGAAAATAAATCACGTAAAGTGGCATTTATGCTGTTCAATTTCATGTACAACTTTATGCACAATTTCAATTGGCAATCGTTATGCAAATACAGCAATTTCATGAAGCCCACATGAATGTTAGGGGCAAGCTACTGTTTCCATGATGTTTATGGCAGGGTGCACAATTCAGTTCGCAACTTGTGGAGTTTTTTCATTCACAACTGGATAGGCCAATGGATTCAAGCAGGGAATTTCAGAGGTGGGCGGAATTCTACGCTCCCGCGCGGCATCGGGAAGGCCGCTCCTCGCACCCTATTCACCCCCCCCCCCCCCCCAGGGGGCTAGGAGCGGCGCTCCGTAAATCTCGGCCGCCGGGCCTTGACGCTTGCGTCAAGGCGGCGCGCCGAAAATGACGCGACGTTGGCGCCTAAGTGACGTCAGCCGCACGTGCGCAGGTTGGCCGGCTCCAACCCGTGCGCGGTTGCCGTCTTCCCCTCCGCTGCCCTGCAAGACGTGGCGGCTTGATCTTGCGGGGCGGCGGAGGGGAAAGAGTGCGTCTCTTGGAGACACTGGCCCGACGATTGGTGGGCACCGATCGCGGGCCAGTCCCGTCCCGAGCACGGCCGTGGTGCTCACTCCCCTCTCCGCCCCCCACAAGCCACAAACGAACCTTTGGCGCCATGTTCACGACGGCAGCGACCAGGTGTGGTAGCCGCCGGCGTAAACAGGTAGGGAACGTCAGGCCGCTCGGCCCATCTGGGCCGAAGAATCGCCGGTCGCCGTGAAAAACGGCGAGCGGCGATTCTCCGATCGCGGGGGGTGCCAGGGCGGCGTGTCGTGAGTCACCCGGCCCTCCTGCGATTCTCCCACCCAGTGTGGGGAGCGGAGAATAGCGCCCCAGTCTAGGCACCTACAATCATGGCTGCCAATGGCAGGGTTGCAACAATATGAATCCTTGGCTTAGTGAATACCATCTAATGAAAGGTTGGAGAGGCATATTTAAAATCAGGTGTGAAGCTGTACAATTGTGTTGATATATCATAAATACTGTTACAATCCCTGGGCTACATATTGTGCAAATAGATTTTTATTAGTGCAATTCAATCTTGGACCGTGTGGTCCAAGTGATGCAGAGTTGTTTAGCGATGTGTGGACGACTGGCATCACTGAACCCAGAAGGCTATCAAGTATTCAAAATTTGTAGCAAATGGGCTTGAGTACATAATCTAATACGTCACCAAAGGAGTCTTGCAATGTTGGAGCTGCCTGAACTATTAAACTGAAGCCTCAAATGCTTGGTCATGCAGATTCAAAAGATACCATGGCACTATTTGAAGAGCAGGAGGGAATTCACCTCTTGACCTGCGTACCATTCCTCATTAAGTCAATCGCCAAGGATGGATTTTCTGCTAATTGTTTTTTCTTAATTCTTTGTGGGACTTTCCTGCACCCAAATTGTTTGCTGGACCAACCATATATCAAATGACTGTACTTCAAAAAAGTTGGATCCTAGTATTGTTTACACAATGTTTTGAGAGATCTTGAGGGTGAGATAAGATGCAATGTGAAGCCCTTTGGAATACCCAGAGGCCACGATAGGTGTTGCATAACTATGTTAAGGGCATCTGCTGGGCCGACAGGCCATCCTCCAATATTGTGCATACCCATAACTGGGGCAATTACAGGCCCTGCCTGCCTGTCTCACCAAACACTTTCAGGACAGAGCCCTGTGCGTGAATGTTTGCTGAAGGTCACTTTAGCTTCATTTGATTGTGAGCAGCTTCTGGCTGTGCTGCTGAATTACATTGTGAGTTGGGAGAGCAATTCAAAAGGGCTCAAGTGCATTCTCATGCGTACACGTGCCATGTCTCAGATGAGTGATATTGCCTAACACTCCAATTAAATAGTAAGGCCGAGTCACTTTGCCTGAACACTGGAGGTGTCAGCACACAGGGCAGCAGCCAACAGTCAAACACTCTGGAACTGGGCTTCAGCACTGGGTATATCCCTGCAAACAGAGGGTGAGTGTGGATCAGGGGAGGTCACCTGAGCGTGGTCTCCATGATGTTGCCGGCAGGCGTCTGGAGTCTGTGATCCAGGGGCTCCTGCTGTGGCCAGAGATGAGTGTGCAGAGCAAGGTCCTCCAGTACAACAAGCTCAGTGGATGGCCCAGGGGATATGAGGGTTCTGATTATCAGTCTCTCGCCTTCTCCAATTCCTTACAGCAGCCAAGATGGATGGTGATGACCCAGCAGTGGCATCTCTCACAATTCTGATAGCAGCCCAGGCAGCTAGATGCAGACAGGAGGCGCCAACCAATATCCAGGTGGCCGCCATATATCCCGCACACCTAGCCGCTCCTCAGGCCAAGGAGGAACCCAGAGGGGGACACCAGCAATGGCCCAAGGTGTACAAGTGTCATTTGAGGAGATGACAGACAGCACGTGCCAAAGGTAGGCTCCGTCTCAACAAGGAGACAGTGTGGCACCTGTGCCATGTCCTTGCAAACTTTGCACCCCGTGGAGGAGGAGGACACCTGCTCCCGGTGGCTGTGATCCCTGAACTTTTATGCAACGGGATCATTCCAGGACTCGAGGGTGGACTTGTACAGCATTTCCCAAGCCACAGCCCACAAATCAATGCGTGAAGTCACGGATGCGGTGTATGCCCGGGCAGCTAACTATATTAACTTGGAGCTGGACCAAGCTCATCAAGATGCCCAGACGCAGGATTTTCCACCATCGCCAGGATTTCCCAGGTCTAGATGGCATGCATGTCGCCTTGTGTGCACCGGGGCATCAGGGAGTGCCCTTCATTAACAGAAAGGAATTCCACTCCCTGAATGTTCAACCCATGTGTGACCTCCATCTCTGGATCTTGCACGATGTGCACGCTTACCAGGCAGTGTACATGACAGCTTCATCCTGGTACATCCCCGGCATCTTCGATGACCACCCCAGGTTGATGGGTTGGCTCTTGGGGAATAAGGGGTACCCGCTGAGGTCCTGGCTGATGACAGCAGTTTGGAGGCTGGAGACCGATGTGGAGACCTGATCGATGCCCATGCTGCACCCATGTTGTCATTGAGCGGTGCATCAGACTGCTAAAGATGCAGTTCCGCTACCTAGACCACCCTGGTGGTGCAGTGCAGCTCACCCCCCAGAGGGTCTCCCACTTTGTGGTGGTCAGCTTTGCCCTTCACTTCCTGGCACTGCAGCGAGTCTGGAAGAGATGGGACATACAGCCTCGTATAAGGAGGATGAGATGCGGCTGGACCAGGGTCGGCTGGGGGCCGTGCCCGGGAATTATCCACAGGAGCACCAGTGGAAGGAGGACTAACAATAACCTTTTATTCCCATAAGTATGAAGTTACTGTGAAAAGCCCCTAGTCGCCACATTCCGACGCGTGTTCGGGTAAGCTGGTGTGGGAATTGAACCTGCGCTGCTGGCCTTGTTCAGCATCACAAAATAGCTGTCTAGCCCGCTGAGCTAAACCAGCCCTATTACTGGCGGCAGCAAGGGTCCGACATGCCCGGAGGGCCAGGGAGGCGATCATCCTCACCCGCTTCTCATAGGATGAGGCTTTGTCCATCAGCTCACACCGTTCCCCCACCCCCAATCCCTTCCAGTCAACCCTCCGCACCCCCGGCCACCCCCCCCCCCCCCAATTGACCACCACCACCCTATTCCTCTCCCCTCCCTGAGGTGGAGACTGCCGTCGCCTCCCTAGTGATAGGCCCGGGTCAGCCTCTAGCCTCCCTCCTCCCGAACGCTGCCCATAGAGACCTGTTGTTCTCCATGGGAAGGAGAGATAGCTAGAGTGCACTCCAGAGAACATTGCATCATCCGTCTCTGCTGGGCCTGGCTGAAGTGCAAAAGGAGGCCACCCGGCCCATCTAGTCCGCACCGGCCCCTGGAAAGAGCACCCCACCTTGGAGGGGATCTTGTGGTGTTCTCACGCATCTGCTGCCCTTGTCCTTCTAGGTGGTAGAGATCTCAAGCTTGGTTGGTACTGCTGCAGAAGCGTTCGTGAATTGCTGTAGTGCACCTTGTAGACATTGGTACACACTACTACCACTTTGTGTCGATGGTGGCAGTAGTGAATGTTTAAGGTGGTGGATAGCGTGCCAGATAGTTTTATTCTAAATGGCGTAAAGCTTACTGAGTGTCTTTAGAGCTGCACTCAGCCAGGAAAGTGGAGCGTATTCTGTCACACTCCTGAATTGTGCCTTCTAGATAGTGGACAGACTTTGGGAGTCAGGAGGTGAGTTGTTCGCTGCAGAGTTCCCAGCCTTTGTCCCACACTTGTAGCCACAGTATTTATATGGCAGGTCCAGTTCAGTATCTGGACAATGTTAACCCCCAAGATGTTGATAATGGGGCATTCAGCGATGGTAATGCCACTGACTGTCATTGTGAGGTGGTTAGATTCTATCTTGTTGGAGATGGCCGTTACATTGTACTTGTGTGCTACGAATGCAAATGATGATAATGCTCACTGGTCGGCTAATTATACTAGATCTGGATCTCTCACCTACTGTTCGCAGACTGTCTCCAAGTCATGGGACTAATGCATCACATCTTGTTAAAGTGGTATTGATTGAAAAGTAATCTTATGATAGGCATCCTTAAAGGTGCATGCCCTTTCTATCACATCAGGTTGCCCTGTTTAAGCAGATCCAGTTTCCTTCACCACCATTACTAGCTTGCAATTCCAGCGACTTGCTTTGTAAAAACCACTGAACCAAAATATACAAGGGCAGGAAATGACAAGTGCTGTCAGGTGATTTGTTACAACAAATAATGCGAAACCCCCTTGTTTCAAGCTACAGACACTGAATGGAGGGAGTGTGCAGATGGTTGTGTTCTTTGTTCTTCTTGGTAGAGGACATTGGTTTGGAAGGTGCTGTCAAAGGAGCCTTTGTTAGCTGTTGCAATGCATCTTGTAGATTGTATCCACTGCTATCACTGTGCGTTGGTGGTAGAGGGACTGAATGTTGAACGTGGTGGATGGGGTACCAATCAAATGGTCTGCTTTATTTTGGATGGTGTCGAGCTTTTTGAGTATTGTTAAAGCTACACTTATCAAGGCAAGTATTCCATCATAATCCTGACTTGTCTCTTATAGATGTGGACAGGCTTTCAGGAGTCGTGACATGATTTGCAGCAGAATTCCAAGACCCTGGGCGCGATTCTCCGCTCCCACGCCGGGTGGGAGAATTGCGGGAGGGCCGCTCTGGCACCCCCCGTGATTCTCCCCCCCCTCGTTTTTCACGGCGACCCGCGATTCTCCGACCCGGATGGGCCAGGCGGCCTGCCGTTCCTGACCGGTTCTCGCCGGCGGCAACCACATCTGGTCGCTGCCGGCGTGAACATGGCGCCAAAAGCTGTTTTGTGGCTTGTGGGGGGCGGAGAGGGGAGTGAGCTCCACGGCCGTGCTCGGGAGGGGACTGGCCCGCAATCGGTGCCCACCGACCGTCGGGCCGGCGTCTCAAAGGGACGCACTCTTTCCCCTCCGCCGCCCCACAAGATCAAGCCGCCACGTCTTGCGGGGCAGTGGACGGAAAGACGGCAACTGCGCATGCGCGTGTTTGAGCTGTCAGCCGTCGTGACGTCAGCCGCGCATGCGCGGGTTGGAGCCAGCCAACCTGATGCGCGGCTGACATCATTAGGCGCGCCGGCCGCGTCATTCTCGGCGCGCCAGGCCTTGACGCCAGCGACAAGGCCCGGCGGCCGAGATTTACGGCACGGCCCTCCTAGCCCCCCCCCCCCCCCCCCCCGGGGGGGGGGAGAATAGGGGGCCTAAGACACTACTCTAAGGAATTCTTGCCATGATGCCCCAGGGCTGAGATAATTGGCCTCCAACAACAGCAACTATTTTCCTTTGTGCTAGGCATGACTCCAGCCAGTGGGGAGTTTCCCCCCAGATTCACATTGACTCCAGTTTTGTTCGGACACCGTGATGCCGCACTCGATAAACTGCTGCCTTGTTATCAAGGGCAGTCACTCTCACTACACATCTGAAGTTCAGCTCTTTTATTCATGTGTGGTTCTAGGTTGTAATGAGGTCAGGAGCTATTATTAACAATAATACGAGAAGGTTTTCACCACATGGTTTCACTTAATGTTTAGTTATACAGTTTGGTTCACTTAGTTCTCACCTCTGGGTCACAGGTTATGCAGAATCCAGGCTGACATTCTATTGTATTCTCTTGGGAGACTGGCATTGCCAGATATGCTGTGCTGAGGCCTTGTTTACCTGTCTTGCTGGTTTGCTGTGCAACCTGTCAAGTTAATTCTGGAATGAAGTGCTGATCTGGAGGTGCAGTTTGGGGTGTGGGGATATGTGTGTGGTGAAAACACGGTGGTGGTGAAAAGGTGTCAGAGATGGGTTGGTTGCAGTCCAGGTTTTTTTGTATACTCAAAAGGATACTCCTGCTTCTGGCCCCAGAGTAAACAATGGAGCATCGCCGAAGTTGCATTCTGAGCAGCAGAACAGATACATATTGGCACCCTAGGCTGCAGTTACAATGATGGCAGCCAGCATAAACAGAATGGTAGGTGAGAAATATTATTTTTGGACTATTACTACCCTTTTTTGCTGGGTGGACTAAATTCACATCAACCTGATTGTGACTCATCTGCCATAGTCAGTAGTGAACAGAGAAGCATTATAATACTACTGTCATTAGGGCACACTTGCAATGTTTTGATGTTCCATTTTTGCTCCATCCCTGTCTATTATTCTAAGCCTGAGTTCAGATATGGAGTTATTTGTCTCAATTTAAAATAACATACTTGCTGGGGTCATTTTTCTTTCTTTAAAGAGCAAACCACACTGCACATTGACAGTCTGGCACCAAGTTCACTTTGCATGCATTATTGGGTTTGCCTTTTCTTTCTCAAGTGTTCATTTGGAGGCAATATTGGGCTCTGTATTGGATGCTGTTAGAAGGGGTTTTGGTGAGTTGCTCCAGTGCATCTTGCGAAGGTGCACACTGCTGCCACTGTGTGTCAATAATGGAAGGAGTGAATGCTTAGTTGGTAGATGGGGTGCTAATCATGCAGATATCTTTGTCCTGGTTGGTGTCCGGTTTCTTGAGTGTTGTTGGAGCTGCACCCATCCTGTCAAATGGAGAGTATCCCATCACATTTGTGATTTGTGCCTTCTAGATTGAGGACAGTCTTTGGGGAGTTACTCACTGCAGAATTCCCTGCTTTGTCCTAATTTTGTAGACATAATATTTATATGGGTTTTTCCACAATTGTTCAAATTTTCAAAATAGGGAGTGGTCTGGCTGGTGCTGAATTACATAGAATATAGAACATACAGTGCAGAAGGAGGCCATTCGGCCCATCGGGTCTGCACCGACCCACTTAAGCCCTCACTTCCACCCTATCCCCGTAACCCAATAACCCCTCCTAACCTTTTTGGTCACTAAGGGCAATTTATCATGGCCAAACCACCTAACCTGCAGGTCTTTGGACTGTGGGAGGAAACCGGAGCACCCAGAGGAAAGCCACGCAGACACGGGGAGAACGTGCAGACTCCGCACAGACAGTTACCCAAGCCGGGAATCAAACCTGGGGTCCTGGCGCTGTGAAGCCACAGGGCTATCCACTTGTGCTACCGTGCTGCCCACTTTGGTACCATGCTACCATTTTTGGAAATTAGCTGCTCCGAGAAATGGGTGACTTAGCAAGGCATCCGCCTGGCCTAACTGGAAGAATAAGCATAGGCTATACAGGGCAGGGCAAGTTTCTACAAGAAGGGTGAAGTAGAAGAATGGCTCTTTTCATAATGGCAGCATTGGCTTCCCCAGGTGTGCCTCTGCACCTTCCATTAATTCATACTGCCTCCTGCCATCCACCCATCTTGTTCTACAAGAATCAAGGAAATTCATCATTGGGTGTCACTCAATATGTTTAAATGATGTGGCTGTTATGGTTGAATAGCTGCCAATGTGTGCAAGATGTGAGATTGGAGTGCGAGGTTTGCAACCGTGCTAAGTGCATGAGGGTGAGTTGAAGCATATGAATGTTAGTATTGTTATGATGCAAGCTGATGTTACTACTGGACAAGTCAGATCCCAGGGTGGAACCTGGTTTGATAGATCCTAACTTTTATTTTTTGTTTAGAAACGTGAAGGGTCGCTCCTGAAGAGTGTTTCGACACACTGGGCTAATGTGCGGTCAATTCCAGATCCACTTGACCCGGAGTCGCAACACAATTGAAATTAACAAATAATTTGTCGAAAATAACCAAGGGCGCGATTCTCCCAGACAGGGAGAAATCGTAAGGCTGGCGTCAAAACCGGGCGGGTTTGACGCCAGCCTCCCCCTCCCCGACCGGGAACCGATTCTGGTCCCCGGTCGGGGCTAGTATGCCGCGGCCGTGAACTCCGGCATCGCGGGCTTAACGAATTTCGTTAAGCCCGCTTGCCAGAGTTTGCGCCGGCTGATGCGTCACATGACGTCAGCCGCGCATGCACGGATTGGAAGACTCCAACCCGCGCATGCGCGGATGACGTCATCGCGCATTTGCGCGAAACCCGCGCATGCGCGGGCCGGGATGCCCCTCAGCCGCCCCGCGAAGTGATACACCGGGGCGGCGGAAGGACAAAGAGTGCGTGGGAATCGGACCCGCTGCCCGCGATCGGTGCCCACCGATCGCGGGCCCATGGCACCCTTGGCACGGCCGTGGTATTGCCGTGCCAATCGGTGCCATGGTTGCCAAGATCGGGACTTTACGGCCGTTTTTACGAATGGCCAGACCAGGTGTGTTTGCCGTTCGTAAAAGCGGCCGTAAAGGGCTTGGAATTCGGCCCATCGGCCAGCTGAGAATCGGTGCTGAGTGAGTGCGGAGAATTGCGCCCCAAGTCTTTGGTCTAAGGCTGCTCAATAACGACAGTCACCAGGTTTGTAAATTTAAACACAATTAATTTTATTCAGAACAATAACTATAATTAAATATGCATCAAATACAACTGGTTAACTATTATATAAATCCTAACTCTGCCTACCCTTTAACTCACCCCACTCTCTACCCACAAACAAGAGTGGTGTGAAATAAAGATGAAAGTCAAAGGATAAGTGTCTTTGTTTTAGATGTACATCTTCCAGTAAGTACACCTTTCTCCAATCTCGGTCTTCAGTTGGATGTTTTGGTTTTCAGTCTGTAATAGTTTTTACTGTGGAAACCATCAGATGGGCAGTATTTATGAAGAGAGCGAGAAACAGATACTTACAGCAGTTCCTCTCAACGTACAGGATCTGACTCTCACTTCCTGTGCCCTCTGAAAAATATTCCAATTGGGTAGGACCCAATCACTGTCGCCGGGCAGAATACAGCCTTTTACCAATTCATTGACCACCAGCCAACCAATTGAGCCTAACTCCTCCGATCTCCCAGGTGCCAAAAAGTCAGAGTTGTTCAGTTCAGAATCTAAACCTCCATAGCACAGTGTGCAATTTTGCAACTTTTGCATTCCTCACTTCCGCTGCTCGACTTAAAGATATATGCCCATTTAATATCCCTGGATCAAAATGATAACCACAAAGTTAAAGAAATGAGAAATAAGGGAATCAACAGGAAGGGCCCTTATAAGAGTCACAGGAGTCTGCTGATGAACTTGAAAAAATAAAGCATTTATTGAACACGAAAAGACGAATTATGCTATTTATTCACTCACAATTATACCTTTACAAATATACAAAGGTTAAAAAAGATACCACAAGTTACAGAATCCACCTTATATTTAACCCAGGACACTGACACACAGGACACCGTTGCCCAGGACACTGATGCACATGATACCTACACACAGGGGACAGATGGACAGGAATCACCACTCCAGGGGACCCCGGACTTCAGGTCGGATGAGGAGCACGCCATTACGCCACTGTTATCTCCTACACCATCCACCATCGCAGAGACACTTACCTCGGTTAGGCACTTTAGCGATGAGGCATCTGGGACACTAAATGGTGCGCACAACACATCTAGCCCGGTACAGCAGGTGGAGGCAGGAGCAGCCGAGGGGCCAGGCGGTCAGAGGGCAGCCCAGCGCAGGCAACCATCTGCCGCCCAGACGGTTCCCGGGTTCCTGGAGTTACCACACCCACCCATAGACCCGATACAGGCACAGACCAGGATATGGGGGGATAACGGGGAAGGGGGTATATGGGGAAGGGGGATATAGGGGAAGGTGGGATATGGGGTAAGGGGGATATGGAGAAGGGAGATATGGGGAAGGGGGGATATGGGGGAAAGGGGATATGGGGGGAAGGGGGATTTGGGGAAGGGGGGACAGACCCAACCCATCAGGCGGACGCCGTCCCCAGGATGTTCCAGGGCAGCTATGAGCCAGAGACAGAACCGGAGCACCAGGCAGACGCCGCCCACATCTAGTGCGAGTGCGGCGACGCCGACGGGCCACACCCAGCGATGAGGAGGGCAGCCACAGCAACAGGCCCCCGTTGCAGGCAACCCAGGATACTGACGTACAGGACACTGATGCCCAGGACACTGACACACAGGACACTGACACACAGGACACTGACACACAGGACACCGACACACAGGACACCGATGCCCAGGACACTGATGCACATGATACCTACACACAGGGGACAGATGGACAGGGAAGGTGGTAAGAGGGGGGGAGGGGTGGCATTATTAGTCAAGGACAGTATTACGGTGGCTGAGAGGACATTTGATGAGGACTCGAATACTGAGGTAGTATGGGCTGAGTTAAGAAACAGGAAAGGAGAGGTCACCCTGTTAGGGCTTTTCTATAGGCCTCCGAAAAGTTCCAAAGATGTATAGGAAAGGATTGCAAAGATGATTCTGGATAGGAGCAAAAATAACAGGGTAGTTGTTATGGGGGACTTTAACTTTCCAAATATTGTCTGGAAACACTATAGTTCGAGTACTTTAGATGGGTCCGTTTTTGTCCAATGTGTGCAGGAGGGTTTCCTGATGCAGTATGTAGATAGGCCAACAAGAGGCGAGGCCATATTGGATTTGGTACTGGGTAATGAATCAGGACAGGTGTTAGATTTGGAGGTAGGTGAGCATTTTGGTGATAGTGACCACAATTCGATTACGTTTACTTTAGCGATGGAAAGGGATAGGTATAAACTGCAGAGCAAGAGTTATTGCTGGGGGAAAGGCAATTATGATGCGATGAGGCAAGACTTAGGATGCATCGCCTGGAGAGGAAAACTGCAGGGGATGGACACAATGGAGAATATGGTGCCCAGCCTGCTAATTCGATGTAAGTGGGTCATTAAGACCCGTTTGCATCCATTTGCATCCTCAAGCTGGCACACTGGTGGGTACTCAATCCTGTCGCCAGCCATGTATCTGAGCATCCCGTTGTTACCTTGGCGGCCTAATTGTCCGCCGCATTGGGAACCCCACTACTGGCGGCGGATGGCAGAGCATTGTGCCCATCGGTCTCATTGGCAGAAATGTCAGGGCAGAGATGAATGGCCAAAGAATCAAAGACATCATGACGGAAACGTTTTTTTAAACAGTGACTGGTTATGATCTTGAATACACTACTTGAAAGGATGGTAGAGGTCAATGGAGTTGTGTGTTGTGATGAATTAATGTTGTTGTGCAAGAACTTCATCATTTAGTAAAGACCAAAATTAGCAAGAGCTCATAAAATGATTGCAAGCCACAGGTTTCAATTATTAAAACTTGTCCTTTTTTTAAATAGAGAAACTTAATGGCTGATAATCTCTTCAGACACATGCACTGTGCATTCAGCTTGTGTTGAATTAATTCTAATATAATGTAGGATTTTAGCAACTGATGCCATATGCTCAATTAAGCCTTTCACACAAAACTATTTGCTTTCCATATTCACTATTGGTGATTTTTTAATGGCTTTTTAAAAAAACAATTGGGTGGGATTCTCCCCCCCCTCCCCCTCCCTCGTGAGTTCCAGCAGCGGAGGCAGTTTGCATTGGCCGTCGGGCAGGATCTCCTGGTCCCGCCGAGGCCGTTTTGCACGGCATACGCGTCCCACTGCCGGAGAACCCGCCACTGGGGATTGCCTTCGGTGGGAAGGACCTGAAAATCTCGCCCATTGAGTTTCAGCTCTGCAATTGCTACATTTACCTGTCAAATCTTTGATGCAAATCCACTGCTCTTTGTGTCGACAGCTCTGAGTGAAAATACCACTTCATATCCAATAAGCTAGCAATGTTAGCCGAACAGGTCTTGCATAAATACTTACAGATGATTTTGAATTGTGACTGCAAAATCACCTGCGAAGGACATTCCCGTTTTCAGCAGTAAGACAAACCTGTCAATGAACTGTTAAGGAAGGAAGGAAAAATAGTTTTGACTTTTTCATTTCTGAAAACCAAGCAGAGTCGTGTGTTTGGGCTGGTGGGGGGAGGGTGGGTCAGGGATCGCTTCGGGAGCCTCAGCGCAGCCAAAGATCCCCCTGGCGAGCAGAGGTCACCAGTATACAAAACACCCACGCAGGGCACTCCCAGCCAGATTGCACTCAGAAAATGCCAGCTTGGCACCAGCTATGCACCTCAGCACTGCCAGGGTGTCATCTTGGTACTGCCAAGCTGGCATTGCCAGGGTGGCACTAGCACCAGCACAAAGAGCATGGAACTGGGGGCCTCCAATCCCCTGGGAGACCCCCATAAGTGGAATTCCATCTGATCTCCGTTTGTGGGGACTAATGCTGAACGGCACTTGCCCGTGGTCTCCAAAGCAAAGAGGATGAATCCCAATGTCTCAGGTACCCCGAGAATCTGCACATTAGAGTGAGACTAGCTGTCTCACTCTAATATGCAGATTTGCCAAGAAGCGATCCCATCCACAATGGGTGGGATTTACATCGCAACGTCTTGCGAGATCTCATTGGATCGCTTGAGGCATTGCGAGTCAGGAAGCAGGGTCTCCCGGTTTTTACCGCGAGCTGCATTTCGGGCACAGCTTGGCCATTGGATTGTGCCCAATATGTGGAGCTTCAGGAGACGGTGCCTCAGAGGTCAAAGGCCATCTATGTGGCGAGCACTAAGTCACCAGCCTGGTTCTAGTGCAGCGTGCATGGCATGCGATTCTGGCAAGGACACTTGAATTGTCCTCCTCTGTATACGCCAGAAAGCCTCCAGCTGGTGCTGTCCATGATGTCACTCAATCCCCTCAGCTGATTTGATGCTCTATTTTTGAACCTGGATCACACCCTCACTAAAGCACCCACAGCAAGCGAGGCCCGGCACTCATGTTATTTAAAGGCTATGCACTCAACTTGCAGATATGGCAATTCAAAATAACTTCTGCTGTTGCAAAGTACTGTGGAGTGTTGTTGGAGGTGTTGCTGTGAGTCCGCGAATTTGGTAAGAAGTGTTACAGCATCCTCACAGAGAATTAGGGGAGATGTCCATGAAAAGGCTGTGAAGATATGGGGGCTACAGTTACAGTTCCCCTGATCTACAACATAGCAGGGAGATGGGGCAGAAACTGTGGAGAGGGAAAGTTCTGTGTAATGTTCAAGTTGGAACCATGCTAGTCAATGCTCCTAGACAGTGACAGGGGGTATGTGGCAAGCCAGCAGTGTAGCCAGTATCTTGGTGTGCATCCTCATCAATGTGCTCTTGTATGTGTTTCCACAAAGCCGGTAACTGAGACCACTATGCCACAACCAATCCTTTTCTTCGCAGGGAGGAGTGGGAGCAAGAGCGGAGGTGACGTGGACCAGGAGGGCTGCCAGGTAGGTAAGTGATCCTATATATTAGGGCGGCGGCTAAACCCGAGACACTACACGTGTAGTGTCTCCCACCCGCCCTCCTCCTCTAACCAATTTGATAAGGTAAAGTTGTTTTTTTTTAACTCTTATTTGGTATAAGTTTATTATTGAGTATCATAGTAGTTGAATTAAGCTTTTATTTAGCAGAGAAGTGCTAGAAATTATTTAACATAAATTTGTAAACGTTAATTAAATAAGTAGAGATGGCTGGACAGGTGATGTGTTGTAGCTGTATGATGTGGGAGCTGGCTGATCCCATTGTGTTGGTTGCTGGAAGAACTCCGGATCAGAATTGATGATCTGGAGTCTGAGCTTCAAACTCTGTGGCACATCCGGGAGGGGGAGAGTTACCTGGACGTTTTGCTTCAGGAGGCAGTCACACCCAGTAGATTAAGTAATTCAAATTCAGTAAGTGTTCAGGAAAAACAGGGTGTGATTATAAGTGAGGCAGGTAGGGGGATTCGGAGTTCAGGAGTGCAGGAGCCTCAGCCCTTGACCTTGTTTAACAGGTATGAGATTCTTGCTCCCTGTGCGGATGAGGAAAAGGGCTGTGGACAGGATGAGCTAGCTGACCATGGCACCATGGTGCAAAAGGCCATTCAAGAGGAGGGAGCAAAAAGACAAGTAGTTGTTATAGGGGATTCTATCATTAGAGGGACAGATAGTATCCTTTGCAAGCCGGATAGGGAGTCCCGCATTGTGTGTTGCCTGCCCGGTGCCAGGGTGCGGGATATCTACGAAAGGCTTGAATGAATACTGGAGCGGGAGGGGGAGGATCCAGTTGTTGTGGCCCACGTTGGGACTAACAACATAGGCAAGGCTAGGGTGGAGGACCTGTTTGGGGATTATCAAGCACTAGGAAGGAAATTGAAGAACAGGTCCTTGAGGGTCATAATCTCCGGATTACTGCCCGAGCCACGTGCTAATTGGCATAGGGATAAGAAAGTTAGGGAAGTAAACATGTGGCTAAGGGATTGGTGTGGGAAAGAGGGATTCCATTTCATGGGGCATTGGCACCAGTTTTGGCACGGGGGGATCTGTACCGTTGGGCCGGTCTCCACCTGAACTGATCTGGAACCAGTGTTCTAGCGAAAAGGATAAATAGGGTGGTCAGTAGGACTTAAAACTTCTGAGTCGGGGGGAACTGAAAGGGAAAGTGACAGGGAGTAGGGAGTTAAATGGAAGGATAAGTAGCAGGTTAGCATGTGTGCAGGTGGGTTTAAGTTCAAGGCAGACTAGGAATGAAGCAAAAAGAAAGGATAACTTAGGACATCTCATGATGTCCAATTTCTCTAATAATGATAAGAAAGTCAGCATTAAGGCACTTTACCTGAATGCTCATAGCATTCGTAACAAAGTTGATGAATTAACGGCACAAATCATCGCGAATGAATATGACTTGAAAGCCATTATGGAAACATGGTTGCAGGATGGTCACGACTGGGAGTTAAATATCCAGGGGTACCAGACGTTTTGGAGGGATAGACAGGTATGTAAGGGAGGTGGAGTAGCACTAATAATCAAGGACGACATCAGGGTGGCATTGAGAGATGATATAGGTTCTATGGAGAATGAGGTTGAATCCATTTGGGTAGAAATTAGAAATTCTAGGAAGAAAAAAAACACTGATAGGCGTAGTCTATAGGCTACCAAATAATAGCATCACACTGGGACGGGCAGTAAATGAAGAGATAACTAATGCCTGTGAAAAGGGTACAGCAGTTATCATGGGAGATTTTAATCTGCACATAGATTGGTCAAATCAGCTCGGTCAGGGTAGCCTTGAAGAGGAGTTCGTTGAATGTATCCGGGATAGTTATCCTAGATCTGGTCCTGTATAATGAAGCAGGAATAATTAAAGACCTCATCGTTAGGGATCCTCTTGGGAGGAGTGATCACAGCATGGTTGAATTTAGTATACAGATGGAGAGTGTGATGATAGAATCCAATACCAGGGTCCTATGCTTGAACAAAGGGGACTACGATAGAATGAGGAAGGACCTCGCTAAAGTAGACTGGAAACAAATATTTTATGGTAGGACAGTTGAGGAGCAGTGGAGTACTTTCAAAGAAATCTTTCATAGTGCTCAACAAAAGTATATTCCAGTGAGAAGGAAGAATTGTAAGAAAAGAGGTAATCTACCATGGGTGTCTAAGGAGATACATGAGGCTGTCAAATTGAAAGAGGAGGCTTACAAAGTGGCCAAGATCAGCTGGAAACTAGAAGATTGGGAAAACTTTAAAGGTCAGCAGAAAGCTACGAAAAGAGTCATAAAGAAAAGTAAGATAGAACACGAAAAAAAACTGGCACAGAATATAAGGACAGATAGCAAAAGTTTTTATAATTATATAAAACTAAAAAGAGTGGCTAAAGTAAACATTGGTCCGTTAGAGGATGAGAGTGGTCATTTAGTTATGGGATATGATGAAATGGCGGAGGCATTGAACAAATATTTGTATCGGTCTTCACAGTGGAGGACACTAATAACATGCCAGCAATTGACCGAGAGAAGAAGGTAGGTGAGGACCTGGAAACCATTACTATCACGAAAGAGCAAGTGTTGGGCAAGCTAATGGAGCTCAGGATAGATAAGTCTCCTGGCCCTGATGGAATGCATCCCAGGGTACTGAAAGAGATGGCTGGAGTAATAGCAGATGCACTGGCGGTAATTTTCCAAAATTCACTGAACACTGGGGCAGTCCCAGAGGATTGGAAAACAGCAAATGTGACGCCACTGTTTAAAAAGGGAAGTAGACAAAAGAAGGGGAATTATAGACCGGTTAGCTTAACCTCTGTCGTGGGGAAGATGCTTGAGTCTTATTATCAAGAAAGAGATAGAAGGGCACATCGATAGAAATTGTCCCATTGAACGGACGCAGCATGGATTCATGAAGGGCAGGTCATGCTTGACGAATCTCTTGGAATTCTATGAAGACATTTCGAGCAAGGTAGACAAAGGGGACCCAGTGGATGTGGTGTACCTAGATTTCCAAAAGGCCTTTGACAACGTACCGCACAAGAGGGTGCTGCATAAGATAAGGATGCATGGTGTTAAGGGTAGAGTACTAGCATGGATAGAGGATTGGTTGTCTAACAGGAAACAAAGAGCGGGAATAAATGAGTGCTATTCTGGCTGGCAATCAGTGACGAGTGGTGTGCCTCAGGGATCGGTGTTGGGACCACAATTATTTACAATTTATATAGACGATTTGGAGTTGGGAACTACGTGTAAGGTATCCAAGTTTGCAGATGACACAAAGATGTGTGGCAGAGCAAAGTGTACTGAGGACTGTAAAACCTTACAGAGGTACATTGACACATTGAGTGAGTGGGCAAAGGTCTGGCAGATGGAGTATAATGTCAATAAGTGTGAAGTCGTGCATTTTGGTAGGAGTAACAATAGAATGGATTATTACTTAAATGGTAAAAAGCTGCAGCATGCTGCTATGTAGAGGGACCTGGGTGTACTTGTGCATGAGTCACAGAAGGTTGCTCTGCAGGTGCAACAAGTAATTAGGAAGGCAAATGGAATTTTGTCCTTCATTGCGAAGGGGTTTGAGTTTAAAAGTAGAGAGGTAATGTTGCAGTTGTACAAGGTGCTGGTGAGGCCACGCCTGGAGTACTGTGTGCAGTTTTGGTCTCCGCACTTGAGAAAGGATGTGCTAGCACTAGAGGGGGTGCAGAGGAGGTTCACTAGGCTGATTCCGGAGTTGAGGGGGTTATCGTATGAGGAGAGGCTGAGCAGATTGGGATTATATTCACTGGAATTCAGAAGGTTGAGGGGGGATCTAATAGAAACATATAACATTTTGAAGGGAATGGATAAGATAGAAGTAGAAAGGATGTTTCCACTGGTAGGTGAAAGTAGGACAAGAGGGCATAGCCTCAAGATTAGGGGAAGCAGATTTAGGACTGAATCAAGGAGGAACTTCTTCACTCAGAGGGTGGTTAAAGTATGGAATTCCCTACCGAAAGGAGTAGTCGACGCTACTTCATTGAATATATTTAAAGATAGGGTAGATGTTTTTTTTGAAAAATAAAGGAATTACGAGATATGGCGAGAATGCGGGTGAGTGGTTCTGAGACCACGAAAAGATCAGCCATGATCTTGTAGAATGGCGGAGCAGGCTCGAAGGGCCGGACGGTCTAATTCTGCTCCTAGTTCTTATGTAAACACCTGCGACCTCACCATCTGACAACCTGGCATGTGAACTATCCTGGTCTGCTTGTAACCAAATGGAGCTTAGTGACTCACCATGTGCTGCTCCCAACTTCACACTGGCATCTAAGGAATGCAGATGCCAATATCTGAGCTGGTGCCTGCAAGTGTCAAATCAAGTGCTGGAGCCCCTTAATCAGTGCTGGGCTCTTGTCCTTTCTCTCTTCTTCTTGGGGCTGATGTAGTTGGGAAAGTGGAAGATCTGGGGCTGGATTCTCCATTTCAGCGGCTAAGTGCCGGCTCAAACGGAGAATCCGCGGGAGGTTTATGATGGAAAAATCGGCGCCCACCTCTCACTGATTCCAGGATCGGTGACAGGCTAGTAGTGGCGCCGGGTGAAACTCAAGGCTCCCGCGCCGAAAACGGCCAGAGAATGGAAGGGTCCCGGGCACGGCTGATGACCTGCAGCAGTCGCGCCGTACAACATGGCAGTGGCCGTGCGTGGACCTGACCCGCCATCCGCGACACAAAAGGCCACTCCCTGACCACCCCCTGACCACCCCCTGACCACCCCCTGGCCACCCCCCACCAGTCGGCCCAGCCCTTGCGGAAGCCCCCCGGCCAGCGGCACGGATCCCCGGCTGAGTGTGGCGGCGCTGGACACAGTCCAGGGTTGTGACAGATTGGTGGTGTAGTGGACTGAGGAAGTCATGTGAAAATTCACCCAATGACCTTGACCACTCACGTGAGGTCATTTGACTTACTATGACATTGTTGCCAAGTTCTAGGATGCCCCTTTAGCTCATATTCCCTCCTGAGATTGATTCTTCAGTGAGTTACATAGATACATAGAAGATAGCAGCAGAACGAGGCTTTTTGGCCCTTTGAGCCTGCTCCGTCATTTATCACAACTCAATAGATCATCCAACTCAATAGCCTAATCCTGCTTTCCCCCATAACCTTTGATCCCATTCGCCCCAAGTGCTATAAGTTCTACCCTACTCAATTCCCTCCCCTCCCCGAACCATTACCACACAGGAAACATGGCATCTCTCACCCTATCCACCTCCACTATTCAGCCCTCTAGCACCACATCCATGAACCTGGGAGCCTTCTTTCTGGCCTGATATTCACTTTTTCTTATTTAATTAATTAATTAAGCACGGACATTGAGCGGCAGCCTCCTGTTATTCTGTGCAGCTTTCCTTTTTTTGGAGGCGGCAGGTTGCCTTCAGGAGGAGCAGCCTGACTGCACCATCCGCTCTCTGTCAATGTTGTTCGACTTATGGGGCAGCATGGTAGCACAGTGGTTAGCACTATTGCTTCACAGCACCAGGGACCCATGTTCGATTCCCAGCTTGGGTTACTGTATGTGCGGAGTCTGCACATTCTCCCCGTGGCTGCGTGGATTTCCTCCGGGTGCTCTGGTTTCCTCCCTCAAGTGCCGAAAGACTGTGGGCTGGGTTCTTCGATTTTGAGGCTACGTCCGGCCTAACAAATAGTGCCCCGTGTATCCTCCCTCACCACCCCCGGACCATCCCCCCCATCAGCCACCAGTCCCCCCAACCCCCACCGAAGACCCCACAGCCAGTGGAATGGCTGCCCCCTCCCCCCACCTGAGGTTGACAATAACTCAGAGCACACGCGTCCCGTGCTGTCGGGAACTGGGCCCATCGGGGACAGAGCATCTGGAGATGGCCTTCAGGTGACGTCCTCAGGCCGTCCCAACAGCGTGCGGCGTACTCCATGTTTTGGAGGGGGTGGAGCATTCGAAAACAGGCGCCACCTCCGATTTCGACGTCAAAGGGGATTCTCCGCCCGATCAGCGATTACAATATCGGCGTCGGGCAATGGAGAATCCCGTTCTGCTTGTTAGGTGAATTGGACATTCTGAATTCTCCCACTGTGTACCTGAACAGGTGCCATAGTGTGGTGACTCGGGGATTTTCACAGCAATTTCATTGCAGTGTTAATATAAGCCAACTTGTGACACAAATAAAAGTTATTATTATAATAAGCGCTCAGGCAACCGAGAGTGGGGATCTTTCTTGGACCATTGCTACAATCAGGCAAATGAGGCAACAGCATTAAGTTTGTGCATTGCCTACCTCAACCGCAACAAGCATGGACAGATCACAAATACAAACTCCGAGCACCTAAAGAAAAGCATGGACCAACATTGTGGTTGCATTGTGGATAGCACAATGGCTTCACAGCTCCAGGGTCCCAGGTTCGATTCCAGCTTGGGTCACTGTCTGTGCGGAGTCTGCACATCCTCCCCGTGTGTGCGTGGGTTTCCTCTGGGTGCTCCGGTTTCCTGCCACAGTCCAAAGATGTGCAGGTTAGGTGGATTGGCCATGATAAATTGCCCTTTGTGTCCAAAATTGCCCTTAGTGTTGGGTAGGGTTACTGGGTTATTGGGATAGGGTGGAGGTGCAGACTCGATGGGCCGAATGGCCTCCTTCTGCACTCTAAATTCTATGATAATAAAAAACATCTGAATAGCATTTTTACCAAATTACAGTTGCAAAAAATTACTTTTCCAAAAGGAAGTCATAAGGGTCTGACCAAATTAAATTGGTAAACATTGCTGGATACAAAACGTGTTAGATTATATCACAAGGTTAAGCGCTTATGCCAAGACGCTGCTCAGTTCATCATTTTCCTTCATCTTTATTTTTGAAGTTCTATCGTCCTTCGATTTTGGAATAAATTGCAAGTTAAGAGGAACTTTTGTTCATTTTTATTTTCTGAAGATTTTCAGTCTGTTCATTTGAAAATTGTGCACACATTTTAAAAATGTTTGAATCATTTTTTTCAATTAAGGGGCAATTTAGCGTGGCCAATCCATCTACCCTGCACATCTTTGGGTTGTGGGGGAGAAACCCACGCAAACATGGGGAGAATGTGCAAACTCCACACGGTCAGTGACCCAGAGCTGGGATCGAACCTCGGACCTCGGCTCCGTGAGGCAGCAGGGCTAACCCACTGCGCCACCGTGCTGCCCTATGAATCCTAGACACGAGTAAAACTCGTCAAAACATACCTGCAGCCTCTAATGTATGCAAAGTGTTTTAAGATCACAAAATAAAGAAATCTCGGAGCTGATAATTTAATTAACATCTAAGCTAAAATAATATTCTAGTTCATTGAATTCACTTTCCATCCGTTCTTTTTCTTTTCTATTACTGAAAACAGATAATAGACCCATTTAAAACATAATGAGACTTAAAATTAAAAGATGGAAATTGCCTAACATCCTTTCTCTGACTAATGATAGGAAAGACAAACACTCTTTATACTGGACAACATGGTTTCAGGGAATAGAAACCTCCTGGGATTATGGTGGAGCTACTTTTTAAATGATATATTTGATAAAGTAAATGTAATTAAAACAGAGTACCCTTTACTAATGTTACATATTGACAAACAAATAACTTAGGGAGGAAAAAACTGGTAAAAAAAGGTAGGTCCACCTTTCCAGAATGGTGCCAGGACTCCAGATCTGGAAGTCTTGTGCCCATTTCTGCCAGATCCTATTTTTGCTGGGGGCTGGGATGGGGGAGATGTAAGGGGCACAATGCGATTCACACATGGGGGAAACCCAACCTGAGTTGGCAAAGGGGCTAAAAGGGGCCTTCGGGGATATGTGGTAGTGATGGGTTGGCATGGGTTGGCACAAAGTTGCCGTAAGGGCTATAAGGGGACCTGGGTTTAAGTAGAGAGCATGGATTGGCATGGTGGGTATGAGGGAGCATGGGGGGGTGGAGGGTGTGAGCATAGGTTGGCATGGATGGGGCATGGGGAATGGGTCAGGACATGAGGGAGTGTGAGAGCTAGAGGGCTAATAGGTTACAATTGGGATGAAGTTTCAGCGAGCTGAGGTATGCCTTTTAAACAGCCTTCCTTGACACTCCACAGCCCATGTGGTCGTGTCCACCATGTTCCAGGGGGTGATGGGCCCAACTGCAGCATGGACCCAAAACCCCCTCGTACAAAGAAATCTGGCCCTTTGGAGCTGTTTTGCCAGAGATGGGCGCAACAAGCCTGGGATTTTCCTGACTCTGCACCCAATTCAGGGTGGCCCTAAGTATGAATGGGAGCCAGAATCTCCACTTCGAATAACAGTTATTAAAGATATTTTAGAAATAAAGTGCATTATAACTGAAGGCCCATTAGAGGCCTGTGAAATGCATTCTTTAGAGATAAGCATTTGTCCATATTTGCAGTGAAAAGGGAGTTCTTTCAGTCTCTCAGTTTTGTTCCATTATTCCCTTGGTAACGAAACTGAGACTGTGGAAATGTTCTGCAACAAACTGAGTTGTTCTGATGTATTGCAGTAAACAATCAAAATATATCCTGGATTACAGAATCCAAATGAATGGGCATGAAATAATGAATTAATGTAATCAAGTGATTTTTAATACCGCTCATGTCATGACTTGGCTTTTTCAAATGTAATGTTGAATGGATTTTGAGCCCGCATTAGCTGTTTGTGCTCAGTATCGGCATATCGGGGGGTGGAGTCACTCACAGGCCTTAGCAGCCCTTCATATCTACGAGCCTTGAGGTTTAAATGGGTCTGGCCACTGGTGTACAGGCAGATCTTCCAGTGTCCTTGCTGGGTTTGTGGGCGATATCACCGCTGAGGGATTGCTTTTCCAGAGTGGCAGCTGGAAAGTGCGTGGGAACAGGCCAATCCATAGGGTTAGCACTGGGGGTGACTGTGAGTTACCTGGGCGGAGGAGTCCCATTCGAGGCCATGCTGAATGGGTAGAGTGGGGGACTCTCTCAAGAAATGTTTTCAAGCCTCATGAGGCCTGAAGACTCTCACACAGGGGAGAAGATGGCTGCAGTGACAATGAACCCCCACACTCAGGCAGTACTGTGAAGCCAGAGGGAATGAGATGTATGGACGTTCAAGGCCACTGGTTATAGAGGCAAGGCTGTCATGGATTAGTGCCTGGATGGTTGGCTGTTCAAGTTGAAAGGCTTGTTTATTCCGCAGCCCAGGAGAGCTGCCCTTTATGGATAAAGTTGACATGTTCATTTCAGTCTTCATATGCATCAGATGTGCCTCATCAGCCACAAGCGTAATCAGGTCCCTGACCCTTTATTGATGAGTCAATTGTGCCTATTTAGTCAGCATTGCAATGCTGGAGTGTGGCACTGATTGTCACACATTTTTGAACACTTTAGAAGCCGAGCCCCCAAGTATTAAACGCCAAGGCTCATATTTACATCTACACAACAGAGAGGTGGCAAAGATGTGGCCCCCAATGCAAGGCATTATGGTGAACTTTCTCATCAGTCATCCTGTTCAAGGGTTGCCCCTCATGAAGTTAGAATGCACTCAATTGTCCTCACTCTTCACTCACGTGGGGAGCACATGGACCGCTGTGGCTCTCAAGGGTCGATGTACTTCATTCTGGTTTAATTGAGAGTGACAACCATGGGGAACTGGCTACTATATGATGGGGAAGGATTGAGGCTCAATGGAAAGGCACTCACATAGAACATAGAACATACAGTGCAGAAGGAGGCCATTCGGCCCATCGAGTTTGCCCTGACCCACTTAAGCCTTCACTTCCACCCTATCCCCATAACCCAGTAACCCCTCCTAACCTTTTGGGACACTAAGGGCAATTTAGCATGGCCAATCCACCTAATCTGCATGTATTTGGACTGCGGGAGGAAACCGGAGCACCCGGAGGAAACCCATGCAGACACGGGGAGAACGTGCAGACTCCGCACAGACAGTAACCCAGCAGGAAATTGAACCTGGGACGTTGGCGCTGTGAAGCCACAGTGTTAGCCACGTGTGCTACTGTGCTACCCTCAAAGGGAGATGCGTATGGGAGGATCTCTCAGATTCTGAGAGGGCTGAGGGTTAGCTCATTGTCAGGACTCCTCGTCGCACCTTTTGATATTCTCTTCCTTTCAGTTTTTGATTCTGAAGAATTATGGAGCGAGTCAAGAGGGCATTTCTTTTGGTAGCGAATGACCAGCAGCAGCGACATCCAAGTGCCGCTTCACGCAGTCAGGAACAGCACCCTGCAGAGGAGGGGGGGCAGATTCCCATTGATCTTTAGGGAGCTTGCCCACTGATTGCGGAGCCTGAGAGAAGACATTACTGGTCACGGGCGTTCTAATGTGGAACTTCCTACCTCTAGATGTCAAAGGTCCAGTACCGGAAAAGACTGCATCTGTCCTTGGGGCCAGTTGGCCACCTGTACCAGGTGATGCAAGAATTGGCACCACATGGACTGGGAGGCCATCCATTGCCTGTGGCCTTAAAAGTCACTGCCACTTTGACCTCCTAAGATAGTGGCTCATTTCAGGGCTGCATAGGTGAGCTGTACAGCATTTCCCAGTCAGCAGCGCACAAGTGTATAAGGGAGGTCACAGATGCACACTATTTAAGAGGGCCCACATGTACATCAACTTGGATCGGGACCAGGTGAACTAGGATGGCAGGGCCATGTGCTTCACCCGCAAAGCAGGCATGTGGCAGGTGCAGCATGTTACTGACTGCCCCCACATGGCTCTGCGGTATCCATAGCGGCATGGGATGCTATTTAAGCAACACAAGGGATACCACTCCCTCAATGCCAAACACGTATGTTACCACATGATGCCATCATGCAGATGTGTGCCCGTTTTTTGCGGAGAATTCTTGATATTTATATCTCGCAGCGCTTGAAAATGCCAGTCATCTTTGGGGGAGGGCAGTGGCTGGAGGGATGCCTCTTTGGGCACCGCGGGTACCACTCAGGAGGTGGCTGATGATGCCAATGTGGAGGCCACAAATAACCGCTGAGACTTGAGACAACGAGGCTCATGCATCGACATGTGTGCTATCGGGCAGGTGATGGACTGCTCAAGGTGCGGTTCAGGTGCCTGGCCCAATCGGGGGGAGCCCTCCAATACAGCCCCCAAAAGGGTGTCTTGAACCTTAATTGTCTGCTGTGCTCTGCACAGCCTAATACTGCAGAGGGGCGAACAGCTGTACCAGGAGAAGATGGAGGAGTTTCACGTCTCTTTGGATGAAGAAGATTTTGAGGAGGGCTGTGCTGGGAAGGACGTCGGGAAATGGCTTTAGTTGCAGGGCTCATTTAGTTGAGAGGCCTCATAGCCTCTCGGTTTGGTGACAACCTGAACTAGGGTGTGAAGACCCCTCCTAACATACGGTCTCACTTCTTCTCCTTACTCTGGGGCCTGCAGGAGATCATCAACATTGTCGCTCCATTCATGGGCAGGGTGCTAAAGCGACTGACTAGATGCTGCAGTAGAGTAATGGTGACTTGCAGTGAGGACAGAGTGATGCTGACCTAAACCTCAGCAATATGTCTGGCTCCTGTCTGACAGAGAGCTGGACGTGACCTGCCACTGAACAGGGTGATCTAGCGGACCATAGAGAAAGAATAACACAGTGAGGCTGTTGTTGTCTCCTCTTGAGGTTCGGGTCCCCATGTGTTTCACCACCTCTTGATGATGTAGATAGACTCTCACACATTTTCAGCATCCTCATAATTAGAGAATGCTGGCACACGAGAGGCCTGAACGCTGGTGTGGGGGTTGGGGAAACCGTCCCTGGATGGAGGGTTGGGGCTGAG
Organism: Scyliorhinus canicula; assembly: GCF_902713615.1. Taxonomy (NCBI): domain Eukaryota; kingdom Metazoa; phylum Chordata; class Chondrichthyes; order Carcharhiniformes; family Scyliorhinidae; genus Scyliorhinus; species Scyliorhinus canicula. Next base: position 170,339,186 of record NC_052149.1, read on the forward strand.
TGGCCTGTGTCAGCAGCGACATGGCATTACTGCATCATCAGTGTGGAAAGTGGGAGAGACAGTGTTGTCATTCACACATTGCACAAGTAGGAAGCACCGGGTTTGCACAGGGGTTTACAGAGGGAGCATGGCACCATATCGTGACAGTGTGGAGGCACCTTATCGGTGATCAAAATGATTTTTGATGCTAGCTGGTTATTACAATGGTGACTGTTCTCTTATACTGCCTAGGTTCACCAGTGTCCACTAGATGCACCGTGTTTCTTAGTGTTCTCTACCTTCCCGCTATATCTGGGTGTATCCCCAGGATCCACAGCTAAGGTCAACGTGGCCTGCTGACTCCCACGCCCTGTTACCTGAGATGACCCTGGCAGGCATCCTTTCGGGCAGCATGGGTGTTGCAGTGTGGGGCTAGAGATGTTTTGCTCACAGGGAGGAGAATGTCAGATGGGCTGGACACCCCCAGGATCTCGTAAGTGGAAGGCCTGAGTATCATTCCTGCTGATCCTCTTCCCTTTGGTTGCCTGGGAGCCCATGGAGTCCTCCATGGGATAGAGGGGCAGCTGAAGTGAGATCCTGAAGCCCCTCCATCCTCTGGCGTTGACGCTTGTGCATTCCCACGACTGCCTGCACCATGTAGTTGAAGCCCTGCACCATACAGCTCACACCCTCAGAAGGTCATGAGCTAAACCATGGAACAGACATACCCACCACGGAGTAGGCATCCTGCAGCAAGGTTCACTGTCAACACAGTCCTCACAGTGTTGGCCTTGTTGCATCAGACTGATGGCGCCATCTCCTCAGACAGAAAGCGAGGGGAATCCTCCTGTCAGCCTTGCAATCCGAGGATAGACGCTGTCATATTTTCCTGGTTCTCACAATGCTACCTTTGCAGCTCTAGTGGCACATAGCAGATTCTGTGAACCAGCGAGGTGGGTGGGAGTGAGATCGCCATGGAGGTGTCAGGGCTCTGTTAAGGGGTACTGACGGAGGGAGACATGAGGAGATGGACTTACTCTAGCCATACAAAGAAGGTTATTCATCTTCTTATGACACTGCAGCCCCATCCTCTTTTGGAGTGAGCTGATGTTGACAAGGCCACAGCCTCCCAGTGCGGCTGGTCACTTTGCTGGATGGACATCCGCCCAATCATAGGTCGAGAGTTTCCTGCCTCTACTCGACTCCATCACGAGGTTTGCTGAGGGCTCCCTCTCTAAAACATGGTTCAGTCTTTCTGGCAGCCATCCTCTCGATTGGACTTAGAACAAGTGTTGGGGAGGGATTTAAAAGTAGCGCCCCACTGAATATAGAGATTAATTTTTGCAGGTTGAGCGTATCAGAGGCAAGTCACCACGATTGTGGTGTAAATCACGCAAAGAAAAAAAGATTTGGGGCTGGATTTGTTTTGTTCTGCTCTTGATGTAGTATAAGCTGCTTCCTTGATGTGCACTCTGACAAAGGAAGGTTCAGACTTGGAGATAGCTTTAACACATTTATTAAACTGTTAACAATTCTCCTACTTGGATTCAACTCTCCTGTTAATCCTACTATAGCTACTCAGACTGACAAACCAGTCTGCTACAATCCAGGCGGTGAGTGTGACGTGTTTCAAATCAACCCTGCGTAGTCACTGAGAGTCTCGACTGGAAAGAGGAAGATCATGTGTGCTGTGTGTGGTGAACCACTGTGTACATCTGTATTAGGGGATGTAAGGTAGGACCTGTACTACAGGTTCGCCGGTAGCCCCTGCCGGCTGGCTCCGCCCACAAAGGGCCATATAAATATGCGTGTCCTCCATTGATCTACCATTTCGCCAGCCGTAGTAGGAGGCCATGCATCTGACTGCAATAAAGCCACAGTTGTACCCAATCTGAGTCTTTTGTGCAATTGATCGTGCATTAATTTATTGCAGTCAGATTTTCAATTAAATGGATATCAGAATCAACCAGATCGCCTGCAGCTGGATCCGCACTCACCCGGCGCCAGAAAGGACTTTAATCGCTGGCTGGCTTGTTTTGAGGCTTACATCAACGCTGCGACCCCCATGCCGACGGAGGCTCAGAAGATACAGGTCTTGTACTCCAGGTTGAGCTCCAGTGTGCTCCCGTTGATCCAGGAAGCCCCGAATTACGCGGAAGCCATGGCACTCCTAAAAGAAAACTGCGCAGAAAGCAAACACGATCTTCGCCAGGCACATACTCGCCACTCGCTCTCAACTCCCTGGTGAGTCCATCGAAGACTTCTGGCGGGCCCTAATCCAACTCGTATGGGACGGTTACTGTCAGGCCATTACGGCCACTGAACATTCTAATCTCCACATGCGCGACGCGTTTGTAACGGGGATTGCGTCGGACCCCATCCGACAACGACTGCTGGAAGGGGCCACGTTCGACCTAGCGGAGACAAAAACATTAGCGCTCTCCATGACGGTTGCACCCTATAGTGTCCAGGCCTACCACGCTCGCCGCGCGGCCCACCCATCCTACCCCTCCTGGACCCCGCAAATGACCCCCTCAGCTGGGGCCCTGCCTAGTCAATACGCCTTCGCCGCAAGCCAATCCGCACACCCCGGGGGTCCCCGCTACTACTTCTGCGGCCAACAGAAGCACCCCGCCAACGCTGCCCAGCCCGCGTCGCCACTTGCAAGTCCTGCGGTAAAAAGGGCCACTTTGCAGCTGTGTGCCAGGCCCGCGCAGTCGCCGCTATTGCGCCCGCTATCACCCCCTCCACCCTGCCAAACGCACAATGGCCACCGCCATCTTCTTCTCCCGGGGCCACGTGCGTCCCATGTGCGCCGCCATCTTGTCCCACCCCCGCAATGTGCGCCCCATGGGCGCCTCCATTTTGTTCCCCACAGGACCTCCAGATGCTGCCATCTTGTCTTCCCCACAGGGCTGGAACACCAACTACACATCATGATCTGGGCCGCCGACGCTCTCCATCCGAAACCTCTGACTATCACCCGCAGCTCACCTCAATGACACTGGAACAGTCTCGTCCACACAACTTGGCCACCGCTTCGACAACGGCGAAAATCAACGACCACGTGACCTCTTGCCTGCTGGACTCCGGGAGCACCGAGAACTTCATCCACCCGGATACAATAAGGCGCTGCTCCCTCGCGGTCCACCCCTCCAATCAAAGGATCTCCCAGGCCTCCGGATCCCATTCTGTTCTGATCGAAGGGTTCTGCACAGTCACTCTCACTGTCCAGGGCGTAGAATTCAACGGTTTCCGCCTCTACATCCTCCCCAACCTCTGCGCTGCACTATTGCTGGGCCTGGATTTTCTGTGCAATCTCCTGAGCCTCACCCTCAAATTCGTAGTAGTAAAAATGGGGGAGAAACACAGAATGGTCGTGGACTACAGCCAGACCACCAATCGGTACACGCAGCTCATTGCGTACCCCCTCCCACGCATATCTGATATGGTCAATCAGATTGCGCAGTACCGGGTCTTCTCAACAATTGACCTGAAATCTGCCTACCATCAGCTCCCCATCTGTAAATAGGACCGTCCATCCACTGCCTTCGAGGCGGACGGACGGCTCTATCACTTTCTTAGGGTTCCCTTCGGCGTCACTAACAGGGTCTCAGTCTTCCAAAGGGAGGTGGACCGAATGGTCGACCAGTACGGTTTGCGGGCCATGTTTCTGTACTTAGATAATGTCACCATCTGCGGCCATGACCAGTAGGACCACGATGCCAACCTCGTTAAACTCCTCCGCAACGCCGCTATTCTCAACCTTACATATAATAAAGAGAAGTGTGTTCAGCATGACCCGCCTGACCATCCTCGGCTATGTAGTCCAAAACGGACTTCTGGGGCCTGATCCCGACCGCATGCGCCCCCTCATGGTGCTTCCCCTCCCCCACTGCCCCAAGGCCCTGAAACGCTGCCTGGGATTCTTCTCCTACTACGCCCAGTGGGTCCCAAACTATGCGGACAAGGCCTGCCCACTCATGCAGTCCACTCAATTCCCCCTTGCGGCCAAGGCACAACATGCCTTCGCCCATATCAGAGCAGACATAGCCAAGGCCGGGATGCACGCAGTAGACGATACACTCCCCTTTCAAGTAGAAAGCGACGCTTCAGACGCCGCCCTCGCCGCAACTCTAAACCAGGCAGGCAGACCCGTGGCATTCTTTTCCCGCACCCTCCATGCCTATGAAATTCGGCACTCATCCGTCGAAAAAGAGGCCCAAGCTATCGTTGAAGCTGTGCGGCATTGGAGGCATTACCTGGCCGGCAGGAGATTCACTCTCCTCACTGACCAATGGTCGGTAGCCTCCATGTTCAACAACACGCAGCGGGGCAAGATCAAAAATGATAAAATCTTGCGGTGGAGAATCGAGCTCTCCACCTATAATTACGAGATTTTGTATCGCCCCGGCAAACTCAATGAGCCCCCGGACGCCCTATCCTGAGGTACATGTGCCAGCGCACAAGAGGACCAACTCCGGGCCCTGCATGACAGCCTTTGTCACCCCCCCCCCCCCCCCCCCCCCGGGTGTCACACGACTGTACCACCTCGTCAAAGCTCGCAACCTGCCCTCCTCCGTCGAGGAAGTACGGACGGTCACCAGAGACTACCAGGTTTGTGCGGAGTGCAAGCCGCACTTCTACCGGCCGGACCGTGCGCGCCTGGTGAAGGCCTCCCACCCCTTTGAACGCCTCAGCGTGGATTTCAAAGGGCCCCTCCCCTCCACCAACCGCAACATGTATATCCTCAGTGTGGCCGATGAGTACTCCAGATTCCCCTACGCCATCACATGCCCCGATATGACGTCTGCCACCGTCATCAGGGCCCTCAACACAATCTTTGCTCTGTTCGGTTTCCCCGCCTACATCCACAGTGACAGGGGATCCTCATTCATGAGCGATGAGCTGCGTCAGTTCCTGCTCCGCAGGGGTATTGCCTCCAGCAGAACGACCAGCTACAACCCCCGGGGAAACGGGCAGGTAGAGAGGGAGAACGGGATGGTTTGGAGGGCCGTCCAGCTGGCCCTATGGTCCAGGAACCTCCCAGCCTCTCGCTGGCAGGAGGTCCTCCCTGATGCACTACACTCCATCTGGTCACTACTGTGCACTGCCACAAATAACACACCCCATGAACGTGTTTGTACCTTCCCCAGGAAGTCCCCATCTGGGGTGTCGCTCCCGACTTAGCACGCAGCTCCAGGACCGGTCCTGCTCCGTAGGTACGTCCGTCTCCACAAGGCGGACCCCTTGGTGGACAGGGTACACTTACTCCATGCCAACCCCCAGTATGCCTATGTGGAGTTCCCTGACGGCTGCCAAGAAACTGTCTCCCTCAGGGACCTAGCACCGTCGTATAAGGAGCAGTATAAATATGCGTGTCCTCCATTGATCTGCATTTCGCCAGCTGCAGTTGGAGGCCACACATTTGACTGCAATAAAGCCACAGTTGTACCTAATCTGAGTCTTTTGTGCAATTGATCGTGCATCACTGTGTCCTTTTATGTGGGTTGGTGTAATGCCCACCTGTAGTAGTGTCATCTCTGTGTGTATCGTGAATGCCCATTGGTCATGTCCTATCTTACTGACCTATTGGTTGACTGTCTGTGTATTATGAAGTCTCTGGTGCTCCTTCTAGTGTCTATCTAGTCTACGTGTATTTACATTAACCCCTTGTGTATTTACAGTGATGCATATCACCACATCCCCCTTTTTTCGTGTTACATATTTTCTGTACAGTGTTAAAGAAAATTGAACAAAAACAGGTAGATAAGTGATGCTATGTACAAGTTATAATAACAGTGATCATTAAACAATGAGTCCAAATCGTATGCATGTGTCCAAAAGTCAATAATTATTATGGTCTAGTGTCTTTCCTCTTTGGTTGGTGAGTTGGTGATGTTGATGGTGGCATTGCTTTGTAAACGCCGTCAGTGTCCTTGTGCGTAAGGAACCAAGAAGTGGTCACATCACTTCGGTGTCTGATTTGGAGTCTTTTTTTCTTCTGATGCTTATGCTAGCGATGTATGCAATCTGTGTCGTCCTGCCATGGTATGTCATTGTACTGAGCTGAGCAGTAACACAGTTACTCGTGTCAGCATGCTTTGTGGCATCTGCTGTTTCCTTGAGCGTGCCGCCACTGAGTTTGAGGCACTCCCCATCTGGAGTCATGTCCGGCTTACTTGAATCAGCTTTGGCTTGTGGATGCTCCCCGTCTGGAGTCTGGTCTGTGTCACCTGAGTCAGTTTTGATTTCTTGCCGCTTTCCGTCTGGAGCCCTTTCTGGTTCACCTGTGTCAGCTGAGGTTTCTTGATGCTCCCCTTCCAGAGTCATTTCAGGTTCACTTGAGTCAGCTGAGGTTTCTTGATGCTCCATGTCTGGAGTCAAAACGTTCAGGAATGCATTTGCTTGTGGAGAGGCTCGAGCGAATGAGGTTTGAAGTAACGTGGTGTCACAGGAGTCACCAGTAGTCTAACTGTGATTGTTGAGTGCCTCTGCACACACTAGCTGAGGTCTGTCACGTTACACATCTTGTATGGGAAGTGGGATGCCGTCGTTACTTGTCTCACATACAGTGGGTAGAGCCTCAGTGTCTTCTTGTCGTTCATTTGAGCTGGGTAGACTGTCAGAGTATTCTTCTTGTTCACTGGAGCTTGGTAGACTGTCATAGTCTTCTTGCTGTGCACTTGAGCGTGGCAGACTGTCATAGTCTTTCTGTTGTTCACTTGAGCATGGCAGAATTGCATTGTCTGCTGCTGGTTGCTCAGAGGAGGTTGCTAGACCCTCATGGTCTTGTTCATGCAAGGACTGCGCTTTGGAATCTTGCGTTCCTTCAATCATGGAGTCTGTCCATGAGCTTGCTGTGGAGGCTTGTGTCACTTGAGTCACTTCTTGTGTGGAGACGTGCAGTTGTCTCGCTTGGAGTCTTTCATCGCTTTCTGTGTGGAGTTGGCGACTCATCGTGGTGCGTAGACCATTCTCTGTGTGGCAGCAGGCCGCTCTCTGTGGGCTTGTACCGCTCTCTGTCTCTTGGCGTCAGGCCGCAGCATAATCCTGCACTCATGAGTCGGGATGTCATATATGCTGGGCTGAAGATTCCCCAATCCGAAGAGCCCGTCGTCGGGGTCCTCAATATACAACACATCTAGTTGCAGTTTGGATTTGGTACTGGGGTAGCCACCTCCCAAGGTAAAATCTTCATCTGAGTCATTGTCTTCCAAGACCATATCATCACGTTTTGTGTCGGAGTTTGAATTGGGCTTGCCATGTCCAAAGAAGAATTCAAGGTCTGAGTCATAGTCTTTAAGGACTGTATCATCTCTTTGGGCAGTGCTAACTGCTTGTTGCAGGTTTCTGCGGAGGTTACTTTCAGCTACTGGTCGAATTGCAGGCATTGTGCTGTCGTTCTTTGTGAAAGGGCAGCAGGGTAGCATGGTGGTTAGCATAAATGCTTCACAGCTCCAGGGTCCCAGGTTCGATTCCCGGCTGGGTCACTGTCTGTGTGGAGTCTGCACGTCCTCCCCGTGTGTGCGTGGGTTTCCTCCGGGTGCTCCGGTTTCCTCCCACAGTCCAAAGATGTGCGGGTTAGGTGGATTGGCCATGCTAAATTGCCCGTAGTGTAATAGTAAGGTTAAGGGGGGGGGTTGTTGGATTACGGGTATAGGGTGGATACGTGGGTTTGAGTAGAGTGATCATTGCTCGGCACAACATCGAGGGCCGAAGGGCCTGTTCTGTGCTGTACTGTTCTATGTTCTATGTTCTAAAGAATCGGGTTTTACGGCTTTAACTTTTTTTAACGCGTTTTGGGATATTTCCCTTTTAAGTGGGCATGGTCCGGGGCCTCTGACGTCACGAAGTGTGTGACGTAGGTCGCAGGAAGCGATTGTGCATGTGAAGATCGCTGTTCCTTTACTTGGGACCTTTTTCTCAACCGCGCATGTGCAGCACCAAGATGGCCACCAATCAAAACTGCACATTTCTGCTGCACGCCTACCTTGTGGTGAGTTTTGGCACCTCTTTTACCGTTTTTTCTTGTATGTTCCTAGCAGAATTCTTGGAATTTGTCCAGGACTGCCTGGAAGTCGCTCTTGTTTTGCCCCTTTGAGTATTTGAAGGTCTGGAAGATTTCAACTGTTTCTGGACCCGTGATGGTAAGTAGAAGCTTTATTTTCTCTGCATCCACCAAGCCATCTCGGTCAGACGCTACCAGGTAGATCTTGAATCTCTGCCTGAATCAATGCCAGTTTTCACTGAGATTGCCTTGGTACCTGAGCTGCTGTGGAACCGGAATCCCGAACATTATCTTGCCTGGGTGCTGCTGCTGGTAGTCACTGTCTGCTGAGTTGTAACTAAATGGATTTAAACAGGTCACTCTTGGGTACCATGTTTTGTTATGCTCTTGACGTAGCATAAGCTGCTTCCTTGATGTGCACTCTAACTGCTCCCTCTAGTGTCTATCTAGTCGACGTGTATTTACATTAACCCCTTGTGTATTTACAGTGATGCATATCACCACAGGATTCTCCTATCCTGAGACTAAGCCTTGATGCTGGGGCAGGAATTGTGGACTTTCACGATGGCAAAACTGGTGCCGAACCTGGACCCCACAGAACACAATCGATTCCAATGAAAAACGGTGTAGGATTTGCCAGATCCGTGATTGACACTCGGGAGGCTGACAAGCTGCAGCCGCACATACACATTGCAATCCCCACACGCACTCATCCCAGCCAAAAAGGTGGCACTGGTTGTGCTAGAGCATGCCCATACAGTTGATGGGTTGGTCTGGGCCAGAAGGCACAAAGAGGGGTGGCCTGGAGGGACACCTATATGACCCATGGCCCTAAATTCACACTGGGCTGTCAGCGGCGTGTGCAGCAGTATGGCTGCCTTTCCGGCAGTGGCAATGGTGTTACATGCCCGTTACAACCCAGCCCCACAGCCCACCTCCTGGCCACACCCACTACTCCCCCCAGTCCTGACAGAAGCACCCCCAGCCAGTGGCACAACTGTAAGCACACAATGGCGATGTTGGACACTTTCTATACCCCCTCTCTCTCCCTCAGCACCCACAACGCCGGTTTCATGATTTTTAAAAGCACAAGTGGACCGCATCGACAGGAACTCGGCCTATCAGAGGCGGAGACTCACGGGAGCCCTGGAGAATACCGGGTCAGGTCCGCTGATGATATACAAACGGTGTTTACTGTATTTACATTCTGGACCTCATTGACACCGCTGTCGAGGTGACGGAGAATTGCGATTTGGCGTCAAATCGGCACCCACCGCGATTTTGGTGTCAGATCCTTATCTCTGCCCAATCGGGTCTCCCGATTTCATCGTCAGCCAATGGAGAATCTCGGCCTTTGTTTATGAGGCTGAATATGCAGTGAGGTTTCCTACTGGCACTGATGGCATTCTCCCAGTTTTCTCACCAAAGTAATAATAATAATATAATAATAGCTATTGTCACAAGTAGGCTTCAATGAAGTTACTGTGAAAAGCCCCTAGTCGCCACATTGCAGTGCCTGTTCGGGGAGGCTGGTAGGGGAAAAGTAAATAATTATGAAAAATTATGGTAAGGTTACATCAGAGAATCTGCTATTTTGAGCCAGTAAATATTTAGCTTGGTCGTGGTTTCTGACCCATTAATCACACAACAATGCTGACCCTGCACTGTCCTTTTTCCATTCCAGTTTGCTCTGTTCAGACATATATTAATTACCTGATGGATAATTCATGAGACTGGTTTCTGTTATAGGATAATAAATAAGAGTTCAGCTCAGCAGTTAGTGTGCTGGTTTCTTATCACCTACATTATGTTGGCCAGCAAAAGAAAAGATAGAAGCAGAGGCAAGTGATTTTCTGAAAGATACAATCACAAAATTCTGGAAATTGAACCAAGACATGAACTGATACAAAATGGATCCTTGTTCTAATTTATAAACATCAAGTTTGTTGTTATCAATTCCAGTTGAAAGCATTGTCAGTTTCCCCAGATTATCATGACCTCCTAACAATTTATGTCTTTCCTTCGCTAAATTGAACTTCACTGAAAGGCTCTCCTGAGGGTTTGACTACAGACAGCAAGGTGATTTGAAGCTGGGAGATCTCTGAAAATCCTCAGAGGTCATTTTTTGGTTATCATTTATAACAGCAGTTATTACCATCATTCATGCTGTGACCTTACTCTGAAGAAAATTTGGTACATTGACCTTCATACTGGAATTGGCCATCCACTTTGATACTTGATAATTAGTAATCAGGCTCTCAAGCATGCCTGAAGATTATTTCACAATTATGTATTTAAAAGCCAGTTTGAAAATAATTGCAGTGCATACTGGGGTCTGTTTCTTTGTTCCCCTTATAAAATGAATTTGAATATATTAAAACTGTCTGAGTCATGTTAATGATATGTATCATAGAATTTACAGTGCAGAAGGAGGCCATTCAGCCCATCGAGTCTGCACTGGCTCTTGGAAAGAGCACCCTACCCAAGGTCACCACCTCCACCCTATCCCCATAACCCAGTAACCTCACCCAACACTAAGGGCAATTTTGGACACTAAGGGCAATTTATCATGGCCAATCCACCTAACTTGCACATCTTTGGACTGTAGGAGGAAACCGGAGCACCTGGAGGAAACCCACGCAGACACGGGGAGGATGTGCAGACTCCGCACAGACAGTGACCCAAGCCGGAATCGAACCTGGGACCCTGGAGCTGTGAAGCAATTGTGCTATCCACAATGCTACCGTGCTGCCCAATATAGTCAGGTTAGTAAAGGATTAATAATTAGATCTCTGTGAATATCAAACAGTAAAAGGCGTTACTACTTCTCTGTATTTAAGACAGCCTCTCAGGGAATTCTGGGAATAGCATAAGGAGAAGCATGGTGAAAGCACAAGAAGAAGCTTAGTGCAGATAGAGATAACACAAGGTCAGATCAGAGTATAGTTAGTGACTAGATATAATATTGAATACTGTAAGACAGATTCAATATAATTTAATTATTATCTGTAGCTCAGTAGAGTGTTCGAACTTCATTTAATTAGTCTTGTAATAACAAATTAGTTTTGTTTCAATCTTTTGATTGGTACATTCTTTGTCAACATTCTTTGGTTCAAGCCATTCTGGAAGAAAGGACAAAGAATACAACATTTTACCAATCATGGTAATATAACAAACCACTGTTTCTTTTACTCATGGTTTGATACAATGATTGGGATTGACACTGCTTTTGCAAGGAACTTACAAAAAGCTCCAAATTTGCTGTTATATTACAGTGTTAGCCATATAAATATGCCCATGAGATTTCTTTAGATGCACAGGGTAAATATAATTCTATAAAAAGGGCCATGTTGCCAATCAGGTGGGCGTGCTGAATTGTGAGCTTGCCCGAAGGGACAAAAGGCTCAAGGCCAACAAAATACTTTGCTAAGAGGCTGGCGGAGTTGATGGGGGAGGGTGGAGACCCCTTCCGGTATGAACTGGACCTAGCTCATTGGTCGTTAAGGCTAAAACCCAAACTAAATTAGCCGCCAAAAGCAGTAATTATCTGCTTCCATTAATACGGCATGAAGGAGAAGGTGTTAAGCTGGGCGAAGCAGAAGCGGGAGGTGCAGTGGGATGGTGCTAGAGTTCAGATATCCCAGGACTTGACGGTGAAGTTGGCGAAGAGATGAGCGGCGTTCAGCTGAGTGGAGGCGGCACTGTACAACAAGGGGGTGCGATTTGGTATGGTATACCCGGCAAAGCTGAGGGTGACGTACAACGCCAAACATTTTAATTTTGAAATGGTGGAGGCAGCTGAGGCGTACATGAAGGAAGAAGGCTTGGGACAGAAGTGAGGAGTGCAGCTGGAAGAGAGATCGTAAACTCTGATTGGGAATCTGGAAAACGGAAAAATGTTATAACTTTATTTTCATTGACCTGTATTGTAACTTACTTGACTTCACATTGTTATATAGTTTAAGTTTTGTTTGGTTTGATTGGCATTTTTGTTCCTTTTTTTGTTGCAACGTTTATATGTTATTTCATTGAATTGCATGGGTTAGATTGTTTTTCTTTTTCTTCTGGGACTGGGTGGGAGGGGACGGTATACCTTGGCGGGGTGGGTGGTGGCACCCATGCTAGCTAACTAAAGTCGGCTAGTGAACGGAGGTGAGGTGAGAGGAGGACTGCAGACATTGGAGCCTGTTTAGCAGGTTTTGATTGGCCTACGAGACGAGCAGGGCGGGGGAAGAGGATCGCTACTGGGTGAGATTTTTTCAAGGGGTAGTGCACGGGGGGATTCTGGGAGGGGGGAGGGGGTTTGATGTTAATAATGGATAGGAGCGTGTCAGGCTCATGCAGCAGTACCCGGTGATATGATGATGGTGGATAAGAAGGGGGAGGTGAGAGATCCCCAGTTAGGATAGTCACGTGGAACGTGAGAGGGTTGGGAGGTCCAGTCAAGAGGTCAAGGGTGCTTGCGCATCTTAAAAGTTTGAAGGCCACTGTAATGAAATGAAAAATGAAAATCGCTTATTGTCATGAGTAGGCTTCAATGAAGTTACTGTGAAAAGCCCCCAGTAGCCATATTCCGGCACCGGTTTGGGGAGGCTGGTACGGGAATCGAACCGTGCTGCTGGCCTGCCTTGGTCTGCTTTCAAAGCCAGCGATTTAGCCCAGTGTGCTAACCAGCCCCGGGAAAATCGCTTATTGTCATGAGTAGGCTTCAATGAAGTTTCTGTGAAAAGCCCCGAGTCACCACATTCCGGCGCCTGTTCGGGGAGGCTGGGACGGGAATTGAACCGTGCTGCTGGCCCACCTTGGTCTGCTTTAAAAGCTAACGATTTAGCCCAGTGTGCTAAACCAGTGCTGCAGGAGATTCATTTGCGGGTGAAGGATCAGATGAGATTTAAAAAGGGCTGGGTTAGTCAGGTGTTTCACTCTGGATTTGACGGAAGGGCTCGAGGGCTAGCGGTAATGATCAGCAAAAGGGTACGGTTCCAGATGGAGAAGATGGTTGCAGGTCAGGGGGTAGGTATGTGAAATTGTGACAGGGGCACTGGAGGTGAGGCTATTAGCACTGGTAAGTTTATATGGTCCCAATTGCGATGGTGTGGGATTCACGAAGATGGTGTGTGGTGCCATCCCCGACTTGGACTCACACGAACTGACAGTGGGGGGGGGGGGGGGGGGGGACTGGAACTTGGTGCAGGAGCCAAGGTTGGACAGGTCATGGTCACGGTCACGGTCATGCTCGCTGGTCCCATCACGGCGGGGGGGGGGGGGGGGAGGGGGGGGGGGGGGCGAAGGCATTGGCTGGGATAATGGTGGAAATGGGAGGGGTGGACCCTTGGAGGTTTCTGCACCCGAGGGAGCGGGAGTATTCGTTTTTCTCAGCGATCCATAAGGTATCCTCGTGGATCGACTTTTTCATGGTGGGGAAGGCGCTGCTGGCTGGGATAAACGGGTCGGAGTTCTCGGCAATTGCAATATCAGATCATGCTCTGCATTGGGTGGATATGGTACACTGGAGAAGGGGTGGTACAGAAGCCAGGGTGGAAATTAGATGTGGGACTATTGGGGGACCGAGGGTTCTGTGACAAAATTGAAAAGGTAATCGAGGAATATGTAGTTTTCAACTGCACGGGTGAGGGTCGAAGGTGGTTGTCTAGGAGGCTCCAAATGTGGTGGTGAGGGGGTGAAGTGATCTCGTTCAAGGCTAGGCTAGATAAAGAGGAGAGGTTGGAGCGTCAGTGGATAATAGATGAGATGCTGGAGGTAGATAGGAAATATGCAGAAGATTGGAACCCAGCGAAGTTGGAAAAGAGAAAGGAACTACAGGTGAGCTTTGACCAACTATCTACCAGGAAAGTGGTACGCCAATTGAGGTGAGCAAGGGCTGCAGTTTACAAGCATGGAGAGAAGGCTCCATGTTGGGGCATAAGGAGCCGAGAGCGAGTGTCCGCACAAATAACATCAGCTCGGGATACTTTTCTCTCCATCATGGGACTAGGTAGGGATGCCCTAGGTCCCCCCTGTTGTTTGCACTCGCGATTGAACCTTTAGTCTTTGAGTTAAGAAGTTTGGGGGTATGGAAAGGGATAGTGCGGGCATGGGGGTCGAGCATAGGGTGTCCTTATATGCCGATGACTTGTTATTATACGTGTCGAAACCGAGTGTGTCAATAGGGGGAATACTGGAGCTGCTCCAGGTGTTTGGGTCTTTAGATACATGCAGGTTCGAGACTTTGCCAGAAAGGAGATACAAAGCTTCCCGGTAGAGCCGACCTCCACATTGCTGGAGGAGGTGCTGACGACAGATGGACCGGAGAAGGGGGTAGTGTCGGCTATTTACGGGGCTGGATGGGATCAAGGCAAAGTAGGAAGAAGAATATGGAGGAGGGGTTCTGGTGTGAGGTGCTCCGGAGGGTGAACGCCTCCACCTCGTGCGTGAGGTTGGGGCTAATACAGCTGAAGGTAGTATATAGTGCACACGTCACAAGGGCAAGGATGAGCTGGCTATTTGCGGGGGGTAAAAGATGAAATGAAAAAATGAAAATCACTTCTTGTCACGAGTAGGCTTCAATGAAGTTACTGTGAAAAGCCCCTAGTCGCCACATTCCGGCGCCTGTCCAGGGAGGATGGTACGGGAATCGAACCGTGCTGCTGGCCTGCTTGGTGTGCTTTAAAAGCCAGCGATTTAGCCAAGTGAGCTAAACCAGCCCTTGTGTGTGAACGTTGCCGGGGGGGGGGGGGGGGGGGAGGGGGGGAGGAGGGGAGAGGGAGGGAGGGGGGGGTGCAAACCACGTTCATATGTTTGATCCTGTCCAAAGCTGGAGGATTACTGGAAGGAGGTTTTTAGGGTAATCTCTAAAGTGGTGCACGTGAAACTGGACCCGGGCCCTCAGGAGGCCATATTCGGGGTGTCAGACCAGCCGGGGTTGGAAATGGGTGCAGAGGCAGATGTTGTAGCCTTTGCCTTATTGATCGCCCGAAGATGGATCCTGTAGGGATGGGGATCCCTACCATCTCTCTACCATGTGCCCTGGCGTGGCGGGGGGACTCTTGAGAAGGTCAAATGTGAACTGAGGAGAAGGATGGAGGTGTTCTACAATTCATGGGCGATATTCATTATGCACTTCCGAGAATTGGATTACATCGAACATTCGGGGGGGGGGGGGGGGGGGGGTTGGGAGAGTTGGGGGGAGGGGTACTGTATTTGTTCATGGTGACTGTGGGTGATTCCGGATTCCTTTTTGTTATTTGTTTATGTTAACATGCGGGCTAATGTTTGAGGGTTTGGTGGGAGGATGAGATTGTTGTTATTGATATGATTTTTTAAAAAAAATTTAGAGTACCCAATTCATTTTTTCCAATTAAGGTTTAATTTAGCGTGTCCAATCCACCTACCCTGCACATCTTTGGGTTGTGGGGGCGAAACCCACGCCAACACGGGGAGAATGTGCAAACTCCACATGCTCAGTGACCCAGATCCTGGATCGAACCTGGGACCTCGGCGCCATGAGACAGCAGGGCTAACCCACTGCGCCACCGTGCTGCCCGTTATTGATATGATGATTGGCATTGCATTTGTTACTGATTATTGTTTATTGTTCGTGGGTGTAAATTTGGAAGAAAATGTGAAAAAGGAGGAGAATAAAAATATTTATTAAAAAACGATTTGTCAGGCGCATGAGCTAGCAGCCCACCATTCTGAAATGTTTCTCAGTAATGGCGGCATCTTCATGAAGGAGGAAACTCTGGTGTCACCCTTTTTCCAAAAAGGCGGGAAACTTCAAAAGAAAGGCAGGAAAGTTCCTGCAGCTCATCGCACACCAACAAACAGGTTAAAAATCAGAATGAAATATTCCTGTGGAAAAGATGTGGTCAAATTAAGGCAAGGTCCAGCGTTTGACAAGTTTTATTCAAAATGCAAAGGAAAAAATTACTTTGCTCAGAATTGTTACTCGAAGCTCAATCCCAAGCAAGTCAGCACAGTGGAAGACATAGTCTCCATTGATGAAACATCATTGTTTGCTGGAATTCTAACACAGAAGAATACATTTTTGAAGACATCAAAAAAATGCTTCTGCACTTAAAATATGCAACCTGATACTCCATTTAAAATAAACGAGTTTGATGAGGACAAATGGCTACACTTGAAGTGAATGGTACAGTTGTCCGATTGAAATTAGACACTGGTGCTCAAACCAATTTAATCAACATGGCTGATGGATAAAATTTTAAAATTCAGCCAATTAGAAGAAATCACAAAATATCTCTGAGCAATTATAATGGTTCAAGCATTAAATGTTATGGTGCTTGTGACCTGAGTGTGGTGGTGAAGAACAATTTATTACACCCCATTCTATATTTTATCTATGGGCTTGGATTTATTATTAGGTGATCAATCCTGTGAAGAATTTGGTCTAGTGCAGTTGGTATTTGTCATTCACAACAGATTGGACCAACAGTCCAATGATTCTGAGAACGTTATCAGCAAATTCAGCGATGTGTTCACAGGTTTTGATACACTACCATCCACCTCCAAGATACAACACTAAGAGGATGCAAAAGCTGTGATACAGGCACCCAGAAGAGTTCCTGCACCTCTTCGGGATCACCTCAAAAAGGAGCTAGACAGAATAATAATCAGAAAAATAGAAGAACCTATCGACTGGGTAAATTTCATGGTTTGTATAAAGAAAAAGAATGGCGATATGCATATGCATGGATCCTAAAGATCTCAATGAGAATATCAAAAGAGAACATTTCCAAATACCAAAACATGAGGAAATCACATCTGAGATGGCTGGTTCACAATTCTTTACAAAACTTGACGCATCGCAGGGTTTCTGGCAACTTCTGCACTTCAAAATACTGCACTTTCAATACAACATTTGGATGTTTTCTGAGAATACCTATTGGCATAATTTTAACATGAGGAATTTTTCACCGTACCATGGAACACATAATCGAAGGCATTGAAGGTGTACGTGTGTACCTGGATTATATCATTGTGTGGGGCTCAACAATAGAAGAGCACAATACGAGGTTGCTTAAAGTTCTAAAGAGCGTCAGGAGAAATGGGATCAAGCTCAACAAGCAAAAATGCCAATTTGGAGTAACTGAAGTCACATTCCTCAGTAACAAGCTCTCCTCGTATGGCATTGAACCTGACAAGGACAAAATCCAAGTCATTCTCAACATGCAAAAACCACACTACAAGAAAGCTGTCTTAAGAGTGATGGGTGTAATCAATTTTATAGGGATATTCATTCCAAACCTGTCAGCAAAAAACACACATCTACTCGATCTCCTGCACAATACAGCGGATTTCACTTGAACCGAGCAACATGAGCAAGAGTGGAAGAAGCTCAAGACTTCACGAACGAACACTCCAGTTTTCACATTTTATGACCCATCTGAGCAGTTTAAAGTGTCAACAGATGTGTACAAAATTGGTGTGGGAGCTGTTCTTCTGCAACTCGAGCATGACAATTGGAAACTAGTTGCTATGCATCAAAATCCATAATGACAACAGAGCAGAGGTATGCTTAAATCGAAAAAGAATGCCTGGGTTTAGTTGTAGGCTTGGAGAAATTCCACGACTATGTCTATGGGCTTCCAGCTTTCACAGTTCAGACAGATCATCGTCCTTTGGTTAATACCATCAAAACAAAATCCAAACCAGGTAGTTCCGCGCATTCAGAGGTTGATGATGCAGTTCCAACTCTCATCTGCACGCCAAATACTTGTTCTTAGCAGATGCCTTATTGACAGTGCCAATGCAAAGTATTGGTGGTGAGATTTCTGAAGATGTGGATCTGCCTGTCAATCTTATATCCACACTACTACCAGTATCAGATGCGAAACTACGTGAGAGGCAAGAAGAAACCAAGAAGCACCAAACTCGTCAAGAGGTGATGAGGAACATCAACTCATACTGGCCCAATGTATGGAGATCTACAATATAAAATCAGACCACAGTATCATTAATTGATTGGTACTTTGTTTGAACACTATAGTCATACCACATTTTCTTCGCAAGGATGTACTAAAGAGGAGACACAAAGGATATCTTGGGATTGAGAGCTCATGACTCTGTTTACTGGCCAGGTATAAACCTGGATATTGACAGTATGGCCAGTTGTTGTGACACATGCCAGACGCATCGTTGCAAGCAAACAAGAGAACCCATGCAAATACCTGCTTTACCTACGGCACCGTAGCAGAAAGTAGCTATTAACCTCTTTCACCTACGAGGGAAAGATTATTTACTGATTTACTGAGTTATTAATAGACCGTCCCATGACAACTGGAACTAAACCCCCCAATGACGCCAGCGGCAGTAGCCTCAATATGGGAAGGTGAGGCATCATTAAACTATGTCCAGGACATGTGTGAAATGCTGAAAAAAAAACATAAAAAGGTGCAAGAGGCTCAAATGCATCCAAAAGAGGGAAATACACACCCTTGCAAAGCCAGTGCACTGCACTCTGAGATTCGATTGAAGACAGCATATTTTTATAGTTTGAAATAAAGCTTGAATTAAACAGGCATGTTTATATTAAATAGACTTTGGAAAGTATTTAAGATGAAATACGTAGTACGTATGTTCTTGCCCTTGGCTAAAAACAACTCGAGTACACATTTTGTTATCTTTCGGAGGACAATGTGTTTTTATAATAAGGCCGAGACCAGAATATTAAGCAGTATTTCATTTATGTTACCTCATTTTCATTCAAAAGCAGTGTTGAACTGCAGTCAAGCATTTCCCATCATCCTTCAAAGTTGGCAACTTATTAATTTCCCTTCCATGACAGTTAACTTCCAGAGAAAAGCAAACTGACCTGAAAGAGTTATTGATATCACATGGACAAGTTTGTGGAAATAAGTTAGGAAGTACTAAAATAGTTGTACGTGATGTAGATGTGGGAAATGGTGTTCCAATTAAACAACATCCATGTGGACTTAACCCTCTAAAACTGGCATAGGTTCAAAAGGAAATTAAAAGTATGCTTGATAATGGCATAATTGAAGTGGTTTTCAGCGAGTGGTGCTCACCCATAGTGATGGTACCGAAACCCGACGGTACCCAATGATTGTGTGTGAACTATAGTAAAGTTAATGCAGTTACAAAAGCAGACTCTTATCCTATCCCACTGCAGGAGGACTACATTGAGAAGGTGGGGTAATCAACTTTTTTCTCCAAACTGGATTTACTCAAAGGTTACTTACTTCACCAAAAGGGCGAAGGAAATTTCAGCTTTTGTGACTCCAAATGGTTTATACCAATTCAAAGGTATGCCATTTGGCATTAAAACACCCCAGCCACATTTCAACGGTTAACTAAGAAAGTCAGTTCAGGATTACCCAATTGTGTGGTGCACATAGACAATGTGATGATTTTTAGTCAGGCATGCAAAGAACATTTGAAGCATCTGATGTAGGTATTCGATCGACTTCAGGAGGATGATTTGGTGGTAGACCTAGCCAAAAGTGAGTTTGGAAAAGCCCAAGTCATATTCCTTGACCATACAATTGGACATGGACAAATGGTCCCATGGGATGCGAAAACAAAAGTTAATGGGGAGTTCCCAATACCCTCGACATGAAGAGAAATAATGAGATTTCTTGGCCTGAGTATTTTTTATCGTAAATTTGTGTTGAATATTAGCAACGTGGTTGCTCCACTGATGGACTTGCTGAAAAAGAGGAGCAAATATCAGTGGACGGCGGAGTATCAACAGACGTTTGACAGCCTGAAGGCTGTATTAACCACTGCACCTGTGTTGGCCACCCCAAAGAACACAAAGCCATTCAAGGTGGCTATCGGTACTGGCGAGTGATGTGGGCGTAGGTGCCATGCTTTTGCAAGAAGAGGACAAAGTAATAGAGCGGCCTATTGGGTACTTTTCCAAAAAATTAAATGATCACCAGAGGAAGGATTCGACAATTGAAAAGGAGACCTTGAACTTGGTGCTGGCTTTGCAACAATTCGTCTGAAACAATTATATAAACTGATCATAATCTGTTGACGTTTTTAAAGAAATTCAAGAATAAAAATGCCAGGCTGTTTCGATGGAGTCTATTATTACAGCCATTTGATTTAAAACTTATACATGTGGCAGGATGGGAAAACGTGATTGCTGATGCTTTGTCCCGAATGTGATAAAAAGAAGGTTCGATCGTGGAAGACAAAGAACTGAAATGGACTATATTACTGTAAATGTTTGCCAGTTTTGATTTTATAAAATATATGTATGTTTATTGTCACGTGGTAGTAATGTGCAAGTGAAAAGGTTTGAAAAACGAAATCATCTTTGAAGTTGATGGTTTATTTTTTTGCTTGGGGGGAGCTGTCATGTCAGTGTCCCTTTAAGAAATGTTTGGTCTTCCATGTCTTGTACCACTGCTTCAGTGAGGTCATTTGTGGGTGGAGCTGGGCTGTGGTTGACAGGTGAAAGGGGGTTTAAAATTTTTGGGTTTCAGTTTCGATTTGTTGGTTTGGACTGCAGAGAATTAGCATTGTTTCCCTGTTTTCTCTGTTTTATTTTAAAAGCTGTTGCAGTGAACTGGAAGCATATTGGGTGTGTAAAACTGCCATGGTAACTTTAAAGATGGAGTTGCTTTCCAGAAGGAGTTTTGAATCTGCTGGTTGGAGGCTGGATCTCAAGGAAAGGACCAGTCCCATTCAAGTGAGATTACAGTGTGCCGGGCCACGCCCTTGAAAGGGGTGTTGGTTTATTGCATTTTGTATTGAATTGGAACAGCTACGAAGGGAGATTCATTAAGAGTTATATACATAGATTACTGTAGCTGTAGTGTGTTTTTTATATTTGTAATTGATAACAAATTCTTGATAAGCGTTTTATATATATATGTTAACTGCATTCTTATAATAAACTTTGTTTTGATAAAAGCGCCAAGGATGTCTGATGAATCACACCTGAAATGAAGGATTTGTGCTCATCCTAGCCAAATCCAACATAAAAGTTATCGGTCAGGTGAGCTTCATAATACACTTTGGAGGTTCTAAGCCCTGGCCCATAACAAGTCCACAGACCTCCGACTGCTGACCCGCCTGGGCATTCGTGCCTCCACTTTATGTGCATCAGCAGCTGTGTGGTGCTCAACAGATTGTGCCCCAGAAGCCTGACAAACATTTCCCACTGAGGTGCGTGTATGTACGCTGATGGAGGGTGGGAATGACAGCTGTGACGCATCGGAGCTCTCCTCCGAGGTGTTCTCCTGGGAGGCTGGAGAGGGGGCCACCTCGGATGGGCCGATGCATCGGCTGGAGGACCTGTGGGAGTATGGGCATGTGGTCAGTGGGAGGGATGAATCAATCAGTATGGCAATATCAACTCCTGTTTGGCAGGTCCTCCGGTTGGAGCCGGTGGATCCTCACCTCTGCGGCTTCCGCCAACTTCCACGTTGGTGACCGCTTGTCCTCGGCCATCCCCATCACCTCCAGGTCCTGTTCCTCGAAGGTGGTGAGGATTCTTAATTCTGGCACGACTCCGCCAGTCTAGGCCCTCTCCCGGTGATTGTGAAAGATCTTCTCCTGTGGAGACACTGAGAGCGCATCATTAGCCCCACGTGTGTCTCCCAGTGGTGAGAGGGGTTTGCGAAGGAAGGGTTGGGGGGTGTTGTTGGGAGAGGGTGGGGTGAAGAGGGGGTTGGGACCACATGGAGTGTTGGGGGTGGTGGATGTTCACGTGAGAACAAAAAAGTCTCGGGGGGGGGGGCTATTGGGGAGGTTTGGTGTCATCTCATCCGTGCTGCCTGGTGTAGGTCATTGACCTTCTTATGGCACTGGAGGTCAGTCTTCCTGGTCAAGCTCCCTGCGTTTACAGACATTCCGCCTCATTTCAGGCAACTGACTGCCCTGTGGCTCACCCTCCTGGCTTCGACTGCATTTCAGAACCTCGCCAGGTCTGCACGGTGAATCTTGGGGCTGGTCTTCTCGGCTCCATGGTTGCAAGCTGACTGGGGTTGGCTGTGCAAGTGCTGCTTAAGTGCTTCTTGACCTTGTTAGTGTGGGGGCTAGCGAGCACGGTCCCGGGGAATCGGCTGGCGAGCTTTCATTTGCGGCGAGAAACCTGTGGGGCCTCATTAAGTGGACCAAAAAAGGTTGAATAGCATTGACGACCTCATTGGGCCGAGCGCTGGGAAGCTTCAGCAGTTCCTGTTCATTACCACACTGAGTACTCTTTCTGGAGAATCACACCCATAGAATCCCTACAGCGCAGAAGGAGGCCATTTGGCCCATTTAGCCTGCACTGCCCCTCTGAAAGAGCACCCTGTCACCCCATCAAACCTTTTGGAGACTAAGGAGCAATTTAGTAACCTGCACATCTTTGGACTGTGGAAGGAAATGGGAGTACCTGGAGGAAACCCACGCAGACATGGGGAAAATGTGCAAACTCCACACAGTCACCCAAAGCCAGAATTGAACTTCGGTCCCTGGCGCTGTGAGCTAACCGCTGTACCACCATGCCAAGAACTGTTAGAAAACAAGTTTACTGAATCTCACAGCTGGGAGACCGGGAGCAAAACTTCCTTCTGAGAATACCATTGTAATGAATTTGTGCTATATCTGCAAAGAAAAATTCCCCAGTTGAGATTTAGGGCAAAATCTTCCATCCTCATTCACGGCTGGGATTTTCAGGTGTCGCTCAGAGTGAATGGAGTTTTGGCTGGAACGCCAAATTTTCCATTTCCGTTCGTAACCGGACCTGCCACAGTCGAGAATTAAGAATTCTGCCCTTAGCTGTACCTGTACAAATCCCTGGTTAGACCCCACTTTGTAGGGACTGATTTAGCACAGTGGTCTAAATAGCTGGCTTTTAAAGCGGACCCAGGCAGGCCAGCAGCGCGGGTTCAATTCCCATGGCATCCTCCCCGAACAGGCGCCGGACTGGGGGCTTTTCACAGTAACTTCATTTGAAGCCTACTTGTGACAATAAGCGATTTTCATTCATTCATTTTTTCATTTCATTTTTCATTCACTTTGGAGTACTGTGAGCAGTTCTGGGCACCACACCTCAGGATGGATATTTTGGCCTTGGAAGGAGTGCAACATAGGTTGACAAAATTGATACCTGGAGTACAGGGGTTAAGTTCGGAGGAAACATTACACAAATTAGGCCTGTTTTCACTAGAATTTGGAAGGTTAAGGGGTGAACATTGAGGTATATAAGATATTAACAGGGAAAGACAGGACAGATAAAGATAAACCATTTCCACCGGTGAGAGATTTTAAAACTAGGGGGCACAGTCTAAAAATAGGGCTGTACCATTTAGGAGAGATGTTAGGAAGCACTTCTTCACTCAAAGGGTTGTAGAGGTTTGGAACTCCTCACAAACAGCAGTTGAAGCTAGATCAGTTGTTAATTTTAAATCTGAGATAAATCACTTTTCGTTGAGCAAAGATATTAAGGGATATGGGCCAAAGGCAGGTATATGGAGATCAGACATGATCTCTTTAAGTGGTGGGACAGGCTCGAAGGGGTGAATGGCCTACTCATGTTCCTATATAGTCTAGAAATATTTATATTTTTAATATTTGACACAGTCTCAATATTACCTGAATATTTCTATCTGTGTAGTAATGTTGCATTTTACAGAATCAGCCTTTGAAGTGAGTTGTAGACAGCAACGGCCAGATTTTCCGTTCCTAAGACTAAGTATTGACGTCGGGCAGGATTCATGAACTTCCACGACAGCAAAACTGACGCTGCACCTGGACCAATTCAGCGACTGTTAAGGGGTTAGCACTGAAGTTATGTGGAATACAATTGATTCCAATGAGAAATGGTGTTGGATTCGCCGGATTCACAATTGACACTCAGAAGGCTGACAAGCTGCAGCCACATATACACACTTCACTCTCCACACACCACATCCCAGCCGACAAGATGGTACTGGTTGCATTGGAGCGTACCCATATGGCTGATGGATTGGCTGAGGGGGGAACACCCATACAATCCATGGCCCTACGTTTACAATGGGCAGTCAGAAGTTTGCGAAGCAGCATGACTGCCTTGCAGGCTGTGTCAATTGTGTTCCATTCCCGTCCACCCCGACCCCCACATCCTGGCCATCTCCCACTACTCCCCCTGGCCCTGCCGGAAGCTCCCAGCCAGCGGCCCATCTGTCAGCAAACTATGGCAATGTTGGACACTTTCCGTACCCCCTCCCTCTCCCTCAGCACCCACTGTACCTGTATCACGATTTTTAAAAGCACAAGTGAACCTCGCCATTGGGAATTCGGTCCATCGGAGGCAAGAATTGAAGAGGCCCTGGAGAATACCAGGTCAGGCCCACTATTGACATGCCAACAGCGTTTATTGTACGTGTGTTCTGGAACACATTGACACTGCTGTTGAGACGCGGAGAATTGCAATTTGCCGCAAAATTGCGCTGCCATGATGTCAGCATCGGAACCAATTCGCAGCCCAATCATGTTTCTTGATTCTCACGTCAGCAAAATTGAATTGAACTTTCCAGCCAATAGTGCAGTGAATATGAGAGCTTGCTCTCGGGGAATCTGTAAATGGCAAAATATTTAAGAACTGCAATTGTATATTAATGGAAGGGAATGAAGTATTATTACAGAAAATATCAGGCACTAAATTCAATCTCACTTTACACCCTCCAGAACATCTCACTTATTTAAAGTAGGTCCCAATCCATTTCTTGCCTGGTATCCTCTTTCTTTTTAATTCAAGTCTACTGACACTTTTTGAACTTGCAGCCCGTTCACCCCGGTACAATCAAAACTGTTATGAAATAAAACAGGATAGTCGCTGGAAAAGAATAACACAAATGTGTTCAGTTCATAGATTCATTAAATTTATAGTGCAGAAGGAGGCCACTTGGCCCATCGAGTCTGCACCGGCCCTTGGAGGGCACCCTACCTATCCCCACGCCTCCACCCTATCCCCGTAACCCCATCTAATCCAACCTTTTTGGTCAATAAGGGCAATTTAGCACAGCCAATCCACCTAACCTGCACATCTTTGTACTGTGGGAGGAAACCGGAGCACCCAGAGGAAACCCACGCAGACACGGGGGGGAATGTGCAGACTCCACACAGATAGTGACCCAAGCCAGGAATCGAACCTGGGACCCTGAAGCTGTGAAGCGACTGTGCTAACCACTGTGCAACCGTGCTACCCAAGTTGTGGACTTCAAGAGAAAATTAAATTGCCAGATCCGAATACCTCAGCTGCCTGCTGAACCATTGAAGGAGCTTTCATGGCTTACCTAATTTATTGATTGAAAAAGGAATAAATGTATAAATTCTAAAAAATCAGAAGATATGACTGTATTTTAATGTTGGAAGATGTACTGGCGATGCGGTGCTGACAAATTCTTGGAGCATCAGTCAGTTTGAACATTTGAGCATCAGTCAAACCATCCGGTTGATATGTGACTGCCTTGTTCCACATCCTAAACCTGTGTTACCTCACATCTAATAGCCAGAATTGCGTACTTGAAGCAATCAAATAGGCTCAAATTGTCATTGCTAGAAGAGTTACCGCCTGTTCTATTGGTTTTCATATGGCACCTTTGCTGCAAAAAAAATCTTTTTGTTAACCTTGAGTACGGCAAAATAATTAAATTGATAGTTAAAATTGGAAACATCAATATCACTTCCAGCAGGTTATGACATTTATCATGCAATCACTATTTCTAAGAAAATTCAAAAAGCCTGAAGTAATCTTATACTGGGATATTATCTAGTGTTCAATAAGTATAAAGGAGCTATTTTTATTTGGCTGCAGAGCAAGGCATGTCAAACACCTTAATCATAGAGAACCAATAATAAAAACACTTGCAGCCTTAGGATGCAAATGGTGACTTAGAGAGCCTTTATGAACAGAATATCAATTGCACTAAAACAGAACCATATTTCGCATTATTAGTTTCTTGATAATACTGTCAAAGCTGTTGACAAAATTATGCAGGCCTTGAGAGTAATATTTTACTGAAAGGTACATTTACCTAATCTCCCAGCAGTCTGCATCAGTGTCCATTGTACGGTTCTACTTGAATAGATGATTCCAACAGAAATATAGTCATGGTAACCATAACATTTCAAAAACATCCTGCTTAAGAGTCAGAAGAACATACAACAAGGCAACAGGATAAGACTGTTCAACCCACTGAGCGTGGCGCATCAATATCTCATTCACAGTTTACAGTTCCATCGACTTCACCCAAAATATGTAGTCTCCTTCGAGATCTGAATGATCAAAATTGAAGCTTAGAGTGCATAATTTGCAGGGTTTTTCCCTGATTTCCGCAGGTAATGTAATAAAATGCTGAGATATCAATCTGACGTTACAATATGTTTTTCTCACGCTTTTCATTACCGTATGTTCAGAGTTCCTGGCAGTTAAGTAATAAAAGTGTTTTAACAATATTAACTTTTAAGAATTTCAGCTACTTCCTGAACCAAGTATTCATCTACCATTGGTTTGAAAAATGTTAATCAGCGAAATATTAAAGGTTTCTGGAAGCCAATTCCATTAAATATCTGTTAATAATGAAATAAAAAACTTAACTGAAGCTCAGAAATTATGTATTTTGTCATGATATGCAAACATGCAACCAATGAACACTCAGAATAGGACACAACCAATGGGCAGTCAGGGCACTCAGAGGTGGCATCACCACAAGGGGGCATGACATAAACACTATAAAAGTGATGAGGCACTCACACCCTGCCTCTTTCCACAGACAGACATCTGGAGAGTTAGACAGGGTTGATCAGCAGCATCACACCCCAGCACGTGGCTTAGAGCAAGCTGGTACAGTTAGACTGAGTTAATAGTTAGATTAGCAGAGAGTTGAACTCATTTGAGAACTGTGTTAATAGTTCAATAAACACGCTGAACTCATTTCAGAGTCTGGAGCATCCTTTAGTTAAGACTGCATCAAGCAGCAGCCTGTGTTATCCAAAGCAGCATAACACAACATATTTATGCTACATAGTTCTCTAATTACAGTTTCAATATTTTCTAAAAAATACTTTTCACCAATATTATCCTGTCTATTTCATTACAAGTTAAAATTTCTTACAGGGTGCGATTCTCCGACTGGATTGTGCCTGACGCAAATCCCACTATGTTGGGAGACTTACGGGAAACGCCCAAAATGGAATTTGCACCAAGGGCAAAACAGTTTCCAATTCTCCAATCCCACTCCAGCTAGTATGATCAGGATCTCACTCAAAAAGAGTGGGTAACTGTTCACAGCTCATTTTCATTCACTTTAATTTAATTAGTGAGATTAAAGTTCTAACCCCCCCCCCCCCCCCCCCCCCCCCCCCCCCCAACAGAAAGTCCTCAAAAATGGGATTACGGCACTTCTGCAGAGGCAGATCATGGCTGACCGGCGACAATCCGGCACCGGCCCCAATTCGGCCGTCGAAGTCCATTCTCCACCCGACGATTATGATCACGACGTCGGGCAACGGAGAATCCCACCCTGGATATTTTTCAACCTCTGATGCCTGACAGCATTCCTGCACTGGAGGTACCTTTCCACCATAGAAGCAGCTAGCACCACTCGAACATTAAAGTGCGAGAGTTCCTCAATGAGGACCTTCTCGCAGCCACTGTTCAATTCTCTGTGTAATTGTGATGCCCACACCCGGGAGGGGGGGGGGGGGGGTGCTTGTCGGCCATTGTAGCTCATGGGTGGTCCAGGACTGCTGCACAGTGTTCTAGCACTGCCCCCTGGCGTCTCCGATCTGGTTCCGTCAGGGTGGTACTGTCAAGGGCCAGGGACAGTACCAGATTGGCACTGTCAAGGTTCAGGGCCTGAAGGAGGGACTCAAAGGGGGCAGCCTCAAGGGGAGCACTGATTTTCCTGATTCTCATGAGATTTTGGGCCCGTTTTGTGGTTTATGCTGATGGCTAATGCAAGCTCAAAATCGCTCCACTGGCAATACAGGAGCATAAATGTAAATATAATGTATAACAATTTGCAATTAACGCACATATGCAGTGATTTCAAGAGGATAAGCCTATGTCTTCATTTTGACAAGGCTAACAGCAGAGCATCCATAAAATATTCAGCAACCTGTGGCAATTTGCAATGCATGGGTATCTCTTCCTCTGAGCGATTTTCACGTTGCTACCAACAAACGCCAGTAAACCTACAGATCCATTCACAGCAAATCCTGAGCCAAATAATCAAAGACATTGACAACACAGAAGCAGATCATTTGTGCCTGTGCCAGATTGTTGCTCGAGTAATTCAAAACTAATGGCACAAAATTAATATAAAACTAATCCCAATAACCCTCACCCCTCATTGCTTCAGATCTCCCATTGATTCAAGCAGCTCTGAGGTGATTTTGGTGTAACTACTCGGCACAAAACCATGGAATTTTCAGTATCAACTTCATTCGGCGCAATCTTTTGTGCTCATTTGAGAAGCATAATGCCGGAAGCAGGCCTATCCCACAAAACTGGCCACATGCCTCAGAGATGAATTCATCACCACCGGGAGTTTCTGCTACTTGTGCTCATTTGCTGAACTTTGTGGAGTCTTCAGAAATTAAGCTGGATCTTTTGGGTGCAAGAACGCTGATAGGTATGCTTTTCCTAAATGCTAAGAAACTCACTATTGCAACTGAACTAAACTTAAGTTATTTTCAGTGATTTACAATCTGGTTGCCGACGGGTGGTGAATTCACACAGTGATTTAACAATCACCATCATCCACAACAGGTAATATTTGCGAGCATCACTTTCATTTTGAACGGCACCAAATGTTTACAGGTGAATGATGTAAAATGGATGCAAATAAAAGATGGCAAAACGTTGATCCATTCGTAGAGGATCTGTTACACAATTATACATAGATAGAGATGGGTTGGTGAAGTGGGCAGGGAAGTGGCAGATGGAGTTTAACTCGGATAAATGTGAGGTAATGCAATCTGGGAGGTCAAACGGTAAAAGGGAATACACAATAAACTGAGAGCTGTAGATAAAGTGAGAGATCTTGGCGTGCACAGGTACCTAAAATCAGTACAAGTAGATAAGGTTGTAAAGAAGACCACATGAGTTACTCTCCTTTATTGTCAAAAGTATAGACTACAAAAGTAGGACTGTGATGATTTAGTTGTGTAAGAAACTGGTGAGGCCACAATTGGAGTATTGTGTGCAGTTCTGGTCACCTCATTACTGGAAGAATGGGCTAAATTCTCTGCCCAGACACAATCCACGATCAGGCAAAGAATTGGATGTCAGCCAAAAACTGACTCCACGCCCGGCACTGAGTTGAACGCCATGCTCTGGGGACTGCAAAGCGAACCTTGCCCTGCGTCGGCATGCAAATCCATCACAGCGCCAGGGTCACTGGTTCAATTCCCTGCTGGGTCACTGTCTGTGCGGAGTCTGCACATCCTCCCCGTGTGTGCGTGGGTTTCCTCCGGGTGCTCCGGTTTCCTCCCACAGTCCAAAGATGTGCAGGTTAGGTGGATTGGCATGATAAATTGCCCTTAGTGTCCAAAGTTGCCCTTGGTGTTGAGTGGGGTTACTGGGTTGTGGGGATGGGGTGGAGGTGTTGACTTTGGGTAGGGTGCTCTTTCCAGGAGCCGGTGCAGACTCGATGGGCCGAATGGCCTCCTTCTGCACTGTAAATTTTATGAAATCAACAGGTCCAACCCAGTATGCTCCAGACCTCTGCGATTTTCTACCTTTCTTAGGCTTAGTGCTTTCTGTCAATCACAGCCTAGTAAAATCCTTCAGGGGGGGGAGGGGGGTCCTTCAGGGCGTTGGAGATTGGAGGGCTTGGGTTGGTTTGGAGAGGGTCAGGTCGCGGGTCTTTCCTGTGATGGGGGTCGTGTGGCAAGTCTTTCATCCGTAGCCTTGAAACCATTTGATGTCTCTCCCAGCTTGTCAATATCAAAGTTCTGTCAGATGAAGGTAAAGGTCTTCCCTCTGATGTGTTATAAATTCTCAATGTGCTCTTTTAATCTTAAATGTCATTCCCCTTCAACTTTTGCAAGCCTCTGAGCTTGCTGAGAAGTCTAAATTCTTTGAACTGCATTGTTTACATTCAATTGCACAGTCCAATGCCATTTATAAGCCTTTTGTCTGACAGGTCCAGGCTAATTCAAAGGGGAGTTAGTGTTGTCTGTTGTTGTAGTTCTTCACGGTCCAGAGTGCCACCTCTTTTGAGCAGGTTATTAGAGGCTTTTTCTTTCTTCTCTAGCTTTATTCTGCGATTAGACATCTAAAAATAAGCTTCAAACACCAATTATCAAGAACTATATACATTAAAGCCCCACACCCGCTTCAACACACAACTTTTAAAGGAAACCGCAAAACAAAAGACCCTCACACAGCACCATTCGTTTAATTGGACCCCAGTCCGTGTTTGTTGATAAAGTCCTCCACCTCTTCAGGTGTCTCAAAGAAAGGATCCTTGGCCACGTGTGTGACCCGCAGCCTCACTTGTTACACTATTCTGCAACAAATGCCCTTCTTGTAGAGAACTGCCTTTACCTTGTTAAGGGCTGCCCACTTCCTCGCTAATTCTGCACCCACATCTTGATACAATCGTATAGTGTTTTGTTCCCATTTCATATCACAGTGCTCCTTGGTCCACTGCAGCACCTTTTCCTTATCTCGGAAGCTTGAAAACAGAATGATCAATGGACGGGGTGTTAATTCGGTCTTGGCCTCTTCCTAAGTGTACATTGGGCCCTGTCGAGCACCGGGGGAGATGAGAGACCACTATTACCCTCCATCTTCCAGATCGTCCGTGATAAATATTCGGTGGGATTCAGGCCTTCCATTCCTTCCGGCAGTCTCACAACTCGGATGTCTGCCTCCATGGCCGAATTTCCAGCTCATCATCCTTTGCCTTTTAACCTTTTATTTTCATCAGCCTCGAGTGACTCAAGCTGGTCCTTGTGTCTCGTAAAAGCATCCTCGATACGATACCTTTCAGTGTTTTGCCAAGTTTACTTAGCATTCCAACCGTTTTGTCGAGCTCCACCCGGACTCGTCCCTGCACCTCCTCTACTGACTTACATATTCTGTCCGATTTCAGCATCCACTGTTGTAAACGTAATTTGAAGTATTTATTGATTCTTTGGCCAAGGTGTCTGAAAGAGTGTCTGTTGTGATTGGGGCTACTGCTGACTGCTGCTCTGCGGTTTCCATCTTATGTGCCAAGGCGTTCCATGAGTTTCCCACGTCCGTCGAGAGCAGGTCAGTTTCAGGTTTCCTGGCTTCTTTTCCTTTTTGTTCGGGCATATGATCGGCATGGCAGAACCTATCCTGTTGGTCTCTTGCGTTTTCCGGTTTCTCCTGAAAAAATGGGCGAAAACGTTTTAAAAACAGGCCCCATTCGGAGGTCCCAAAAGTGCGACCCCCTTCTACATATCACACCGGAAGTCACATTCCAGCCCTCCTTGGCCCATAAGGACCACAACACAATTGAAATTAATAAATAATTCTGAGAAAAATACTCAAAGTCTTTAGCCCTTGGCTGCCCAATAACTGCAGCACCAGGTTTGCAAATTTACACACAATTAAGTTAATCAGTAACAATAACTATAATTAAATATGCAGCAAATACAACAGGTTAACTATTATCTAATTCCTAACCCTCCCCCTCACTTAAACTCACCTCATCCTCTGCACACACACACACACACACACACACAGGACAGACAAACACAGAGGGGAGAAGAGTGTAAAATAATAAAGTAAAAACATAATTTTTTGTTTCAGATGATTGTTTCTAGCATACCAACCAAACCAAGTCCCATTGATCTCTCTTCCTAAGTGTACGATGGGCCCTGTCAAGCACCGGGGGAGATGAGAGACCACTATCACCTTCCATCTTCCAGATCAGGTGCTGAAAAGTCTGAGTTTTGCTGCTCAAAAGTCAGCACATAGGACCAGAAGACATAAGAGCAAAATTAGGCCATTCGGTTCATTGAGTCTGCTCGCCATTCAATCATGGATATGTTTCCCAAACCCATTCTCCTGCCTTCTCCCCATAACACCTGATCCTCTCCTTAGTCAAGAACCCATCTATCTCTGTCTTAAAGGCACTCTGTGATTTGGCCTCCACAGCCTTCTGCAGCAATGAGTTCCATAGACTCACCACCCTCTTGTTGAAGAATTCCTTCTCATCTCTGTTTTAAAGGAACATCCCTTCAGTCTGAGGCTGTGTCCTCTGGTTCTAGATTCTCCTACCAGTGGAAATATCCTTTCCGCATCCACTTTATTTAAGACTCTCAGTATTCTGAAGAGTCAATGAGATTCCCCCCTCATCATTCTAAACTCCATCAAGTACGGCCCAGAGTCCTCAACCTTCTTCCGGGGATCATTCTTGTGAACCTCTCTGGACTGTCTCCAAGGCCAGAACATCCTTCCTTAGATTTGGGGCCCAAAACTGCTCACAATATTCCAAACGGAGCCTGACCAGAGCCTTATACAGCCTCAGCTGTACATCCCTGCTCTTGTATTCTAGCCTTCTTAGCATGAATGCAATCATTGCATTTGCCAACAAAACCTGAATGTTAGCTTTAAGAGAATCCTGAACTAGGACTCCTAAGTCCCTTTGTGTTTCTGATTTCCGAAGCCTTTTCCCATTTAGAAACTAGTCTATGCCCCTATTCTTCCTGCGAAAGTGCACAACCTCACACTTTTCTACATTGTATTCCATTTGCCACTTCTTTGCACCCCCCCCCCCCCCTCCTAGCCTGTCCAGGTGCTTCTGCAACCACCCTGCTTCCTCAATACTACTTGTCCCTCTATATATCTTTATATCTTCCCAAACTTAGCAACAATGCCCTCAGTTCTTTCTTCAAGATCATTAATGTATATCATGAATAGCTGTGGTCCCAACACTGACCACCACTAGTCACCGGCTGCCATCCTGAAAAGGACCCCTTTGTCCCTACTCTCTGCCTTTTGCCAGTCAACCAATCCTCTATCCATGCCAATGCCTTGCCACTAACTCCATGAGCTCTTATCTTATCTTATCCTGCTCTTTTTAAATCCCTGCTCAGACTCTCAACTCCCGCTCTTTTTAAATCCCTGCTCAGATTCTCAACTCCCGCTCTTTTTAAATCTCCGCTCTGACTCTCAGCTCCCGCACATTTTAAATCCCCGCTCTGACTCTCATCTCCCCCTCTTTTTAAATCTCTGCTCTGATACTCAGCTCCCGCTCTTTTTAAATCTCCTCTCTGATACTCAGCTTCCGCTCTTTTTAAATCTGCGCTCTGATTCGCAGCTCCCGCTCTTTTTAAATCTCCGCTCTGATTCTCAGCTCCCGCTCTTTTTAAATCTCCGCTCTGACTCTCAGCTCCCGCTCTTTTTGAATCTCCGCTCTGATTCTCAGCTCTCACTCGTTTTAAATCTCGACTCTCAGCTCCCGTTCTTTTTAAATATCTTTTGGAACTTTGGAGTTCCTTTCCTCCCCTGCTCGCTCGACTTAGAGGTATATTAAAAGACTCTGCTTCCACTATTTTTTGCTGAAGAGAATTCCAGAGACTCACAACTCTCTGAGAGAAAAATATTCTCCTCATTTCCATCTTAAATGAGCCATGCATTATTTTTAAACAGTGACCGCTAGTTTCAGATTCTCTGACGAGGAAACATCTGGTTAACACCCCTCAGGATCTTTAAGGTTTCAACCAAATCACCTCTTTCTCTTCTAAGCTCTAATGGATCCAAACTTAACCTCTCCAAGCTACACTCATGAGACAATCCGCCCATTCATGGTATTAGTCTAGAACAGTGTTTTTCAAACTTTTCTTCCTAGGACCCAGTTTTGCCAACTGGTGGACCTTCTGGACTCAGGCTGGCTAACCTCCGGAATTCACCTCACTCCGAATGCATCATGCATTAAGAAACAATGCCTTTCGGCTTGCCTTTTTGCTATTTTAATCATCCTAACCTTTCATTGTACTGTGGCCCCGTTTGCCTCGCACACTTGTTCACTCTGCCTACTGTTTTGCATTTTACTGTTCTTTCTTTTATCACTGTCCATGTTTCCCTTAGCCTTGTCACTTTGATGAGGTTCACAATCCCCCGCTATTCCAGTGGGATGGTGGAAATATTGAACTCACTCCCACAAACACCTGTTAAAGATGGAGGTTAACAGGAAATTTCCAAACTGAAACGAATAGCTTTTGTTTAGCAAGTGTTTTAAGAATTATTAAACAAAGGTGGAGTTAAAACACAGACCAGTCATGATCTTGTCAATTGTAAGAACAGACATGTGGAAGAACAGTTTATTTCTGTTCCTACATTCCAATCTTCCTAATCCTGGACTGAACAGGTTTTCAACTTCTCGCATATTCTGTACATATTGCCTGTTCAAGTTAATTCTTCCACCCCCTTCTTCAGAAATAAAAACTCAATCAGGAGGGAACGGAAGGGTGTCATCCTTTTTTTGAGACCATTATTCTCTCACCGTTGACAATCTCTGTTCCTGAGCTAGAAGTCCACACACAACTCAGCTCCCAGTAAGTGCTGAGAATAATTAAAATATCCTCTGATGGCTGAATTCACCGAATAAATATCAGCAAGTGCTCGGGATGATAACCCGACTGCTCCTGTGTCTTCAGCACAGTGCCATGGAATCATTTACACCACAATGAGAGGGTAGACTTGTGACAGGATTCAAACCCAAAACCTGTCACAGTTATTTTTCAAATAAAGCTGTTGGCTGTATGTAAACACAGCGGTAAAATTTCCTGCTTGATCATGAGGAAAGCGAAGGAGGTATTCACAAAACAAAATCTTTCAATTAAAACATTACCTCAAATTCTCCCTTGAGGTCCGAGCAGGAGGGTAGTGGAATCCTATGGCAGGGAACAAGAAGGACCCAGAAATCTGGTGCAGAAACCGGACACACAAACACTGTGACCCTTAACTCCGCAACCATTCTGACACCCGCCGGCAACCCATCTGTGGGTCGCGACACACACTTTGAAAAGCCCTGGCCTAATAAACCTTCTTTGAACTGCAGCAAAAGTGTAACTTCTCTACTTTTGTAACCAATTTCCCGAACAATAAATTATAACATTCTATTAGCTTTCCTAATTAATTACTGTATCTGCATACCAGCCTTTTGCGATTCATGCAGGACATAGAACATACAGTGCAGAAGACGGCCATTCAGCCTATCGAGTCTGCACCGACCCACTTAAGCCCACATAAGCCCCCTATCCCCATAATGCAATAATCCCTCTTAACCTTTTTGGTCACTAAGAGCACGCAGACACGGGGAGAACGTGTAGGGGAGAAGCAGGGAATCGAACCTGGGACCCTGGCCCTGTGAAGCCACAGTGCTATCCACTTCTGCTACCGTGCTGCCCTAAGGACAGAGGACACCCAGATCCTCTAAATGTCAGAGCTCTGCTATCTCTCACCATTTAGGTAAGAAGCCTCTTTTATTCTTCATGCCAAAATTGACTATTTCTTTCACATTTGCTCACATTTGCCAGATTATTTGCCAACTCACTTGACCAATCCATGTTTATGATGTAGTCTCTTTACGTCCTCTTCACAATTTACTTTCCTGCCTATCTTTGTGTCATCAGCAAATTTAATAATCATGCCTTCAGTCCCTTCATCCAAGTCATTTATATAAATTGTGAACAGTTGAAACACTAGCCCAGATCCCTGTGGCACACCGTTCATCACATCCTGCTGACAGAAAAAGACCCATTTATGCCAACTCGGTTTCCTGTTAACTAGCCAATCTATAATCCATGCTGATATGCTACCGCCCATACCATGAGTTTTTATTTTGTGCAATATCCTTTATCCACAGTAGTTGTGGCTCCTTCAAAGAACTCTAGTAAATTGATTAAACATGATTTCCCTTTCATAAAATTATGTTGACTCTGCCTGATTACCGTGAATGTTTCTACGTTCCCCACTGTAACATCTTTAATAATGGCTTCTAACATTTCCCCTATGAAAGATATCAGACTAACTGGCCTGTAGTTTCCTGCTTTCTGTCTGCCTCCCTTAATGAATAAAGAAGTTACATTTTTTATCTTCCAATCTAATGGAGCCTTCCCTGGAATGAGGGAACTTTGGAAAATTGAAACCAATGCACCTACTACCTCATTAGCCATTTCTTTCAAGACTTTCGGGTGAAGTCCATCCAGACCCGGGGATTTGTCAGCCTGCAGACCCAACAATTTTCTTAATCCCACTTCCTTGGTAATTGTGATCTTCCTGTGTCAGAACATACTGTGCAGAAGGAGGCCATTCGGCCCATCGAGTCTGCACCGACCCAGTCAAGCCCTCACTTCCACCCCATCCCCGTAACCCAATAACCCCTCCTGACCTTTTTTGCTCACTGAGGGCAATTTAGCATGGCTAATCCACCTAACCTGCACATCTTTGGACTGTGGAAGGAAACCGGAGCACCCGGAGGAAACCCATGCAGACACGGGAGGACATGCAGACTCCACACAGACAGTGACCCAGCGGGGAATCGAACCTGAGACCCTGGCGCTGTGAAGCCACAGTGCTCGCCACTTGTGCTAATGTGCTGCCAGTACCGCCATCCCTTCCATTTCCTGATTTCCAGCTATTTCTGGGATGTTACTTGTGTCCCCCATAGTGAAGGCTGATGCAAAATATCTCTTTAATTCATCTGCCACATCCCTGCTTTCCATTACAATTCTCCAGATGCACTTTCTTTTTTTATATATAAATTTAGTGTATCCAATTCATTTTTTCCAATTAACGGGCAATTTAGCGTGGCCAATCCACCTAGCCGGCACATCTTTGGGTTGTGGAGGCGAAACTCACGCAAACACGGGGAGAATGTGCCAACTCCACACGGATAGTGACCCAGAGCCGGGATCTAACCTGGGGCCTCAGCGTCGTGAGGCTGCAGGGCTAACCCACTGCGCCACCGTGCTGCCCTAGCTGCACTTTCTTCAGGACCAGCGCTCAACTTGTTAACTTTTCACTTATTGAAATATCTATAGAAACTCTATCTACCTTTGTATTACTAGCTAACTTTCTGTTGTGCTCTAGTTTTTCCCTCCTTACCAATCTTTTTGTCATTCTTTGATATTTTTTATTTTCTGCCCAATCTTCTGACCTGCCACTCATCATTGTGCAAATATATGTTTTTCTTTAAGTTTAATCCAGTCCTTAACTTTTTTAATTAACCACGGATGATAGGTCCTTCCCTTGGGATTTGTATTTCTCATTGGAATGTGTTTATTCTGTGTATTCTGAAATGTCCCTTTAAATGTCTGCCACGGAACCAATATTGATCTAACCCTGAAGCGTATTTGACAGTTTACTTTAGCTAGCTCTGCTTTCATGCCATCACAATGGCATTTATTTAAGTGTAAAATACTTGTCTTGGACGCTTGTTCTCTCCCTCAAAACGTCTCTACTTGCCTCGTTATGCAGCTCGCTGGAACATCAACCACAGCATAGTTTAGGTGTAGACCACCTCAACGATACAGACCCCACTTTCCCCAGTACTGGTGCCGGTGCCACATGAACTGGAATCCATTTCTCCCACACCAGTTTTTGAGCCATGCATTCATTTCTCTAACATATTTGTCCTGTGCAAATTTGCGCATGGCTTAGGTAATAATCCAGAATTACAACCCTTGCCTACCTCCTCATGCTGACTATGCAAAACCTCCTTCCTCGTTTTGCCTATGTCGTTGGTATCTTCATGAACTTCGACCACAGCATTCGGCCCCTCTCGCTGTAAGTTCCTCTGCAGCCCAGAGAGGTGACAAAGGCAATAATGGAAACTGAGTAGCAGCAATGAACAAAAATATAAGAAAAGACCATGCTTTGCAAGTTCATCGCTACAATGGAAAAGAAACAAGAATACCACAAACATTTTGAATTTCACATTAAGGCAACAATCAGTTTAGTTAGCTGTAGTGTTTCGAGGATAATATCAAAATAACAACTGGTTCAATACCATAGGGTTGTCACACAGCCAGATGCATTCCTTTTGCTGATTCATGCCAAGTTAATAATGGCATGCTGCAGAATTAGATAACAGACTTTATCTGGATTATTCAAAGGCCATCAGTTCAATGGTCCTTAACTCATTTTCTAAAGCAATGTTATCGAGCAAAACAGGTCTCAAAATATTTCCACTGAAAAGAATGATTTAACAGAATATCTGATCTCTTGTTGACCGTGGTAATATGTTGAAAACCTTTTCTCTAAGATACATTAGCACAGGGCTAAATCGCTGGCTTTTATTGCAGACCAAGGCAGGCCAGCAGCACGGTTCAATTCCCGTCCCAGCCTCCCCGAACAGGTGCCTGAATGTGGCGACTCAGGGATTTTCACAGTAACTTCATTCGAAGCCTACTTGTGACAATAAGCGATTTTCATTTCATTTCATTTGCTAGCGCCATTTCCAGAAGACTCTTTCAGTTATCCTTCATTTCATAATGTCACATTAACTGCTCCAATATCAAATTAGTTTTCTCATGATTTCTCAGTGCTTAAGATTTATTATGTTGAAACTTAAGGGCGATAAATTAAATTATACAGAGAGTCAATGGACCAATAATTTGTGCACTTTTAAGTGGAGGTTCCAACCCATTTATTTGAAACAGAATAACCTTGCAATTAAATGAGTAACATAGAGGTCTAACCTTCTGATTGGACAAGACGCTATTCAGTTTGTTTCTCTGCAGTAATGTCAGACTGTTTATTTATTTTTTTGCCAATGCATGTTGAACTTACAGTCGTCATAGAAACCATAATACAACATTCAAAACAAAAAAAATGATGCTTATGGCACATATTGTACAAAAACATCAATGCTCTGCAGAATGCTCCATGGAGTGATGGGACACTTGTCCGCCATTCTCTATATCTCTACTTGTAGCAATACCGGGATCTTGAATAAAATTCAGAACTTACAAAATTCCTTCCTTTAACCCTAGTCCCCATCACCAACTTCGTACCCAAGCCACCAGCGCTACTCTCTCCATGGCAATTGCCGGAGGCTGAAACAAACTTTAAATTGTACATAATGAGCAGAATTTAGTGTAGGCTATGTGTGTCCTGCCCACCAGTTTGAGAACTGGCGGAAGCACTTTGTCACCTTTCCTTGGGAGACCCAATGCTATTCCGAGGTAATCCGGGACTGGACAGCACCAGGCCTTCCACTGCATTAAGGCTCCATTTGGGAAAAATTCCAATGCCCGAGAGCTGCTGGCCAATCAGAAGCTGGGAGTGGTGGTCATTGCCAGTATTGCAATGGGGCCTACTCAGTTGATTGGTGATAGATCTTGCGGAACAGGTAATGTGAGCAAGATGAGGTTCCCAGGGAATAGAGCACCAGCCGGGGAGTGGGGGAAAGGCTTCCACAACAAGGGCAGAGGGGGTTTGCAGCTTGCACCCAAGTTCCAAATGTCAGGCCCTTCGATCGGACATAGAACATCTTTGAACAAGGGACCCTATCATCCCTCACCTACCTTTAAGGCCACATGGAATGAAGGGTTTCACCTTGCCTCAGGGTGGACAGCCTGGACGGAGTCAATAAATTCCACCCAGTATCTGATTCAAGCTATGTGTACAATTTGATTTGAAAATCTGCAAGATATGTATATTCAGCAATAAACTGCAATCATATACTGACTTTTATATAATTAAATATTCCAAGAGACTTCATGATCAATATAAAACAGTACACGATAATAAACCAAGTAAGGCAATATTAGGGCAGATGACCAAATAATTGGAGCCATGATGTGGAGATGCCGACGTTGGGCTCGGGTGAGCACAGTAAGAAGTCTTGCAACACCAGGTCTTGCAAAACCAGGTTAAAGTGCAACAGGTTTTTTTCAAATCGCTAGCTTTCGGAGCACTGCTCCTTCCTCAGGTGAATCCAAATCATTAACTTTCGGAGCACTGCTCCTTCCTCAGGATTCATCCCCTCCGAAGCAGTGTACTCTAGGAGTACGCCACGTATCGACAGCCTCACGACATCCCGATGCTATGCCCCGACCGACCAGGTTCCCGACGGCGTGGGTCTCACATGGCCTCACCCGTTGGGAACTCGGCGTGGCGGCTGCAGACTCAGTCCACTGCCACCACAGTCAGGGCAGGGCCGATCTGTGGGCATGGGTGGGACATTATTCGGACTGGGGGCACAGTGGGGGGGGGGGGGGGGGGGGGGGGGGGGGTGGTCCGGGGCATGTGAGCCGGCCAAAGGGGGTGACTATTTTGAGGGCCACGTCCTCAAGTGGCAGCCGCCATGTAGCACGGTGCAGCATGTGCGGCCAAGGACCCTGAAATTCTCTGGGGCATATCGGCAGCTAGAGCTGGGTGCTCTACGCTGCCACCTTGCTAGCCCCCAGAAAAATGGGGAATCAGTGGCCATTTTGCACCATTTCTGGCGTAAAATGGCACCATTCCCATGCTGGCATGGGGGCACAGCCCCAGAATCGGAGAATCCAGCCCACTAACTATAAATTACCCAAATGCATCAAAGAGCCTTTATCCTTTTATTTTTATTAATAATGTATTTACCTCTCAACCACTCTTTCCCCTCTATGTTGTTTGTCTGCATGCATGTGCAGAGAGTGGGGGTAGTTAGAAAAGGGGGGGGGGGGGGGGTCGGGAAAAGGGTATTAGATAGTCAGTTACATTTTTCTGTCAGTTTAATTACAATTACTGTTAATGATAAATGGTTGAGTTTAAATTTTACAACACTGGTGACTGTAGTCAATTTAATTCAACCAAAGCCATGGGTATTAATATAAAATCTAATTTAATCTGTATTGTGACTCTGGGTCAAGTGGGGCTGCAATTAACCACGCACTAGCCCAGGGTGTTGTAACAAGTGTTTCGGCCCCAAGCAACTGAAGGCACAGCTACCAGTGGAGGAGCGATTAAAAACAGGGATGTTCAATGGGCTAGAATTAGAAGAGTGCACAACTTGGACGGTTGAGGGCTGGATGAGATTACAGAGTTAGGAAGGCAATGCCATGAGGTGATTTGAAAACAAGCATGAGAATTTTAAAATCAAAACATTTTTTAACCAGGAGTGACATGTCAATGAGCACAGGATGATGGGGTTTGTATGAGTTTGGTAAAAAGCAGCAGAGTTTTAAATGATATCAATTGTGTGGACAGGAGAATGTGGGAGACCAGCCAGGAGTACATTAGAATAGTCATGTTTAAGCATAACAAAGGACTGAATGAAGATTTCAACAACAGATGAGCTGAGGCAGGACAGAAAAAGGCGATATTATGGAGGTGACAATAGATGGTTTTGTGATTCCTGTGGATTTGTCACACAAACTTTTCTCAGTGTCAAATGTTACTTCACAGCTGTGAACAGTGTGGTTTAGTCACAGCCACTTGCTAAGGGGTTGGGATGAACTCAGTGGTTAGGAAGCAAAGTTTGTGACATTAGCTTCAGTTCTCCCAGTAATATATTGGAGGAAATTTCTCATCCAATAAAGGATATAAAATAAGTGGTCTGACAACTTGGAGAAGTGAAGGAGTTGAGGGAGGTGGTGGTGAGGTACAGCCAGGTGTCAACACATAGGTGTGTAAACTGAGTTTACATTTTTGGTTGATGTAACCGAGGAGGGGGAAAAGGAGGGTAAAGTGTTGATTTCAGGAAGAGATGCTCTGGTTACAATCAGATAGAAGAGAATGGAGCCAGACAAGAGTACTCCTGTCCAGGTGGACAATGGTAGAGAAGTGTGGGATGAGGATGGTCTATGGGTTGTGTCAAAGGCTCCAGACACATCTAGATTAAAGGATCAGAAGGAATAGTTCAATTTTGTCACAGTTTAATTTGTGATTTTGGTTTCAACTGCTTTGGTAGGAGCGGATGTCTGATTGGAGGTATTCAAACATTGATTTCTAGAGAAGAAGGGTTGGATTTTGGAGGAAGCAATACATTCAAGAATTATGGTGGGGCAATAGATTGCAAGGATGAAGCGGTTAAGGGTTTCTTTCCAGAGTGGGTTGACAACAGCAGATTTGATGGAGGGGATGAGGAGAGAGGAACATTAACAACATCAGCTGATATGGGAGCCAGGAAGAAAGTTGGGTGATGAGCAGTTTCTAAGTTTAAAGCACCCAATTCTTTTTTTCCCAATTAAGGGGCAATTATTGCATGGCCAATCCACCTACTTGCACATTTTTGGGTTGTGAGGGTGAGACCCACCCAGACACAGGGAGAATGTGCATATCTCACATGGGCAGTGACCGAGGGCCGGGTCCTCAGCGCCATGACGTAGCAATGCTAACCACAGCACCACCATGCCGCCAGTAGTGGGAATAGAGTTGAGGGAGCAGGATGTGGGTCACATGAACAGGATGAAATCACAGAGGGCATGAGAGGAGACAGGGTGAAACTAGAGAAAGATGGAAATTCAGAGCTAGAGCAAGAGGGAACATTATAGGATGTTTGGCCCAGTAAGATAGGGAAAAGGGGTAAGTGGCAGGAGCTAATCAGATGGTATCCATCTTAGTGACAAAGACATCCATGAGCTCCTCACACTTATTGTTGGATGTGACGGTGGAGGAGACGGGGAGAGGGGTTTTAAAGGAGAAAGCTCTCAGCAGAGAAATGAAAGAGTGGGTTACCTTTGCATGCAAAATGACCGTGGAATAGTGAGCATTTTTGGCAGAAGAAAATTGGACTCTATCGTGCTTTCTGTGGTCAAGTCAGATCTGGCAGTGAACAGTTAAACCAGTTGTCTGCCATATCTTCCCTAAGGAGACCCCAGCTTCTCCAAACTCTCCTTGGACTTAAGAGTGTGAAGATGAGGACCTTAGGGAGATGATGATCTGGGTGAGAGAGACCAATGGATTTAATGGGGGCATTGAAGATGAAGGTGCGGGTGGTTGCAAGAAAGTCAGCAGTGTCTTGTTATGCTCTTGGCGTAGCATAAGCTGCTTCCTTGATGTTCACTCTGACAAAGGAAGTTTCAGACGTGGAGATAACTTCAACACGTTTATGTGGTGAACCACCGTACACCTGTATTAGGGGATGTAAGGTAGGACCTGTACTACAGGTTCGCTGGTAGCCCCTGCCGGCTGGCTCCGCCCAGTAGGAGCGTGTCCTCCATTGATCTGCCATTTCGCCAGCTGCAGCAGGAGGCCACGCATCTGACTGCAATAAAGCCACAGTTGTACCCAACCTTAGTCTTTGTGCAATTGATTGTGCATCAGTTTATTAAACTATTTACAATTCTCCTACTCAGATTCGCCTCTACTGTTAATCCTTCTATAGCTACTCAGACTGACAAACCAGTCTGCTACAATCCACGCGGTGGGTGTGATGTTGAATCAACCCTGTGTCTGTACTCACTGAGTGTCTCCACTGGAAAGAGGAAGATCATGTGTGCTGTGTCATTTATATATGGGTTGGTGTAATGCCCCCCTGTGGTAGTGTCATCTCTGTGTGTATCATGAATGCCCATTGGTCGTGTCCTATCTTACTGACCTATTGGTTGAGTATCTGTGTGTCATGTCTCTGGTGCTCCCTCTAGTGTCTAGCTAGTCTACATGTATTACATTAACCCCTTGTGTATCTACGGTGATGCATGTCACCACAAGTAGATCGCAGTGTCATGGTGAACAGAAGGTCAAAGGACAGATAGTTTAGATTTTGAAAGTGAGGTTGTAAGGTTGTAAGTAAATTAAAGGCAGCTCATTACTATTTTGCCTGCCAATCTTTCATTACAGTTTACGTGGGACTGATCTGTTCTCACCCCCACTGAAAGTATCCCTCCTCCAATTAAATTTACTCGAGATTACTCCTTGTTATATTCTATTGGTAACTTAAACTCTTGTGATACAATGATTGCTGTTCCCTTAATGTTACCGTACTGGCAATTGATCCACTGGGCCCACTTCATTGCCCAGAACCAGTTCCAGTAATGTCTCCCT
This sequence comes from Scyliorhinus canicula, assembly GCF_902713615.1. Lineage (NCBI taxonomy): Eukaryota > Metazoa > Chordata > Chondrichthyes > Carcharhiniformes > Scyliorhinidae > Scyliorhinus > Scyliorhinus canicula. Next base: position 170,383,099 of record NC_052149.1, read on the forward strand.
CCTCATTGGACTGGAAACATAGTAACTGATAGCGGAGAAATTGTGCCTGCCTCGCCAGCGATACTTTTATCCCAAGATTTTGTTCGAAAAATATCCATTTGACACAATTCATTCATAAAATATAATATTGCAACTCAGTTAAATTTCACAAAGATCAGCTTGTAAATATCGCTAATTAATTTTTACCTTCACATCCGATTTTCAATATTTTTACTGCTCTTCCCTTATTGCCTGTATCTTGCTTTGTTCTCTTTTAATTTCTCTTCCTGCCTTTTTTATGGTTTGTTTTAATGTTATATTCAAACTAGTACTCCATTTATTGCTTGTAATTTCATTAGATAATAAAATTACATTGTAAACGTTCATCATTAAGCAAAATTGCTGATAGCATCAGCAACATAAAGAATTTTGGTTTAATCTATGGATGTACTATTTCAAGAAATGGAAATATGGAAAAGCAGGGTGGTCAATTTAATCCTAAACGTTTTGCGGCATGGAAACTGTTCTGGGAGCCCACGGGCACGATTCTCCGACCCCTGTGCCGGGTGGGAGAATCGCGGGAGTGCCGGGCGATTCACGCCACGCCGCCCCGGGCACCCGCACGCGATTCTCCCACCCCCCCCCCAAAACGGCGTGTCGCGTTTTACGACAGGCCGCTCAGAGAATCGCCGCTTTCTCTGGCCCAAATGGGCCGAGCGGCCTGCCTAATACGACCAGTTCACGCTGGCTCCAACCACACCTGCTCGCTGCCGGCATGAACATCGCGCAACCGCTGCGTGTCGGGCCTGTGGGGGGCGGAAGGAGGATCGAGCACCAGGGGGTTGCTCAGGTGGGGTCTGGCCCGTGATCGGTGCCCACCGATCGTCAGGCCGGCATCTCTGAAAGACGCACTCTTTTCCCTCCGGCGCCCTGCAAGATCAATCCTCCATGTCTTGCGGGGCAGCTGAGGAGAAGACGGCAACGCGCATGCACGGGTTGGCGCCAGCCAACCTGCGCATGCGTGGGCGACGTCATTTAGGCACCGTCGGTCGCGTCATTCAGGCGGCGCCTCTTTGACGCAAGCATCAAGGCCCGGCGCACGAGATTGACGCGCCGCTGTTCCTAGCCCCCTGGGGGTGAGAGAATAGGGGGCGAGGAGCGGCCTCCAACGCCGGAATGAAACACTCCGGGTTTCACTCCGGCGTCAGCACTTTGTCTCCCTTTGGGAGAATCGCGGCCCACATTTTCCTTACCAAACTCATTTGTCAGAAAGTCATACACATAGTCATAAATGTAGTCAGAAACAATTTGCCAATGTCTTAATAATGTGCACGCGAGAATCCATTATCATTCACAACAATTCATGTGTAATACAATCCTTTGTGAAGCGAGAAAACTGAAGACATCAGTTAGATTCGCGAGAACTTCATTGTCAAACACAAGGGAAACAAATGTCTGTATTCTGATTTGCTTTACAATATCGATGTTGAGTTACCTGTTAATCAGTATGCCAGCAGTAAACGTATCTGCTCCAATGTCTGAATTTAATAGAAATCTTGATTTCCAATTTGATGTCTGAAGTCATTTGTTTTTACGTGATTAATATTTTGACAAGTTACTGTAATGGATTACCACACATTTTTACAGATAGCAATCGTTTACATTTCTGCCAATGACTTCTTGACATTACTAAATAAAAGCAGACTCACTTTTGCATAGCCAGCAGATCCTGGATGAAAACAAAGCACTTGGTGGAACATGGGCAGCAGAATTGACGCTGGCGCATGATTCGTCGAGTTCCACGATAGCAAAACTGGCACCTCACCTGGAATGATTTAGTGACCGTGGAGGGGCTAGCACCGTGCAGCACGTGGAACACAATCGATTCCAATGAGAAATGGTGCCAGATTTGCCGACTCTGAGATTTACACTCAGGAGGCTGACAAGCTGCAGCTGCATCTACACACTTCACTCCCCACACACACCATCCCAGCCAACAAGATGGCAGCGAGGAGCACGGCCCCAAGGTTCACCGACGCTGAGCTGGAGCCCCGCCTGGACGCAGTGAAGGAGAAGTGGTTGACCATGTCCCCCAGCTCAGGAAGGGGGCTGCCAGCTACCGTGCCTGAGCGCAGGTGGCAAAGGCGGTGAACGCCACAAGCAACACCATCAGGACCGGCCAGCAGTGCCGGAAAAAACTGCACGGCCTCCTCAGGGCAGCCAGGGTGAGTAGACAGCACTGTGCCCCAGCACCAACCCACGTCCTACACACCCATAACACGACCCCCGGCCCCGGAGGGTGGCCGAACCCCCACCCTGCACCACATGCTGGCACCCATGGCCACAGGTCCCCTGGCCACAGGCCACTAGCTGCCCACCCCCTGGGCTGCATGCATCAGACTGTCTAACAGTGTCATCTTCCGTTCCCCCTACCCCCCCCCCCCCCCCACCCCAACCTCCCCAGGAGAAGACCACTCATAACCACCGGGAGTGGGAGAAACTTACGGGGACTGCCAGATGTGTGGCCCCTTACCGTGGCAGAGCAGAAGGCGCTGGTTGTGGTCAGTGGCCGAGAGGAGAGGGAGGCCACTGGGGTGGAGGTCAGCTGTGCGCAAGGACGTGAGACCCTGCTGAGCCGCGCTTCCCCGTGACATGTGTGTTAAAGCCCCTCCCCCCGCCACCAACAGCACCCCCACACCACCGCCATACACACCCTCACCCTACACCACCCTCACCGTCGTCCTCATCCTCAGCCCCAAACCACCCTCACCCCCACCACCCCCAGGCCGGCAGTCTTTTAAATAATAACCTTTTAATAATTTTTTAATTTATTATAAATAGTGTTCCAAGTAGGCTTACATTGACACTGCAATGAAGTTACTGTGAAAAGCTCCTAGTCGCCACATTCCGGCACCTGTTCAGGTACACAGAGGGAGAATTCAGAATGTCCAAATTACCTAACAGTACGTCTTTCGGGATTTGTGGGAGGAAAGCGGAGGACCTGGAGGAAACCCACGCAAACATGGGGAGGACGTGCAGACTCCACACAGACAGTAGCCCAAGACGGGAAACGAACCTCGGGCCCTGGAGCTTTGAAGCAACAGTGCTACCCACTGTGCTACCATGCCACCCACAATAATCATGCATCTTATCTTGTTTCTTGCAGGACTTGCTGGTGATGGGACGGGTCCATCCGGTCCCCCTTCCCCGCACCCAGCCAGTGCCACAGCCAGAGCCCCGCGGTGAGCTGAGCACAGATGACGAGAGCAGGTCAGACAGCAGCCCTCAACTTGAGACTCAGGACATCCTGGCGCTCAAGTGCTATGTTGACACTGATTTCCTTCCCATCATCCCAGAGACACTTAACTCGGTTGGGCACTTGAATGAAGAGGCTCCTGGGACACTCTCTGGTGTGCACCATTACATCAGGTGGAGGTAGGACTCCCAAGTTAGCAGACAGTCGGAGGACAGGCTGACCCCAGCAGTTAGCTGCCATCCAGACGGGTTCCGGGCTTCTGGAATGGACAGTCCCATCGATTGTGGAGATGCAGCCGCAGAGTCAGAGAATCCATGAGGGGTTGTCGGCGAGCATCCAGCACCTGCAGGTGCAGTCGGAGAGGCCTATCCGCGTGCAGAAGTAGGAGGTGGTGCCAAACATGAGGGTCACCCAGGCCAACACCGCACGGGTGGCATCCGTGGTGGAGGCATCGGTGGCAAGGGTTTTGGCTATGGATCAGCATGCTCAGGGCCTGTGGCATTCTGTGCAGGCACTGGCCGAGGCCCAGGGCAGGGTTGCCTCCTTACTGGCAGCTATGTGCCAGAGGCACCTGGAAATTGCAGTGGCGTGTCTGAGCGTGGCACAGTCACAGTAGGCCATGGCTAGCATGGCCAGGTGTTGGCCGATATGGGGCAGACACAGAGTGAAGTGGCCCTGTCCCAGAGGGAGATGGCACAGTCACTAGCTGAAGTGACACAGACACAGAAGTGGTGGCACAGTGGCAGCGTGATGTGGTACAATCTCAGACGGAGATGGTCAAATCCCTGTGCTGCATGGCCGCGAGCATGCACACCCTGGTTGAGACCAGAGTGTGCCTCCAGGACTGGCAGCACCAGGTGGCGGGAAAGCCTCAGGGGATGGCTCTGTTCGGACTCCATCCATGCAGTAGCCTGGGGGCAATCGGGCACGCCAACGGAGGAGGAGGTGATGTTGCCCATGGTGGTGACTCCCGCAGGGGAGGTGGTGGAATACTGCTGGAATACTTCGGACACCCCTCTCATGTACCTGCCGCATCTGGTGGGCAACGGGCAAAACAGGGCGAACCACGCCGCTTGGGACAACTGAGCAGCAGCCGGGCCCATCCAGGCCCGGTTGCCCCAGATGACGGCCGCCAACGGGGACCCAGGTTGCAGGGTGGGAATCACAGCAGGTCGCCTCCACCCCTTGAGTACCATCTGAGAATCCACCTGGACCTAACGTTAGGGCCCGTAAGACCAGATAGTTAGACACCAGTTAAGTTGGCATGGGTGCAGGGCACAGTTTAGTTATAGGGGCCCGGGCACAAATCTGTACATACTTTGTCACATTAAACACTGTTACAACCAGCCACGGTGCTGTCAAAGCAATATGAGGGGTGGGCTGGTCTGGGCTGGCCACAGTGATGTGGGTGAAGTGAAATGGAAATGGGCGGATGTTGTGGGTGGCCTGGACTCTCACCTCTCTGCAGCCCTCCCCCCCCCCCCGACCTTTCCCACCACCCCAGGGTTACGATGGGGCCATGAGATGGAATGGCCAGCTTGCATGCAGGGATCGCCCAGGAGGACGGTGGAAAGTGCTACCATGGGCAGGTGTCAGACATTGTCAAATAACATGGAGCACCAGAGCTCATTGCAGGGCAGGTTGTCATCATTCTCTATCCCATGGACCAGCCCTGTTGTTACTGCCAGCCCAGGGCCTGCACCCTGTAGTGTGGCAGGTATGTATCACAGAGAGTGTTGCAGGCAGCGGGGGGGTGGCCGGGGATAACCGGGGATGGGGGGGGGGGGGGGGGGGTAGTAGTGTGTGAGTGGGATGTGGTGATGCAGTGTCCATTCCCATGGCCAATTTCCCTCTCCACCCCTACCCCCCCCCCCCCCCCCCCCCCCCCCCGGGTCCCGCATCCTCCTCATCGGACGAGGCCTGTCGTTCATCTTCCTTCTCCAGCATTTCGCCCTTCTGCTGTGCGATATTGTGCAGGACCACACGCTGCCACGATGCTGACGACCCTCCCAGCATCATACTGGGGGACCCTTCCAGAGCACTCCAGGCACCTGAACTGCATCTTCAGTAGGCTGTCGCATACCAGCTGCATGTTAATTGAGTGGTACCCCTTTCGGTTTGTGTAGAGCTGCCTGTCATCTGCAGGTAGTCGTAGGGGGACATGCATCCCGTCGATTACCCGCTGGACACGGGGCATGTCGGAGATGGCAGTGAACCCCACTGCTTGGGTATCCTGGTGAGCTCGGTCCACATTGAAATGGATGTATTGAGCCAACTGGGCCAAAAAAGGCCTCCGTGATGACGCAAATGCACCTGTAGACTGAGGTCTGTGAGATCCCGGGCTGGTCCCCACTTGGCTCCTGGAAGGGCTCCATCCCGTTTAGGGTGACTTTCATCCTGACGGCCAACAGGCATGGGTGTCCTCCCCCATATCCCCTCTGTGTCGGGTACGCCGTGACCTGGCACATATGTTGTACTGTCGCCCTGCTCATCCGGAGTCTTCGATGTCATTCCCGGTGAAGTAGGTTCTCGAATGACTGGCGCTGCCGGTACACACGAGGCTTCATGCGGCGCCTCCTTTGCATCTCCTCCTACTCGGCCTGTTGGGCAGCTGTCTCTCCATCAAGGGTGGCTGTTCCCCTGCTTCACGCTCCGTTGCTGCACGCTCCGCTGCTGCAGCTTCCTCCTCCTCGAGCAGTTCCAGCTCGTACAGCCGCAAGGCATCCCCAGGGCTGCGGCGACTAGCAGAAAGGCCACCATTGCTGGTTGAATTCCAATTTCCATTGTCTGCAGGGGGGTCAAAGGCCGACATGTTGGCATGGTGCATACCCCGTGCCCAACCAGTACCAAAGGGCTACATGTTACCCCGGTTGGCACTACAGGCTCTGCCCCCTCATGTTCCCCCCTCCTCCCTATCTCTGTACCCCTGGCTCCGTCGTTGCCCAGCACAGTGGGGGCCTCTGTCTCTGGTGCCCATCCCAGCTGACAGGGGTACTGTTGGATGGCGCTGCCCTTGCCAGAATCGCGGGGGCCCCGGAGAATAGAGGGTTGGGCCTGCTAATGATATGCGAACGGTTTTTATTTTAAGTGCGTTCCGGAATGCATTGACGCCGCTGTCAAGGTGACAGTGAATTGCGATTTGGTGTCAAATCGGCACCTGTCGTGATTTCCACATCGGAACCGATTCTGCCCAATCGCGTTTCCCAATTTCGGCATCAGCCAAAGGAGAATTCCACCGGAGAACTTACAGGACTTGGTAAAGGTCCGGCATTCCAGTTGGTCAGATTTGCTTTTATTTCTGCAGACAACTGTTTTAGGTGAAAATGTTACAGCTTTATTCAGTGCATACATTCCCAATTTATACCTTTTCCCTGGATGCTTTTATTATATCAATTGTTTTTTATTCTTCCAATTAAGGAGCAACGTAGCGTGTTCAATCCACCTACTCTGCACATCTTTGGGTTGTGGAGGTGAGACCTACGCAGACACGGGAAGAATGTACAAACTCCACACGGACAGTGGTTCGGGGCCAGGATCGAAGCCGGGTCCTCAGCACCGTGAAGCAGCAGTGCTAACCACTGTACCACCATGCCGCCCTGTGTTTACATCATTAAGTGCTTTCAAAGCACCAATGAGTTCCATCCGCTCTGAAGTCATAATGTTAACGTTATTTTTATTATTTTTCTCCTTGCTTTTTTTCTCCTTGGCTGCTGAAAATGACATGTTAAGTGTAAATGTGGTTCTGCAGTTGCAGGTCATCTTTAGGTGCTTTCCCCAAGTTTCCAGTGCTTGTGTGTGAAGCTAACTGAGAGTTATCCAACAGGATGTTGATGCTTACCAAACTTGTGGTGATGAGGTGGGCAAATTCACTGCATGGCCGGTTTAGCTCAGTGGGCTAGACTGCTGGTTTGTGATGCAGAACAAGGCCTGCAGCGTGGGTTCAATTCCTGTACCAGCTTACCTGAACAGGCGCCATAATGTGCTTTTCACAGTAACTTCATACATGTGACAATAAAAGGTTATTATTATGATAAATATATGCAACATCTATAAAGCAAATCACAATCTTTTCTCAAAACAGGTTTGAGGTTTCAAACCATCAGCAATCAAGATTGATATACTCAAAGCCACAGCCAGAAGAACCACCTCAAAGAGTTTTGCAATCCAACTGTTCCACAAAACAGGCTTGCTGTTTAGCATGTGCAAAGCATGCTGACAACCATTTCACTGAAGTTTCTGTTTCTAGTCTATTTCAAAAACCACATGTCTTCATGAGTAAACTATCTCTGTTTTATCTGAATTAATATATTAGGTCTTGGGTAGTGAAAAGAATCAACACATCTCTGTATATTGATTTATGCACTGTGGCTCTTACCTTGCTTGTGCTTTTTCACCTGACATTTCCAAACACAGCTCCAGACATTGAAAGAATCTTGAGCTTATGGTCAACCTCCTGCAATATTTCCTCTTGCGCTATGCATTTCAATTACTATTTTTTTTAAATTTGTGAGTACCCAATTCATTTTTTCCAATTAAGGGGCAATTTAGTGTGGCCAAATCACCTACACTGCTCATCATTGGGTTGTGGAGGCGAAACCCACGCAAACACGGGGAGAATGTGCAAACTCCACACGGACCGTGACCCAGAGCCGGGATCGAACCTGGGACCTCGGCGCCATGAAGCAGCAGCGCTATCCACTGCACCACATGCTGCCCGCATTTCAATTACTGACATCAATGATGTATTAAGATGAAAGCTGAATGCTTTTGGAAGTTCCTGCACTTGCCAAAATTGCACACTTCAACCCTTTGTCTGCTGTGCATTGCTGCACAAACTGTTTTGCAAAACCACCAACCACAAGCTAAACAAAAGTTAGTCTTCCCCTGTGTCACTATTTTCCTCAGGAAAATGTTTCAGAGCCATCAGGATGCTGCCCTTCCGAAGGACAGACCTGCTTTCACACCACTTCAGAGAGCATAATTTAGTGGGACCCAGAGACAACAGGAATAGAGAAGATAACAAACAGCAAACTGTTGTTCTTGCTTCATTGAGCAAGTAACTCTTTGGCTTCCAAGTCACTTCTAATAAACAATTGTGGGCTGACTGATATGCGACTCCTGTCTTACAGCAGCATGCTTGATTCTTCCTTGATCAATGAAAGACGGACAACAAACAGAGGTCCTGTGAGTGCTATCCATACACATACCCTCCAATGCAACTTCAACTTAACTCAGTATTGCGTGTCTCCAAAGATGAACAACATCAATCTGCCACATATGGTGGCTGATTGACAAATGTCAGGCATAGTGGACAACATTGGCCTAGATAGCAAATATCAGGGGCGGGATTCTCTGTCGGCCGATGCCAGAATCGCGACACTAGAATTGTGGCGGGCGCCAGAATGCCATGCTCCAGCGACTTGACAGTGGCGCCAATGCATTCTACTCCGCACGTACAATAAACGCCGTCAGCATATCATTAGCGGGCCTGACCCAGTATTCTCCGGGACCTACGCGATGTTCTGCCTCTGCCAGGGGGACAAGGCAGCCATCTTGCTGTGCACCCCACTGACCACCTACCGTGGACCCTGGATGTGGGGAGTAACACCGGCCATATGCATTCCCCAACTGCACAACCCCCACGTAACAGCCCCACCCTCCACCCCACCACCCCCAGGGGGAAGGGGGACTTGTGGGGGCAAGGTCTGCAGTGCAGACCGGGCCGCACTGTACATGTTGGACCTGGTTGGGCATGGGGGTACACACCATGTGTTGACTGTCACCCCCTTTAGACAATGGACTTTGGAATTAAACCAGGAATGGTGGCCTTCATCCTGGTCGCTTCAGCCCTGGAGGATGTACTGGGGCTGTACGAGCTGGAGCTGCTTGTGGAGGACCCGGCAGCAGTGGGATCTGCCCCAGAGGAACAGGAGTCAGCTGGTGAGGATGGACACCTGGCCGCCCAACATGCTGAGGAGGAGGAGATGGGTGATCGATGGGATACATGTCACCATATGAGCACCTGCAGATGACAGGCCGCTCTACTCAAACTGAAAGGGGTTCAACTCGATGAACGTGCAGCTGATGTGTGACCATCAGATGAAATCATGCACATCTGCCCCGATACCCAGGCAGTGTGCACAACATCTTCATCCTGGCACACACAACGGTTTCTGGCCTCTTCAAAATGCCCCTGGCTGGGGGTTTGGCACTTGGGTTACTGGGATTATTACAACGGCAGTGGCTGATGATGCCTATCCGAAGCCCACGGGCCTACACGGTGACCCGCTACAACGACTCCAATGCCATGACCAGGGGCATGATCGAGAGGAGCTTTGGCATCCTGAAGATGCGGTTCACCTTGCAGGGGCCCTCCAGTATAGCGCCAGGAGAGCCTCCCACATAGTGGTGGCCTACTGCATCCATCACAACATCACACAGCAGAGGAACAACGTGCCTGAGGAGGAGGATGCAGGGGAAGGCGAGGATGGGCAGGACATGGGGCCCGGGCAGGCATGGGAGGCCACACAATGTGTGCACCTGGGCCGGCGGGCACGGGATGATCTAATTGCCTTCAGGTTCACCAACCAGGGTGCCTGCCAGTGACATGGACATCCTATCCCATCCCACAACCTCCCATGGCCAGCCACTCCCTTCCATGAACAACCTGCCCCTCCCCTTGAAACCCACTCCGTGGTTCCTATCTGCCTCACCATGGGGTGCAGGCCCTGGGTTGGCAGTAACAGTGGGCCTAGTACATGCGAAGGAGGATGATGCCAATCCGCTCAACGATGAGCTCTGGTGCACCGTATTGTTTGACAACGTCTGACTCCTGCCCATGGTTGCATTTTCCACCATCCACCTGGCTGATTCCTGCATGCAAGCTGGCCGTTCCATCACATGGTCCCACCGAACCCTTAGGTGGTGGCGATGAGGACGGGGAGGGCGGGGAGAGGGCTGAATGTGGGGCACCAGAGTGGTGACTACTGGATGAACTGGGGTCCCTGTGCCAAGCCCACACCAACGTCCACCCATCCACCTCCCCACCCCCAGTGCCCCTTCTGCAGCCAGCCGACGTCAGCCCATCCATCACACCGGTCTGACAGAGCAACGAGCCAGATTGTAACGTTGTGAGCATGTTTAATGTGAAGAAGTGAACATATACATACAACTTTGTGCCCTAGCCCATAACGCTATCATATGTGCAGCACCTCTGCCAACTTAACTGGTGTTTACCTTTCTGAACTTAAGCGCCCTACCGCTACGCCTAGGTGGATCCCCAGGTGATACATCAGGAGTGGAGATGACCTGCAGTAGTTCCCGCCCTGTGACCTGGGTATCTTTGGCGACCCTCTTCTGGGACGAATGGTCCGGGTACGGCTGTTGCTAAGGTGTCCCAGGTGGCGTGGTGCCACTCCTTCTGCTTGCTGCCCATCAGATACCAGGGACAGGAGAGAGGGAGTCTAAAGCACTGTGGTGTTTGACACCTCCCCTGCGGGAATCACAGGCATGCGCTCCATCATCACCTTCTCCCTCGGGGTGCCCGATAGCCCCCGGGCTACTCCGTGGGATCGGGGTGCGAGTGGAGCTAACTCCTGCGGCTCCCCATGCCACCCAGCACTCTCAGTCCTGGACGCCTGCACCCATCCCTACCAGGGTCTCGACACTTGCAGCCATGGAACACAGGGATTGGACCACCTCCCTCTGGGCCTGTGCCACATCACGCTGTGACTGCACCACCTCCTCTGGGTCTGTGCCACATTACCCAGCACCCGGGTAAAGTTGCCGAAGCACTCAGCCCGCCGTGACTGTGCCACACTCTGGAGCACCGCTGCAATGTCCAGGTGGTCCTGGTACATTGTCACCTGTGATAGGGGAGCATTGTCCTGGGCCTCGGCCACCCCCCACACAGTGTGCCCCAGACCTTGGACATCTTGGCCCATGGCCGAAAACGTCGCCTCCAAAGACATGTGGGAACCACCCATGCAGTGTTGGCCTGGATAGTCAGCAACTCCTCCTGCTCCTGCAGGGGATTGTACTCCTCCAACTACAGCTGCAAGCACTGGACGGTTGTCAACATTCGCTAATTTCGTCCCTGGTTCTGAACTGCATCTCCACTCTAGATGGGAGTGTTCTTTCCAGAAGCCACCGACCAGAGGCACGCCCCCGACTGTCTGCCCCCTCGGGATTCCGACCTCCACCTGATGTACTGCAGCACATGTGTGATGCGCATCAGATAGTGCCCAGGAGCCTCTTCGCTAACATGTCCAAACAGCTTACACCAGTATAAAAACTGAAATCAGCAAGCTTGTTAGCCATACTGAAAGGCTCACATTGACAGATGTAGTGCTTTCAGCCTGAATTCACTACTGTTTTTGGGAATAGCAATTTTGTCCACAAACTTTCAAGTACATTGGTGGCAATTGAATGAATCTTAACTGCTTGGGCGGAATTCTCTGTTTTGAGACGAAGTGCGGTGTCGGGCGGGAATGGGGACACCTTTTCTGCTGGCTAAACTGGCAAGATCCTGTCCCAGATTCTGCATTTGAAACCTCATTAACAATGCACAGACAAGGGGCGAAATTCTCCGACCCCCAGCAGGGTCGGAGAATCCCCTGGGGGCGCCTAAAATCCCGCCCCCGCCGTGGCAGAGATTTTCCGCCACCCGGGAAGTGGCGGGGGCAGGAATCACGCCACTCCGATCGGAGAGGCCTCTGCGGTGATTCTCCGGCCCGGATGGGCCGAAGTCCCGCCGCTGGGAGGCCTCTCCCGCCGCCGAGGTTTAAACCACCTCTGGAACGGCGGGCTCAGCGGCGCGAGCAGGCCCTGGGGGGGCGGGGGGCGATCGAACCCCGGGTGGTGCCCCCACGGAGGCCTGGCCCGCAATCGGGACCCCCCCCCTCAGAGTCCGGGCCAGTGCCCTGGCTGCACTAGTTTCTTCTGCGTCCACCACGGCCTCCACCATGGCGGACGCGGAAGAGAACCCCACATCGCGCATGCGCCGGCAGTGACGTCAGCGGCCAGCTGCCGCTGACGTCACTGCCGGCGTATGCGCGGACCGGCGAAAGCCTTTCGGCCAGCCCCGCTGCCAGGGGCGCCGGGTTTTTTGCACCGGTCTTCAGGTGGCAACCGCTCAGGCGCGGGGCTAGCCCCCAAAGGTGGGGAGAATTCCCCACCTTTGGGGAGGCGCGACCCCTGAGTGGTTGGCGCCATTCCCCTACTCCGGGACCCTCCGTCACACCGGGTAGGGGAGAATGCCGCCCAAGTTCCCAGCTGAATCTCCTGGCAGGCTGGGAACTGGTTCATCCACTCGCCATCAGCTGGGCGGTCTAAAGGTTCTGGCACCATATTTAAATACCAGTCTCGCACACTTGTTTTACTCTCTCTACCTGTCTTCACCAGGCAGCATATCAGCAACCCAGAGGGAAAGGCCTAGCAGCCGCAAGAAGAAGTCTGTTCCTCGATTCACCACCCTCCCCCTGAGCCCATCATCTGCGAGGCGTCCATGGCCCACTTGGACTCCGACCCACTGCAACTGGATTCTTCATGCATGCTATTCCAGTTAGTAATGTGGTACCCCGTTGACCCCCCTTATTTGTGAGCTTTTTGTGCAGCCTTGTTGAGGTCCAGCTTCCCTCCCTTCAGTCTTCCCTCTGCCTTCCATTGTTTGTCTTCTTCATCCACTTCCTTGCCTCTCTGCCTGCCCTGGTGAGCCCTTCCACCCTCCTTGCACAGCTCTCCTTCCACACAGCCTCCTTTGTCTCTACCAGGCAACCACAGATGTCAAATACTTCACACCCAACTCTTTCCGGTGATCTGTTGCTGACGTCTGCAAGATTTCACAATCTGCCGCTCACACCTCAACACCCAGGTCACTGATGTTTTGCTTGCCAAGGCTACAGACTATATACACACTGGGCTCAATGAGGACTTATCCACCCATGATCCACTTAAAAAGTGTTCTTGCAGCAATCAAAGCATTCCATCAAGAATCCTATCCCAAGCCACCACTCCCTGTACACCTCATTTCTGCAGTCAGCCAGCTAACATTCCCTTACGCCTTCATCAACAAATGGAGGATGCAATAAAGTAGATGGTAAGTGAATGAGTAGTTCACAATAAACAACATTAATGAAACATTAACACACCCAAGGGAATCACTTTGTGCAACTAAGGCATCTTCCTCTTTACATCCTGTTATTTTTACATGGTGCTACTCATGTGGCTTTGGCTTTGCGGAGGTGGGCTTGCTCATTCTCCTGCTCTGACACACAAGGGGCGAAATTCTCCGCCCCCCACGACGGGTGGGAGAATAGCGGGAGGGCCTTCCCGACTTTTTTGACGCCCTCCCGCTATTCTCCCACCCCCCCGCCGAAATCCCGACACGAATCGCTGCCGCCGTTTTTTTACGGCCGGCAGCGATTCACAGCTGTTAGAAGGGCCGAAGTCCCAGCCCTTTACGACCTTTTTACGAACGGCAAACACACCTGGTCCTGCCGTTCGTAAAAACGTCGTGACCACCTGGAAAAAAATAACCATGGCACCGATTGGCACGGCAGTACCACGGCCGTGCCAAGGGTGCCATGGGCCCGCGATCGGTGCCCACCGATCGCGGGCAGCGGGCCCGATGCCCGCGCACTATTTGTCCTTCCGCCGCCCCGCAGTATCAATACGCGGGGCGGCTGAGGGGCAACCCGGACCGCGCATGCGCGGGTTTCGCGCAAAAACGCGATGACGTCACCCGCGCATGCGCGGGTGGCGTCTTCCCACCTGCGCATGCGCGGCTGACGTCATATGACGCGTCAGCCGGCGCTAAGTCCGACAAGCGGGTTTAACGATTTTCGTTAAGCCCGACTTGTCGGGGCCTCCGACGTCGGGCTGCTAGCCCCGACGGGGGACCAGAATCGGTCCCCCGTCGGGAAGGGGCGCGATGCCGTAAAACCCGCCCGGGTTTTACGGCGGTTTGACGATTTTTCCCGTTTTGGGAGAATTTCGCCCAAGGTCTTCCTCAGACTTCCTCAGGGTTTTGGAACGCATAAGGGCTCTGCTAGGACTGCCCTGCCTCTGCAGGGCAGACTCGGCCACTGGGACAGGAAGCAGCAACACAGCTAATGGAAGGCTGCTCAGTTCCAATGAGACTGCAGATCATCATGCAGTACAACTTTGACCAGTGCTGTGCTGCAAAATAAAGCTTAAAACTGCATCATCTTGGCATGGGTTCTAGTAGCTAGGCTAGTTGTCTGACAGATAACAGCAAGGGCACTGGTGGCATGAGGGTTAGATCCTGAATATGGTTATCTGTGAGAGAACAGTTTAACTGACCTATTAATCTGTAGGAGAACAGGCTACTGGATGATTGTGACACCCAGCAACCCCCTTTGAACCCTGATATCATCAGCCACTCTGGAAATAGATTGAGTTTACATGGCAGTGAACTGACATAGCATGATAACAAACTGAGAACCACCGCAGCAAGCAGATTTTTCACGGAAGCTGGCGCTGCTTGAACAGAAGCTGCAACATTGGCCATCAGACACTGCGTCATGGCTAGGCATACACATGATGCAATTGGCAACCAACACAAAGCTGTGTGCTAAGTTGAAGCTGGACTTCTTGCTGCTTGACATTTTTCTAGGTCTTCTTCTGTAACTTGGCCCAACAAAATTCTTACCCGAGACCTCTACAGAGGAACTCGAGTGTGACTCTGTCTTCCAGTGGGCTGGCACCTGCACTATCCTTGGCCCCTGCCCTGACTGCATCACACTTGTGCACATCCTTTTTCTATGTCCTCCTCCAATATCTGTGCAGTGCCAGTTTCTGAGCTCGTGGCTGTGAATGGAAAATTCAGTGATGGTATGTCTTCATCTCTTCTTGGTCTTCGTCCACTGCCTGACAGGTTGCAATTCCTGATTCTCAGAAACTCAAAAGGGTCAAGGTGAAGTTTGTGATGAGATGAGAGTGGAACATAAGAGGGCGCACACGTACGCCATCTGCAATTTGTAAGTCAGAGAGATTGTAGAATAAGGGAGAAGTGGCAGCATTCGGTATTCGAGCATGGTCATCTTCAATGGGTTTAACCCCACTGTTAGACCCTGCTTTCAACACTACCATTCCAGTAATGACCACACATCTCCTCCTTGGCTGTTAGAACATGTGGGTGCAAATGTTTCAGTTAGTTTCTGATGCTGCAGTTATGTCCCACCTTCTTCTGCAATAGAGAGGAAAATCAGTTTGATGTGGCTGAAACAGATGAATGTTAAACAGGAATCCTGATTAATAGAAATGGTTATTTAGCCTACGGCCATACTAGTCTAAAAATGCCTGATCTCGTCTGATCTCAGAAGCTAAGCAGACTCAGGCCTGGTTAGTACTTGGATGGGAGAAATGGTGATTTGAATAGTGTCTGAGGCTAGTGGTGCAGGTGGTAAGGATAGCAATTGAAGATGCATTCACTGATCTGGAACACTCACAGAGGGTCATTAAACTTTGTGCAACATTGCGCCCAACCCCTCAGGGCTTAACACTTGGTATTGGAAACTCATGGCTATTTGCTCTCATTGCCTTCTCAAGTGCCTGGAGTGTCTCCTGTTATAGTATATTCTTCTCCTGTCCACTTTCCAAGTTATGTTGGAAAAGCTTGATGCCCGCTCATTCTCATGGCCAGCCAGTTTTTGTTGCGGGACAGCATTATTCTGAAAGATGTCAACACCTTCAGTAACCTCGATACACTTTCTCTTTGAGAAGTGCTGGCTAGCTTTATGTAGCACTCATGATATTAGGCCCCTGCTGAAGCCTGCTGCTAGTAAATAGCTCGGTTCACATTCACTTCACACAGAAATGATGCAGATCCGCAGCCCCCAGAACAAAGATGCTTTGCTGCTTGCACTACATTGAACAGACGTGAGGTAATCATTTCGATCCCTGCACCCGTTTTCCAGAACCAATTTAGCTTCACTTCCTCATTTTTCATCTTTCATCTTCTAACCGACTGCTCCGTATTATCAGCTTTTTCTCTTTTTTGTGCCATTTATTTTAATTTGTTTTTTGTTATTCCCTGCTTCTCTCTCCCTTTAGATGTTCCTATTTTTTCCAATACGTTTTCATTCATGATGTATTTTTGTATCCATTCAGAGCTTCATTTTTAAACAAAATGATCAGGAATAGATTTATTTTTGTCACCAGCCATGAAAGGTATCGAAAGCTTATTCTAAATGAAAAGTATAATGAAAACCTTCATGTATTTCTCGTCAGAAATTCTGACCGTCATTCTGATAGTAAAACTCACCCAGGCATCATCAATCTCTGTATAAACTGACTTATTTCATACAGCATTTATTAGAAGATGGTTCATCGCTCCTTGGAGAATACGGGGAGCATGAAATGAACCCTTTAAGAGTACATAAATTTCCATTGACAAGTAAAATGTTCAAGATCCCTTTCCCGAGAAATAAAAATTAAACCTTTCCCACTTAAAAAAGTCCTGACTTCAAAGTTTTACACTTTTTTGAATTTTTGGTTCAGATTTTTAAAATGCTTTTTTATCCCCCCCCCCCCTGCAGTAGCAGGATTTCACTCACCTGGAACTTGAGATCTGCGTTAGTAGAAATTATTTTCAGAGGATTTAAAAAGAAAACTTCTGTACTGTTTCTTAGTGGAAATCTAAAGTGCCGGCAACATAAAGCTTAATGTGCCATTCTAGTTCAGTGTTTAGTGATAAATTTGATTGATGGAACCATCAATTCACTAGACACGTGCTTTAAGATATGAACAGTGGTTTTAATCTACTTACAACAGAGCCAGCCTGTTCCGCGTTGAACTCTCGATGCACTGAACGACTGGCTCTGAGCATTGGTATTTATACAGCAGTCCAGGGGGAGGAGTATTGGGCGGAGCCAAGGGTGGAGCCCTGTACAAACTCCTAAGCATTCCCAGCGCTACTCCCCCTAGTGGTCGGGCAATACAACTGCGCTTACAAATGCATGGTCTCATGTATATACAATACAATGTGAATTACGGAGTTACATTCACCACATTGATTACCAACCCTAAACTAGCAATCGAATAGATTGATCTCATTTTCTGCCATTGAGCTGAACACCTTTCAGCCTGATGCTAGGGATTAGGGAAATGATGCAATCCATAAATTATTGTAAGACAGCTTGTTAAAGAATATACTGTATCTCATGTCAACAATGTAGGGTCGTGTTTAGGTCACAGAGCCCACATGTGCTCAGCTGCATGCTGGGTTTGTAATTAAGTAATTCGCGATGTCGAATTGAAATGGCGGCATCTAACTTCTGCCGGCAGGAAAAGCAACAGACCTCACAATCGGTCCTAACCAGGCTTCAATAACCTTGGCCAGAATTCTCCGGCTATTGGGATTCTCTGTTCCGGGACAACCCATTGACAAACAGCGGGAAGAGAGAATTCCTTCGCCGAGAAAGACAGCTGGGGGACCGGAGAATCCAGCACCTTATTTTGGAGAGGCGATCATCAAGCTGGCATTTTGCCAATCAGTTATAAATATAACTCTTTTTCCCGTTCATCCCAAAAAGTGGGAAGAAAGTTGCACATCCATAGCATTTGACATGAATTTTAAAGTCAGACTATGTTCAAGGCATCTTAAACATTGCTTTTCTTTAACTGACCTTTTACTGAATTGGCCATCAGGATACCATAGCCAATATTATTCAGTCATACATTTACCATGACTAAATATTTGGAAACCAGCAATAATTAGAAACAATCGCCTGTCAACACAAGTTGCAAATTGACCAAACAGAAAATGTTAGAAATACTCAGCAGGTCAGGCAACAAATGTGGAGATCGATGAATGGACATTTTATCTTGGTGGATCCCCAGGTGGTACAGGAGTGGAGATGACCTGCTGCTATTCCCACCCTGTGACCTGTGTCCCCTTTGCTGGCTATCTTCTGGGGCAACCGGGCCTGGATGGGCCCAGCTGCTGCTCCGGTGTCCCAGGTGATGTTGTGCTGCCCTGTTCTGCCTGCTGCCCATGTGATGCACCAGGGACAGGAGGGTTGAGGAGTCTAGATGCCTCCCCTGCAAGAGTCATCGGCACAGGCCCCATCACTTCCTCCTCCCTCAGTGGCCCCCGGGGTACTCCATGGGATGGGGGTGCGAGCGGACCTAACCCCTGAGGCTCCCTGCCATCTGCTGCTGACAATCCTGGAGGCCCGCTCTCATCTCGATCAGGGTCTGCATACTCGTGGCCATGGAGCACAGTAAGTGGGCCACCTCCGTCTGGGACTGCGCCAAATCACCCAGTGACTATGCCACCAATTTCTGGGCCTGTGCCACATCAGCCAGTGGCTATCTCCTTTTGGATTCCCTTTGTGTCTGTGCCATATCAGCCAGCACCTGGACAATGCCACCGACACTCCCAGCCATGGCCCGCTGTGACTGGGCCATACCTTCAAGTGGCGCTGCAAGGTCCAGGTGGCTCTGATACATAGCAGCCTGAATAGAGTGCCCAGGCTTTGATATGTTGACCCATGGCCAAAACAGTCACCCCTAATCCTCCACTGCGGACGCCACCCAAGCGGTGTTGACCTGGGTGACACGCATGCTCGGCACCACTTCCTGCTCCTGCAGGTGCTGGATGCTCATCAACAACCCCGCATGTCGTCCCCGGCTCTGCAACTGCACCTTTACATCCACCCCAAAAGCCCAAAACCTGTCTAGATGGCATCTAATCACTGGGGTCGACCTGCCCTTCGACCATCTGTCCCCTTGGGATTTCCTACCACCATCTGATGTACCTGAGTATGTGCATGGTGCACACCAGATAATGTCCCAGGAGTCCCAGGTATGTGGGGAAGGAGGAGGGGCGTGGTTGTGGTGAGGGGCTGTGGGGGTGATGGTGGAGCGGGGTCCGAGTGTGGTGGTGGAGGGTGGGATGGGGAGGGGGGGGGGGGGGGGGAGGGGTGACACACATGTCATGAAGAACCACAACTCAACGGCGTCTCACTTCCTCAGCTGATGCCAGTCACCGCCCCGCAACTACCCTTTCTTTGGGCCCTCCGACGGTGTCCAGTGCCTTCGGTTCTGCTGCAGTGAGGGCCCACAAGTCCGGCGGTTCCCCCGCAGCCTTCTCCAGTCACTGGCCCACCAGGTGTTGGCACTCCTCAGAAGTGCAGCCCCACTGCAGAGGATGCAGAGGATTAGCAAAGCTCACCCCAACCAAAGGACATCAACACCATGGCCTTTGGAACACTCTGTGGCACACTGCCCCTCTCAGAGTAGAGGCCTCACCCATAACACCCACCCCTCAGGATCATGAATTGTCTCCTCCTGGCGATGCTGGCAGCACTGACTGCCTCTGCCAATGTCCCCCCCCCCCCCCCCCCCCCAGGCGCTGTTCAGTCTGCGGATCACCCCAAAGTAGAAGCAGGGGTGGGGGAGTGTACGGGGGAGGGGGAAGACATGGTTTGCAGCAGACAAGGTAGTCTTCCTGGTGGATTTGAAGTGAGTGGGAGCTGCCTTTCTCGTGTGGGCACTTAGTTGGATCAGGGGTAGATGAGGCTGAGTTGTTACATTGAGTGGTAGCTGTCCAGCGAGGTCAGGTCATGGCAGTTCAAGGGAGAGCAGGTAGGTCATGGTTACCCTAAGAAGGTTCGTGGGGGTCAGTGGGATGAAGCTGGATGACAGAACGAATGTCAATCTTTGCCAAAGACATCTCAAGCATATGATAGAAGGTAGATCAAGAGTGATTGAAGGCAGGTTAATGGTGAGGCTGGGATTGTCGGGTTAACCAAGAGCAGACGGTGATAGTGGAAGGGTTGCAGATGATGATTTGCAGGTTTTAAGGTGAAGGGGTATGTCCAGAAAGGTGGGAGAGGTGGGGGGAAGGGCGGGGAAGTGTAGGGCAATGGTGACTGGGTGCAGCTCTAGGTTATGGATTCCTCCCACCTTTCTCTAGACAGAGCTGCTCCCATGGGTTGACAATGGTTAACTTCTGCCAGTAGAATTCCTGCTCTTGCCTGCCGGCAAGCACACTCTGCAGTACGGTAGCATTGTGGATAGCACAATCACTTCACAGCTCCAGGGTCCCAGGTTCGATTCCGGCTTGGGTCACTGTCTGTGTGGAGTCTGCACATCCTCCCCGTGTGTGCGTGGGTTTCCACCGGGTGCTCCGGTTTCCTCCCACAGTCCAAAGATGTACAGGTTAGGTGGATTGGCCATGATAAATTGCCCTTAGTGTCCAAAGTTGCCCTTAGTGTTGGGTGGGGTTACTGGGTTATGGGGATAGGGTGGAGGTGTTAACCTTGGGTAGGGTGCTCTTTCCAGGAGCCGGTGCAGACTTGATGGACCGAATGGCCTCCCTCTGCACTGTAAATTCGATGTAAATCTCTGGGTTAAACTCCGACCGACAAATATAGATGAGGCCCCAAAGTTAAACTCTCTCTCGGCCTCAGCACGCTCTAGGCTCAAGCTTCGCGCATGCTGACAAACTACTTTGAAAATGTGGTCACTCTCATTATTAAGGCAAACACATCAGCCAAGTTATACACAGCAAGATTCCACAAACAGAAGATGTGAGTAATAGCTCTCTGTTTTTGCCGTATGGACTGAGGGATGAATGTTGGCAAAGACACCACAAATCTTGCATTTCAACGAAACAGGCAATGGAGGCCTCAAACAGCAGTCCAACAGATTATACCTCTGCTATTGCATCATATTATCAGTACGAGAGTGAAATATCAGCTTCCATTAGAAGCCCAAGGTCTAGAATGAAATATAAGCCCACATTCTTTTGATGAATAAAAGAAAGAAGTAAATGCTAGTGGAATACCAATACAACAGATTTCACTTCATTGCCAACATAGTCACTACATAACTTCTCGAGAAGAAGATAACTAATTCTTGGTGAACATAAGCCTGGAGCAGCATCTGTAATCTAATTGTTAAATGTTAAATTTAATGTACCAGCACTTCCTCTCTAACCTCAGCATAATTGAAGAGCGAGGAGAAGGCTGTCACATTTATCTCAAATATCAGCAACTCAAGGCTACAGAGCAAAGTAAGATCAGGGCCTGCTTTCCGTCGAAATTTATTTAGTTTTTCACCTATTTCCAGGACAAAGTCAGACTGTGTAAGTTTTGCCATAAGACCATTAAATATAGGAGCAGATTTAGGCCATTTGGCCCATCGGGTCCTCTCCACCATTCGATCATGGCTGATATGTTCCTCAACCCCATTTTCCTGCCTCTTCCCATCACCCCAGATCTCCATATTAATCGAGAAAGTCCTTATTAATCAAGAACACCAGATTTATGCTTGAGGTGCAGTTACCTACAGAGCTACAGAACAAGAGCTGGAAGGTGAAATCAAACAGAATCGTTCTCTTCGAACATCAGAACATGGTCAGTTTTATTATGATGCCTTGATATATCACACAATCACAACTGATCTCCTGCAACAATGTAAACAATATTCAATTCCTTTGTTGCCAGATGTAAAAAGGACAATATTTATTAAATCAATCTAGCTAGACAAAAGCAATCATCTGTGTTTAAAATGGCATTTTGCTTATCAGTTAGTAATGAGTGCCCTCGTCAACACTGAGGATCATAAGTTAGCAGAAACCCAAATGTATAGTAATATGCTGCAAAGTAATAAAAAGCATGTCGAAAGAGAGGGTTGGATGTTGTTGGGGAACGGATTACCCGCCATCACCCTCCCCCTCACCCCCTCCCTATCCCTCTGCCCACCAAAACCTAAAAATTGATCGACCCCTAGCCAACGCGAAACCTGTCTGCCATGCAGTGAAAATACCTTGGGGTGGCCTTAATTGTCCTGCCCGGTACTCCCAGCAGCGCCAGAAGACAGTAGTGGCCAATGCTGGGACTACACCCAGTCCTCACGATGAAATGAAGATGACTCCTCGACTTCAGATAAGCCTGGACGCAGACTCAGTAAAAACCCAGTAAAATCTGGGAAAAAGGAGTCTGAAGTGGCATTCCATTTTAAGGTATATAAGACCAGTTTGAACCAATACGCTTACTTCCCAATTTTTGTTGGGCAGGAAAAGCTAGAAGATGGCTAGTTTCTGTGTGTGTGTGGGAGGGGGGGTAGTTTAGAGAGTCAAAGGTGGGGAGGGACAAAGTGAGGGGGGGGGGGGGGTATCATCTTAGGGTGGTGTCCCCTCTGGGAATAGGAGCCCTCCAAAATAGTTTACTCCGCCCTTCCTGCCTGACAGCAGATCATGCTGTCAAAGCTGCCGGGTTGCCCATTTTCCACCCGCCTTCTCCCACAGGCCAAAGATTTGCCTGGAGGTTGAATGAGGTCCTTAATTGACAGTTAGTTTGACACTTAAAGGCCTCAATGGCCTAAGAGCAGCAGAGCTTCATCTGCAAACAATCTGTGTGTGTGTGTGAATAGTATTGTTTTTGTTCTTAAGTAATGCCCTGAGCAAGAGTGTGGAAATAAACTAGCCTTTCCTTTTTAAGAAAAAAAACTTTGCTGCTGGGTTATTTTAAATTGATTCACTACCACACATCCACATACAAAATATTGATCATGGGCTACTTTGAGGAAATATTTTAAAACTGTCTGTCACAGCACATTACAGTTACTGCAAAAGATTGGATTTTCCTCGGTTATCTACGAATGAGGGGAATTCTCAATTAAACCTCCATATGGGGAGGTAGTGGTGTAGTGGTATTGTCACTAAACTAGTAATCCAGAGACAAAGGGTAATGTTCTGAGGACATGGGTTCGAATCCTGCCAGGGCGGTGGGTGAAATTTGAATTCAATAAAAATCTGGAATTAAAAATCTAATGACGACCACAAAACCATTGTCAATTGTTGTAAAAACCCACTTATCCTTACTTACATGTGACCCACAGCAATGTGGTTGACTCTTCAATCCCCTCCGGGATGGGCAACAAATGCTGGCACAGCCAGCGGCTCCCACATCCCATGAACGAATAAAGAAAATTCCACCACCATGGTGGGATTTGAATCCGGGTGCCCACAGCATTCCTCTAGATTACAGGTCCAGCGACAGTACCACTACACCACAATGGTCTGGGTGCCAGATTTAAATACCACCCGAGCACACACTTTTCATTTTCTGCAGCTCAGCTGTCCTCAGCTTTTGTGTTGACTTTCACGTCCAAGAGTGCACGGATGCAGAGATCACCACAGATCTTTCCACAGACCTGGTGAGTCATAAGGTTTGAAGGTTCTAATGCAGAAGATTTTGTCAATGTGACGGGTTGTATATCCCATTTAGAGCAATGGCATGGCACTGAGGGACCGGACGAACGTGGCTGTGTTCCGTTGCCTGCAACGTAATCCTTCTGCAATCTTGTGGCTATCAATGTCGTGTGTACAACGTTCATGTTGTGCTTCTTCGATGGCATCATCATGTGTAAACTGACCCTCATCTTCCTCTTCAGGTTCCTGGCCCTCCTGCTCTTCAACATCCGAGAATCTCTCAGCCTCCTCCATTTCTCCCTCTGGCACTGGACCTCCACTCTTAAGCACCAGGTTGTGAAGGGCACAATAACTCACTACTCTGTGGGAGACCAACTCAGGAGTGTACTGCAGAGACCCACCCAAGTGATCCAAAATGGGAAGTGTATCTTCACGATGCCAATGGTCTGTGTTGATTATAGATCATGTGGAACAATAGGCGGAATTCCCCCCCCCCCCCCCCCCCCCCCCCCACGCCGGGTGGGAGAATCGCCGGGGCGCCACGCGAGTCCCGCCACGCCGCCCCGGCACTCGCACGCAATTCTCCCACCCACCCCCAAACCAGGGCGGCGAGAATCACGGCTGGCCACTCGGAGAATCGCCGGCGAGCGGTGATTCTCCGGCCCGGATGGGACGAGCGGCCGCCCCAACACGACAGGTTCCTGCCGGCACCGTCCACACCTGGTCATTGCCGGCGGGAACTGCGCGGGAACGCTGGGGAGGGGGGTGGCCTGTGAGGGGTGGAGGGAGGGGGGGTTCCTGCACCGGGGGGGGGGGCTCCGATGGGGTCTGGCCCGTGATCAGTGCCCACCGATCGGCGGGCCGGCCTCTCTAAGGAAGGACCTCTTTTCCTCCGCCGACTCGCAAGATCCATCCGCCATCTTCTTGCGGGGCGGCATCAGAGTACACGGCAACCGCGCATGCACGGGTGGCCGCATTTTACGCGGCGCCAAGGCCCAGCACGTGTAAATGAGGTGACGCCAGTCCTCGCCCCCCGGGGCTGGGAGAATAGGGGGCTGGGAGCAGGCTCCGACGCCGGAGTGAAACACTCCGGTTTTCACTCCGGCGTCGGCACTTAGACTCCTGTTGGGAGAATTGCGCCCAATGTACTTCATTGTACTTCTCCGCCGAGGCACTCAGAGGACAATCCAAGGGTGTCAGGAGCCATAGTTTTAGTGGGTATCCTTATCCTCAAGCAACTATCTCTGTACTCATTGAGGCCCTTTGTACATGTGAGGCAGCTGGGAGTGACTCAGATGTCTGAGTCATGGCATCTTCCATGTTACCTGGCACTCTTCAAAGAAGAGTCAGACTGTTATGGTACCGGACCAGACCAATTTATATTAGGAAACCGAAGGAGAAATCCCAACAATTTTTCAAATTGTAAACTGTGAGGAAAGGATACTTCACCCCCAGGAGTGATCCCACTGACAAATAGTGACTTGATTATTAACACAGGATTAACCCCATTATCATCCAAGGAAGAAAACAGCTTTTCAATTAGCAGTTGAACAGTTCTTAAAAATAAAGAAAGGTCATTGAGCTTATTTTCCCATCTACCTCTGAAATTTCAATCAAGCAAAATCCGCATACAGGTCAAATGTAACGTATTAATAAAGTTAACACTTGGTGGCTTATAGCTTTAGTCACAAAGTTCTTGGAGAGAAGCTTTCAGAAGTCAGTCTGAGAAACCCAATCTCTTTCCTCACAACCTAGAGCATAACTCTAAAATGAAACTAAATGCAGACACAGGGTAGGGCTGAAAAACGTAACTGAAAAGAGACTCTGTCCTGCCCATGAGTGGCATCACAACCTTCCTAACTGTAAACCCCTTAATCACAGCTTTGGCAGACATATAATTTGGATTATATGAATCCAAGTTATTTAATAGACATATAATACAATGTATATAAATATTTCCTGCATTCATCACAATATGAACTCAAAATGTTTCTCTGCTTCTCTCACCACACATGCTGTCAGATTTGCTGAGGTTTTCCATGACTTCCTGTTTTTAATTTCAGATTTTCAGCTTCCACAGTATTTTGCTTTTAATGATGGAGTGGAACCCTTCCCCATTGATCAATATCAGGGACTGATGCCACTGAACCTGTGTGCAGTTAATTGCAATCTGCACTCGAGGAAGCCTGTGATAGCTGAAAAACCCATAAATCTAGCAGCCTGGCCATCTTCATCAACTGTGAACCTCACATATTGATGAGCCTTTTAATAGATGGCATCTGTCATCGCCTTGAAGCATTTATATGTGGCGGCCTGCGAAGTGTCATAGCCAACTGTACTCGTTGGAATTTAGAAGGATGAGGGGGGATCTTATAGAAACATTTAAAATTATGAAGGGAATAGATAGGATAGATGCGGGCAGGTTGTTTCCACTGGCGGGTGACAGCAGAACTAGGGGACATAGCCTCAAAATAAGGGGAAGTAGATTTAGGACTGAGTTTAGGAGGAACTTCTTCACCCAAAGGGTTGTGAATCTATGGAATTCCTTGCCCAGTGAAGCAGTTGAGGCTCCTTCATTACATGTTTTTAAGGTAAAGATAGATAGTTTTTTGAAGAATAAAGGGATTAAGGGTTATGGTGTTCGGGCGGGAAAGTGGAGCTGAGTCCACAAAAGATCAGCCATGATCTAACTGAATGGCGGAGCAGGCTCGAGGGGCCAGATGGCCTACTCCTGCTCCTAGTTCTTATGTTCTTATGTTCTTTTCTTTTGGATCCTTGAAACGATCCACAGGCACAGAAATTGGGGATGGTGTGACCTTCAGGGCCATAGGCAGGGGATGTCCTCTCACTCCATGGGGCATTAGAGCCTCCCACAGAATGTGGCAGATGTGATGTACTGGATCTCAGCACAAGTGTAGATATGTTCGAGATCGTCTTGCTCATCTGCAGAAAGGAGATTCATCTTTGGTAGATCCTTTGTGGAACCTCCATGGTGTGGGACTAACTTCCTCATCCTCTGGTTGTTGCTGGGGTCTCCTTGGAACCCGAACCTCAGGCGGGGCCTCCTCCCGAGGCTGCACTTGGCATTTCTCCTCCATTCCATGAGCATCATCAAGAATGCAGCATTGAGCCCAGGCCCCATCATAGTTTCCTCCTTCTCACTCTGAAATATAGATAGAAAGAATTACAGGGAATGTCCATCCCGGCCAGTGTCAGGGCCGACAGCCCACAAGCGCGCCTCTGCATGTCCTACCTCCTTTCTCTCCGTCATCAGCCACGGTGCACGTTTCCCGATTTTAAAAGCACAAGTTGTGTATACCCCGACAGTGGTGGAGCATCGTGTAGGCCCTGGAGAATACCGAGTCTGGCCCGCTTATGATATGCAAACAGCATTTATTGTATGTGCAGATTAGAACGCATTGACGCTGCTGTCGAGGCAACGGAGAATTGTGATTTAGCCTGAATCCAGCGCTGGTCACTATTTTGGCATCAAGACCAATTCTCCGACCAATCATCTTTCCCGATTTCGGCGTCAGCCGACGGACAATCCCGGCAACTGTATCCAGCCTGCTAATGACATTCAAATCCATGCAAATAATGCTTTTGCATGAGCCCGATGGTGGGGAGGGGGGGGGGGGGGGGGGGGGGGGGGGTAACGGACATCAGCGATTCCGCCAGCGGAGGACCAGAGCATGTGGTCAGAATCCGTGCCCGGCGCATATCGTGGGTTTTTTCAATATCCGCTATTATTTGCTCGATCTCAATTCTGGCTTCCGGCGTTGGAAGGCGGATGAATCCAGCCCGCTAATTCATTAAAAATAGGTTTCTGCCACTTACCACTGACAATCACAATCCACTGCCAACTTATTTCCCAACTTGTATCCCATCATCGGGAAGCTGACATTTCACCTCTCGCGCAATTCAGTGCCCCATTTGCCTCATTTCTCACTCCCGAGAGCCTCATTAATTTCTGCCCTATGTGTTCATCCATCAGTGCATACCTGAATCCCACAAAAGTTTGGAGCACCACTTTGCTGGCCTTTCTTGCAATTCTGCATCTCTGTCTGTAATATGTAATTATTTTTGGTTGATCAAAGTCAATTCTTGCGCCCCCTTTGAGAACACAATTATGAATTGCAAGTAGAAGTCGGTGCTTCTGTTTGGTAGATGTCAACGCTTGATGTGAGGCCTTAAATGTTTGGTTTCTTGTTTAGTCAGACGCAGCCGAAAGACCGTTCTTCTATGAATTAATTGCACGTAGGGTTTTATGTGCTGGTGATTCTTTTGCCCATTTTACATTGACATTAAAATCTGGATTTTATTGGTGTGTTCAGTTTGTGAACTCCAAACTCAGTTAAGTGAATTCTTGGTACAACATCCGAACATCAAAGCAAATCTTTACTCCAATCTGTCCATAGCTCTGTAATCGTAGCTTCCCATATTCTTAACATTTTTTGCATTCTTGACAGATATTTATCACATGGATTGCACTTGAACATAATTGTTTTCCTCTAACAACTCTGTTTATTCATACCCGAACCATTCACTGGAGTTGGAATGTACTTAAATACCCCTCATTCATCATCCATTATTTCAGCTGCTATTATTATCAGTCAGTTAATCTGGCCTAGGTTCCCTCTCATCACACTAAAATAAATAATTTCCAGCCTTTGACCTTCACTTTTGACTGTGCGAACGAATGCCTTTATTTTCCTGACCTAGCCAGGATTTTGCGAGTTTTACATAATCGCTGGGAAGACTTTGCTCCGGTGGGAAATCTGTTACCTATTTCATCAGCGGTTGGAATGGGCTGACCTGGGGAACCCGTCCCCTGCCTAATTAGGCTCATTATTTGAGCCAGTTAATGACCGTCATCCCTGAGCTCACTGGGGTTAAGTGGTGACTCAGGGATTCTTCGAAAATTGTGTTAATTTCCTCTGCCTCCCGAAAGCGCAGGAAACTAAACCAAACCCAAACCCAGCAAATCCTATTAGTTTGGCACCCAATCACAAAACTGGCATCAGAAGCAGGGTGTCAGCAGCCAGCAACCCCCAGCCCCCAACGTTCTTGCATCTGAACCCCCTCTTCCCCCACTCCATTCCCCATGAATATCAATCCATCAAACTCTCCTGTGTCAAGGAATCCAGGGTTGATAACTGATGAAGGCCTCACTGAATTACTGGCAGCAGCCACCACTATCGTTGGCATTGCTGGCAATGAAGAGCTGCTGGTCTCTGATTGGACAGCCACTCCCAGAGGTGCAATTTTCACCCGATTGGGGACTTTATTCTGTGGCAAGCACATGCTGCTCATTTAAGTGCCTGAATGCACTCAGATAGTTTCAAGTACACCTGGCCCTTATCCATGCATTCATCCCAATTCAATTATCATTTGTATCTTCTATTGTCATCTTTCTTCATCTTGACTATTTCTTCTCTGTCTTAAGCTCCTTTCCCATATCTTTTTGTATGACTGTTTTGGAGTCACTACACAAGCGGATTTGGCTGCTCCTGTCTTGGTAGCTGAAATCTTTCTCCATTTTTCTTCCGCCTGTAGATATCCATATCAGTTTATTTAACGCGAAGCCCACCCTTGTCCTACTCCCAGTATGTCATTCTGGGATAGATGAGATGAACTGAGCTAGGTGACCTTTGCCATCCAACATTATCTTGCAAATAGAGTGTAGAATCATGGCTGGAGTTCTGTTTATTTTGTTGCAAATGTACGTTTAGCGCGAGCGGGATTTGTGGGGTGAAATTACCAGGACAGAAGTTCAGTAATGGGCACTTAGTCAATCAGTAACCTGTTTTACATTGCACATAATTCTCACGTCTTTTCCATCCATTTCAATCTTGCCTTTTTGTTCCACTCTATCTTGGTGATTTTTATGAGTTTTTTGAGGTATTAAGATATTGTAATAAAGAAGTGTTGCAGAGTAGATATTGAAAATATATTGCAGTGAGAAGCAGCAATCAGCAGAGTCTTCAGACTTGCATCTATCACCAACCCCCTACTGGCGCGCAGGCACGAACTCAGATCCCGCCAGCAGTATGGGGGAGGGAGGGGGTGCAGAGCATAGCAGTTGATTCAGCACCTGGCGCAAACCTCGATTTTGGCTGGACGCCCGATTCTCCACCCAATCGTGATTCGTGATCTTGGGGCGGAGAATCTAGGCCTGTATTGGAAGATGCTGTTGAAGTAAAATTTGTACATTATGGTTTATTTAATAGACAAGGTGGGATCACCTATCAGGTGCATGCAAACGAACACTGCATTATATAATTGCTACTCTTTATATTAATGACCCATGTTTCATATATATCAGACTATATTTGTAACCAGATTGACATTATCATTTCATAAGGGCCTTTCTGTGGTTGTTTGCTGAACTGATTAAGGAATCCTAAATGGGGACAAAATATCACACATGATTGAAGGGGTGGGTTAAAGTGTTTGGGGAGGGGGGCAGGAATAAGAGGCCTGGAAACAGGAGAAACACAAGGGCTCATGATTTCTCTCCCTGGACATGCATCCAGGTTCTAAGTGCCAAATTAGAAGCATGCCAGTTTATGGCTCCCTGATCCCACTACCTTCTGAAGGGCCTCCTGGCACTCATAAAATAAACCCCTCCGCTCAGGTCAGAGCAGACCCCTGTCTGCTACACCATTTTTCGTCATTCCTGATGGTCTTCAAATATTGCCCAAGACGTTTCAACTCCTGCTGCAGCCAGAAGACGTCTCCACTTTAAGAAGTGCAGTCTGACTTTAAATAATGCGGGCTTTATGTAGTGATAGGTAACCTTGCATGACCTTGGGCCTCTGCTGAGGCATGCACCCATTTAACAACACATTTAGTGCTTGGCTGCAGTCCTGATCACGTGGCCAAGTGACTTAATAGAGGTGCTTCAAATCATGAAGGGTTTAAATAGAATATATGAAGAGAAGCTATTTCCAGTTGTTGTAGAATCATTAACCACATGCCACTAATTTAAGATGATTTGCATAAAAACCAAAGACAACACAAGGAAAAGCTTGTTTGCATAATGGCCAGAGTTTTACAGCCCCTCCCCCGATGGGATTTTAAAGCGCCGCCGAAGTAAATGGCAATTTAAATAGCCCGCCGTATCCGCTGGCGAGAGGGTGACGCGCCAAGGCAGAGCCGTAAAATCCTGGCCAATGAGTGACTAGGAATGCACTGCCTAATAGGTTAGTGGCAACAGATTAAATTGGTCTTGAATACAGAATTGGATAAATACTTGCAGGAGAAATAATGATTCTTGTCAGATGTTCCTAACCCACACCATCTTGGCTTTATTCTATAACTCGAGGACTAACACATTTGTTTGGTATTTGTTTTCGTGTTTGTAGAACCAGCTGTCTCTATCTCTCTAATACCTCTGTCTGTCTCGCTGCCAAGTTTCTAATTACCAATCTTACTTGCTTACCTTATTTCAGACAAAAAAAAACTCAATCTGCCATTATCTCATTTACAGGCCTTCGCTTAGCTTGAAAGAACGAAAGGTGTTTATTAAGAAATCACAGGAACTCCTTAGAGACAGCTGACATGAATTTTGTTAGCTCAATGTAATATGGGATGTATTTGCACTCCTCATTAAAAAAACTTCCACAATACAAATGCAAATAACTCTTCTAGTAAGACTTAAAGGAAAATATTCTCTTCCTCACAAGTTTAAATCATATTGATATCTTATTATGGCATTTCTCTATGTGAGTGATTAGTGATTCATAACTGCAGTTGCTAACATTCCATTCAAGATTGTTATCTATGTGTTTTGGATACTTAAATCAATGTCTGTTTTCTTTATCCAACACAGAAAGCAGCCCTCATGGTAATAGTTTAAAGTCAGGCATGCTAAGAAGCTGTTATATGACATCTGCACTGTAGAGGGGAAGTGAAAAATAACTCTATGGCTTGTACTGATTGGAATTCTTCCTCTCGTTTTTTGATCACATTACTCATAGTCTGTCTTACAGAGTGCTGAGGTCTAGTTCTTAGCTACTTCACTGCAGAAACACTCAATTCAAACTTTTTAAAATTATTCTTGCAGCATCAAAGTTGCTTTCAATCTAATTAAATATGTTCTGTCTCCTCGGTGGCTCAGCTCTCTGTCCTAATAAACGACTCCATCTCCAGTCTCCTTTCCCTCTCCTTGAATGTGTTGGCATCTCTCATGTGATCCACCTTCCCCCTCGCTTCAACCCTGAATTCCACCAATCAGGTTTCCGCCCGCCCCAGTATGGAAACAGTCAAATTCACAAGTGGCATGTGATGTGAATGTGGCTGTGGGAAACTATCCCTTCTTGACCTGTTTGCAATCTTTGACAAATACCTCTCCAAAAGCTCTCCTCTAATGTCTACCACTCATCAGGTTCCATTCTTATCTATTTAGCTTTTGCCAAAGAATGACCTGCAGTGGCTTCTCTTTCCACTCCTCCATCATTATTTTTGGAGCCCCCAAGAATGTATGTTTGGCCTGCTCCAATTTCGCGTTCACATGCTGCCCTTCAATAATAATAATAATAACAACAACCTTTTATTGTCAAAAGTATGAAGTTACTGTGAAAAGCCCCGAGTCGTCACATTCCAGCGCCTGTTCAGGTAAGCTGGTATGGGAATTGAACCCGCGCTGCTGGCCTTATTCTGCATCACAAACCAGCAGTCTAGCCCACTTAGCTAAACCAGCCCTTCAGTGACACCATCTAAAATCACAATAAGAGGATTGTAACAATAAAAGAACATTTGTTCAGGTCATTTATTAAAATTCAAGGACACTTGCAACTTCCAAGATTTTACCCTTCCCCATCCATATTATTTACCTTCATGTCTAAAATAAGCACCAGATTGAAACCAGAGAGCGTGCCCCAGCTCTTGGGTGTAAAGTATGCTAGATTTGAACTAATAGAGAGAGGCTGCCAAAGAGAGAGTAGGGGTAACAGCCTTACTTTATCTCACTCTCAAAAACATTTCTCAAAAACACTTCATTGCTGGAAACAGAGTCCTTAAAGGAGGATTCCAACTCAACACCACTGCCTTCAAGAGCAAAGCAAATTAACCAGCTATGATTGCAGAGCAACTTCTTCAGTAAGAAACCAAAGTACCAGCAGCCACCATGGAAAGTGACTCTTGCTTATGATCACCCCAAGTGAGGTTCCACAAAAATTATTGATCCAGATGAGACCCCTCAATTTGTCACCATCAGGCTGGGATACCCCCAAATTGCTATGAATCCCAGTGAGGAGAGATGGCAGGCTCTGTCTTTTTTCAACCCGCTCTGCTGATAACAACAAGGCCAAACCTAACAAAGTTCCTTTCCCGTGGGTACATTTTCCAGACTCAATAGTTATACTTAAAAAAGGAGCTAATTTAACCAGGCTTTCTTGAGTTAAGCTATAATAAATTTATTAGCAATTAAAATGCTAAGACATAAAATAGTAAAATACATGCCTATATAATTATTTAGATTGGAAGTGAGAATTGAGTCCAATAGTAAGTAAATACCAATAAAAAGGTATGTGAATGTCCTCGACTCGCGAGGATGTTGAAGCATGCGGATGTTATGATTTTTTTTCCAGTAAAGTTGACTTCTGCAGGCAAAAAGTTGATTCTTCCAACAGGATCTGTTGAGATGAGATGGTTATGTTGTCACTTTATCTTGACCAGAGATGGTAAACATCCTCTGGATGCATTAGAGGTACCTTGCCCCAAAACACAAAGGGGTTGCATTGTCTCTAAGAGAATCCCCCACCATCCATTCCTGTCAGTGACTGACTGTACATTCTCAGCCATCTTTGAGTTTGTGTCCATTTAAAAAAATAAAGCTCAGGTATTTTTTGAAGTTCAATACTTCAGGCATAACTCAGAAGCATTCAGACAATCCATGAATAATTTTTCCGACTTTGCTCAAAAGACCACAAGTCTTAGGAGCAGAAGTGAGTCATTCAGCCCATTGAGTCTGCTTTGCCTTTCAATGTCATCATGGTTGATTTGAGGGTGGCATGTGGCGTTGTGCTTAGCACTGGGACTGCGGCGCTGAGGACCTGGGTTCAAATCCTGGCCCTGGGTTACTGTCCGTGTTGAGTTTGCACATTCTCTCTATGTCTGCGTGGCTTCCACCCCCACAACCCAAGATGTGCAAGGTATGTAGATTGGCCATGCTAAATTGCCCCTTAATGGAAAAAAAAATAATAATTGGGTACTCTAAATGCAAAAAAAAATCATGGCTGATTTGATATGATAACCTTATCCCCATAACCCTTGATTCCCTTACTAATTAAAAAATCTGTCTATCTCAGCCTTGAACTTACTAAATGACCCAGCCTCTACAGCCCTCTGTGGTAAGGATTCCACAGATTCTCTACCCTCTGAGAGAAGAAATTCCTCTTCACCTTTTGTATTAAATGTGTGGCCCCTTATTCTGAGATTATGTCCTCTGGTCCTATACTGTCCCACAAGAGGAAATGTCCTCTCAGCATCTTCCCTGTCAAGCCCTCTAATAATCCAATATATCTCAGTAAGGCCGCCTGTCATTCTTCTAAATTCCAGTGAGTACAAGCCTAATCTGCTAACCACCATAAGAAAGTCCCATGGATCAATTTAGTGAACCTTCTCTGGACTGCCTCCAATACATGTATGGCTCTCCTTAGATAAGGGGACCAAAACTGTTCATAGTATTCCAGATGATGTCTAACGAGTGCCTTGTATAGTTTTAGCAGGACTTCCCTACTTTAAAACTTCATTCCCTTTAAAATAAAGGCCAACAGTTAATTTGCCTTCTCTATTACCTGCTGAACTTGCATGGTAGCTTTTTGTGATTTATGCATGAGGACACCCAGATCCCTCTGTACTCAACCTTTTTGCAGTCTTTCTCAATTTAAATAATATTCAGATGCTTTATTCTTCCTACCAAAGTGCATAACTTCATATTTTCCTACATTATATCCCATCTGTAAGGTTTGTGCACATTCACTAATCTATCTATATCCCTCTGGACATTCTTTGTGTCATCTTCACTACTTGCCTTCCCACCGATTTTTGTGTGATTCTCAAACTTGGCAATAGTACATTCACTCCCCTCGTCCAAGTCATTAATATATATCGGAAATAATTGTGGCCCCAGCACTGATCGCTGTGGCATTCCACAGGTTGCCATCCTGAAAATGCCCCTCTTATCCCAAATCTATTTCTTTTATCAGTTAGCCAATTCTCTATCCATGCTAATATACTGCCCTCTGACGTCATGGACTCTCACCTTATGAAGTAGATTTTTGTGCTGTATCTTATCAAACCTTTTGGAATTCCAAGTATATTACATCTACTGGTTCCCCTTTGTCTATCCTGCTCATTACAACCTTAAAAAATTCAAATGAATTTGTCAGACATAATTTCCCCTTCATGAAGCTATGTTGGTTCTATTTAATTATGTTATGAGATTTTACTTGGCCAAGTTTTATCATCTGATAATCTGTGAAGCTTTGGGGGCAATTTTACGGCCCCATTATTCCCAGCACAAATTTCATTATGGACGGAAGTTCCCACGAGAGGGCCATAACGGGATTTGCTGTGGCATTAATCCAGAACATGATGTTCCTCGGCCCTCCCAACAGATATTCTCAGGTTCCTGCGCAGTGAGGGCATTAACCTGATTACCATGGATTTAAATGCATTTAAAGATACAAAATCAGCTAAATGCCACATCTTTGGGAATGTTACATATCCCCACATACATGGCATAAAGCCGACGGTAATGAGTACCGGACTCTGCAAGCTGAGACCCAATGGGGGACCATGACTGGAGTCTCAGAGCCCATTGCAGCCCCTGGGTTGTCGGGGACATGACAGAGCTGTGCCCTGTGTGGTGAATGTGATTCACACTGGATTATAATCTGTATATACATGTGTCTGTATTGTAAGTGCAGTTGCACTACCTGTCCTCCAGGGGGAGTAGCTCTGGGAATGCTCGAGTTGTATGGGGTTTCTCCCTTGGCTCTGCCCAGGACTCCTCCCCCGGAAGCTGCTGTATAAAAGATCAGTGCCACATGGTCAGCCGGCCAGTTCA
This sequence comes from Scyliorhinus canicula, assembly GCF_902713615.1. NCBI lineage: Eukaryota > Metazoa > Chordata > Chondrichthyes > Carcharhiniformes > Scyliorhinidae > Scyliorhinus > Scyliorhinus canicula. Next base: position 170,418,595 of record NC_052149.1, read on the forward strand.
CCGAAAGTTCAATGGCTAACCGGCTGGCTCTGTTGTGAGTATATTAAAACCGCTATTCTAATCCTACAAGCATGTGTCTGTAGAATTGTTGGTTCCTACAATTTAATATACTCAGGAAACAGTCGAAGAAATCATGGAAGCAGCTTTCAAGCCCGGACGCCTAGAACTCGACCCACAGGATGCAGAGGCTAAGGAAATTTTTTCCCACTGGCTGAGATGTTTTAAAGCCTACCTGGCAGAAGCCAGCACCGCCGGAACAATGGAGGAACAAAAACTCAGCCTACTGCACGCGAGGGTAAACTACAGAATCTCCACACAGCTAAATCTGGCGGTTCTTACACCGCAGCGCTGGCAATATTGGACAAAATGTACGTTAGGCCCATTAACGAGTTTTATGCACGCCACATGTTTACGACTCGCCGTCAGTGGCCTACAAAAATGCTAGCCGAGTTTGTAAGGGAATTGAACAATCTTTCCAATGACTGTAATTATCAAGCCGTTACCGCGGCTGAACGTAGGGAGCTTGCTGTGCGGGACGTTTTTGTGGCAGGCCTTAGGTCTAACTATGTGCGCCAAAGACTGCTAGAAAAGGGGGCCCAGGACTTAGACACTACTGTGGAGGCTGCTACCACTATGGAAGTTTCCTTCCGCAGCCTCACCTCGTTTCCCGCGGACCCCACGACCATCAATTGTACGCGAGGCGAGTGATTTACCAAAGTCTGGCTTTAATTGACTAGAACAGAGCTCTGCGATCGCCTACAATGGAAAGGACGATCGTCAGGCGTCTGACCATTTATACCTCGTTAATAGAGGCGGGGTTAACTCAGCCTCTCGGCCAATCGGTCGAGAGGCACATGACCGACCAGGGCCAATGGTAAGCCGACGTTCTGGCCCAATGGCAGACAGGTATGCAGATCATATCACCACAGCCAGTTACTCTGCTGCCCCAGCCAGTTCATCTGCTGCCCCAGCCAGCTACTCGGCTGCTCCAGCCTGCCATTTCTGTGGCCAAAGCCAGCACCCGCGGCAGCACTGCCCAGCCCGATCCGTGACCTGCAGCAGCTGCGGGAAGAAAGGCCACTATGCCAGAGTGTGTCTGGCAAAGAAAGCCCCAGCCTGTAACCCTCCCACGACTCAAAGCACTCGTTCCCTGAATTCACAGGCCTGCAGGCCCCGAAATGCTGCACCCTGTATGCCGACTCCACCCCCACCCGGCATGTGCGACTCATGGGGGCAGCCATCTTGACAATCCTCCTCCATGCGGCCGGCCATGTGAGACTCATGGGGGCGGCCATCTTGGGATCCATCCCCTTCAAACTCTGAAACTCACCTCGACGACTACGAACTCAGAGGGCAGTCATCACGGGGCCACTCCAGCACAGCTGATCGAGCCGCCGACTACCCGCAACTCAGCGCAGTCACCCTGGATCAATCCCGCCCCAAGCACCTACGAAGTTCGATGGCGGAGGTCCAGATCAACGGGTACAGCACGCCATGCCTCTTTGACTCTGGGAGCACCGAGAGCTTTATACATCCAGAGCTGGTAAGACGCTGTTCGCTTTCTATTTTTCCAGTGAGCCAAACTATCGCCCTCGCTTCGGGCTCCCACTCAGTCCAAATCCAAGGACGCACCGTCGCTACGCTCACAATTCGAGGCGCTAGTTATTCAAAATTTAAACTTTATGTCCTGCCTGACCTCTGCGCGCCACTCTAATTAGGCCTGTATTTCCAGTGCTACCTCAAGAGCCTCACCCTCAGCTTCGGTGGGCCCCTGCCCCCACTCACTATCTGCAGCCTAACCACGCTGCGCATCTCCCCCCCTCCGCTGTTCACCAATCTCACTCCAGATTGCAAGCCAGTAGCTACTCGCAGCAGGCGATACAGCCTACAGGGTAGGGTCTTTATCCGATCGGAAGTCCGACGGCTGCTCAGCGAGGGGATCATAGAGGCCAGTAGTAGTCCCTGGAGAGCTCAGGTGGTGGTCGTCAAGACCGGGGAAGAATTTTGCATGGTCGTCAGCTATAGCCAGACCATAAATCGCTTTACGCTCCCAATCCACCAGCTCCCAATCAACCCAGAGGACCGCCACTACACGGCATTCGAGGCCGATGGCCGCCTCTTCCATTTCCTCCGGGTCCCTTTCGGCATCACTAACGGGGTTTCGGTGTTCCAACGAGCAATGGACCGAATGGTAGACCAGTACGGGCTGCGGGCCACATTTCCGTATCTGGACAATATTACCATCTGCGGCTATGACCAGCAGGACCACAACGCCAACCTCCACCGTTTTCTCCAAACGGCACAGAAATTAAATCTCACTTATAACAAGGAGAAATGCGTTTTCTGCACAGACAGACTGGCCATCCTCGGCTACGTCGTGGAGAACGGAGTCCTGGGCCCAGACCCGGACCGCATGTCTTAGAACTCCCCCTCCCTCATTGCCCCAAGGCCCTCAAACAGTGCTTGGGGTTCTTCTCGTACTACGCCCAGTGGGTCCCTCAATATGCGGACAAAGCCCGCCCACTCTTTAAGGCCACACGATTTCCCCTGTCAGCTAAGGCGTGCCAGGCCTTCAGCTGCATCAAGGAGGACATCGCCAAAGCAGCCATGCGGGCGGTGGATGAATCCACTCCCTTTCAGGTTGAGAGCGACGCCTCAGAGGTAGCTCTAGCAGCCACTTTAAATCAGGCAGGGAGGCCCGTTGCATTTTTCTCCCGTACTCTATCCGCTTCAGAACTCCGATACTCCTCAGTCGAGAAGGAAGCACAAGCCATCGTGGTGGCTGTTCGTTACTGGAGGCACTACCTCGCACGTAGGAGGTTCACCCTCATCACCGACCAACGATCGGTTGCCTTTATGTTTGACAACTCGCAAAGGGGCAAAATAAAAAATGATAAAATCCTTCGGTGGAGGATCGAACTCGCCACCTATAGTTACAATATTAAATATCGACCGGGGAAGCTCAACGAGCCCTCGGATGCCCTATCCTGTGGGACATGCGCCAGCGCGCAGATCAGCTGTCTGAAAGCCATCCACGTTGATCTCTGCCATCCAGGGGTCACCCGGCTCGCCCACCTGCCTTTCTCCAACGAGGAGGTAAAAGCGGTCACCAGGGACTGCCCGATCTGTGCAGAGTGCAAACTGCACTTCTATAGACCAGACAGGGCCCACCTGGTCAAGGCCTCTAGGCCCTTTGAACGCCTTGCGATCGATTTCAAAGGGCCACTCCCCTCCACTAACAAGAACATTTATTTCCTCAACATCATCGACGAGTTCTCCCGATTCCCTTTTGCCATTCCATGCCCTGATATGACCTCCCACACAGTCATTAGGGCCCTGCATAGTGTCTTCACCCTGTTCGGTTTCCCCAGCTACGTGCACAGCGACCGGGGTTCGTCCTTTATGAGCGACGAGCTGCGTCAGTACCTGCTCGACAAGGGCATCGCCTCGAGCAGGACTACCAGCTACAACCCCAGGGGGAACGGACACGTGGAGAGGGAGAACGCGACGGTCTGGAAGACCGTCCTACTGACCCTCCGGTCTAGAAAACTCCAAGTCTCCCAATGGCAAGAAGTCCTCCCAGACGCGCTCCACGCAATCAGATCCCTCCTCTGTACAGCTATAAATCAAACCCCTCACGAGCGGCTCTTCATTTTTTCTAGGGGCACTACCACGGGAGTCTCACATCCGGCGTGGCTGAGGACACCAGGCCCGGTCCTCCTGAGGAGCACGTCAGGGGGCACAAAACTGACCCCCTTGTTGAAAAGGTGCGCCTCCTCCATTCCAACCCCCAGTACGCATTCGTGGAGTTCCCGGATGGTCGCCAGGGCACAGTATTCCTTCGGGACCTGGCACCCGCTGGATCCAGCCCCCCCTACCCCCGCTGAGGAACCCCTTACCCCGTTCCCTATGCTGCCGCCCCCTCGCTCCCCCGATTCCGCAAGCTCACCCCACCGGTTCCACGAGCCAGAACCAGCCCGCCCCCAGCGCCCCCAGTCTCCGGTCGAGCCAGAGGTGTATAAAGTTCGGACGGGACCCGCCCCGGAGTCTGCCATCGTACCCCAGCTCTCAACATCCACCCAGCCACCGCAAGAGGCTGAAACCCCGGTGCTCCGCAGATCAAAAAGAACAATTCATCCACCGGACAGACTAACTGTGAGCCACCGCCCCCACTGGACTCGATTTTTTCACAGGGGGTGAATGTGGTGAATGTGATTCACACTGGATTATAATCTGTATATACATGTGTCTGTATTGAATTGTTGGTTCCAACACCCTGGCATGCTGGTAGTGCCAGCTTGGTGGTGCCAATCAGGTAGACTCTGCCCAGTTAACACTGCCAAGGTGTGGTGCCTGAATGTCCCAATGCCAGCTAACATTGTCTGGGAGGTCATGCTGGTGAACATTGGAGATGGGAGGTATGCCAGCGATTAATGAGGGTGGGGGAAACATGATTTCCTTTGTGGGGGGGGGGGGGGGGTGGGAGGACTTTAAATGATATTTGAGTTCAAGGCATCCTGGAGCTCTGTGAAGCCGGGCTTGTCAGGGTTTTTAGGTTCAGTGCCTCACAATGAAGGTGCAAAACACGCACCCCTTCAAAAAAATGGCAAAGTGTGGGGAGACTGATACGGAAGATCTGCCTGTTTTGAGAAACAAGCTGGTTTTCAGTCAGATGCTAACACTTCTCCATTTTATTCGGAAAATTCCACCATTGACCCAGAGCTGGGATTGAACCTGGGACCTTGGCGCCGTGAGGCAGCAGCACTAACCACTGAGCCATCGTGCTGCCCTAAATTCCGCCATTTTTTTTGTGCATGCCTGGGAAAGTTGTGTGCGTGATTTTCTGCATTCGGCAAAAACTGGAAATATTCATACATTTTAAATCATTTTGTTAATCGGTTCTGCATCTTTACCTTAGTGAGTTTTTAAACAAAACAAACTCCATAATTGTTAACTGAAGAATCTGCCTGACTTATCTCTTACACCAAGCTATACACAGTTAAGTTCATATTGAATTGGCAATATCCCATCTTTTTTACAATTCAAATCCAGGAGTGGGACCAAGAGAGGAGTCAGTTCACCCCTCCTAACATAGTTGTGACAATTATTTGGGGCCTTTTTTGGGTCGAACCCACAAACAAACAAGAATCATTTGTAGTGGGTACTAAGTTAACCGCTAGACATAAATTGAAATACCAGTAGATTCTTCTTGTATGCTAGAGAAATACCCTGGGCAGGATTCTCTGAAAATGGGGCTATGTCCCCACGCTGGTGGGAAAACCGCCACCACCGACTCTGGCATTAACGGCCCCCCAAAGTGAGGAATTCTCACCTTTCTAGGGGGCTAGATTGCCGCCAGAGTCGTCACCGCTGCTCCAGCCGGCGCCGAAGGGCCGCGCGAGTTCCTGCTAGCGAGGAATGGCCGACGCGACCTTGCGCATGTACAGAACGGCCAGCATATTTCCGCAGCTGCGCGGGAGAACCCTTCTTCGCGCCGGCCCCCGGGCAATATGGCAAAGCCCTACAGGGGCTCGGCACGGAGGAAAGAAGGCCCCCACGGAACCAGCCCGCCTGCAGATCGATAGGCCCCGATCGCGGGCTGGCCACCGTGGGGTCCCCCCCCCCCCCGGGGTCAGATCCCCTCACGCTACCCCAAAGACCGCCCCTGTACACGTACCTGCCAGGTCCCACCGTGCGTGAGGTGATTACTTCACACCGGTGGGACTGGCCAAAACTTTATGACCACTCGTCTCACCGGGGCCCAGAGAATTGTCGGGTGGGCCGCTGTCAACGGCCCCCGACCAACGTGGCAGGGATCCCACCAGCCCCTGAAAAACAGCGCCAGAGAATAGGGCAGCCGGAGTCGGGGCGGGATTCGCGCCTCCCCCCGGGGATTCTCCAACCCGGTGCAGTGTCGGAGAATCCCGGCCCATACTAACCAAAATGTCCACATTTGAGGTTAGAGTTTTTGAACAAAGCAGAATAACCTGTAAGAGTTTACAGGCAACGTCTCTGAGAGCTCTAGAACCTGTGGGCAGGATTTCTAATCCTGTCCTAATCCATCTAATCCATCGCTCCCAGTGAGAACGGAGAATTTGCCGCTCAGCCAAAACTTAATTCCCTGCAGTGGAAATCATCGGTATGAACGGACAGAGATTTCTGGCCTGTGTTTCCATAATGTGTCTTGTGGCCTTCACATAATGAAATTTAGAAGTTGCTGTATGCCAACGCACAAAATGCTTTTTAAAAAAGTTCAATATATTTATACGGATGCTACAGCTGATAATGCAAATTAACATTCCATATGGCACATCTTTGTAGCAAGTGCCAAAGTACTATCCAACTGACCTTAGGAGTTTTGGTCCGGATCCTAGCACAATTGCTCACTGCTCCAGAACCGGCTGCTCGTCTTGGCTCGATCTCTTCCCCAACTAGAAATTTGCAAGAATTTGGATGCCCAGGTAGTGAGTCATAGAATCAGAATGTTTAGATCAGAGAAGGAGGATTTTCAGCCTCTTGCATCCATGCAACTCTCAACACAAGCAACTTAGCTCATTTTGCAGTACTAACCTTTCACTGTCATCCTGCATTTTGTTTTCAGGCTCTTCCTCCTACCTGGATTCTCCACCTCTCAACAATGGCAGCAGGGTTCCCGATGCAGCAGTGAATCAGGCGTCCAGAGAAAATCCCAATTGCTACTCACTCAATGCTCCGGCCTCCCACTGGCGATGGGATCAGGGTTCCCGCATGGCACTAATGTGGTGGACTTCACGGTGGGCCAAAGGGCAACTCCTTAAGGAAGTTGCCCCCAAAGCCAACCGAGGGCCTCTTCCCCCCCCCCCCCCCACACACAATGTATAACTAGCCCACCCTTCCTCTACCAGACCCTCCCCATCACCCCCGCGACCCCTTAAAAGAGAACACCCCCCAGAAATCCCTGAACAGAGGGACCTCCAGAGACCCCTGAACAGGGGGCCCTCAAGACCCCTGGATTGGAGGACCCCCCCAGAGACCTCTTGAATAGGGGGACCCCCAAATACCTCCTGAATAGAGGGACCGCCTGTCAATGACTCCCTGAATCAAGCGATCCCCCAGAGAACCCTAGCTAAAGGAATTTCCCACAGAGACCCCCAAAATAAAAGGACCCCCACAGAGACCCTCAACTAAAGGAAACCCCACAGACTCCGTCGAAAAGAGGCCCCTGTCTGAAAGTTCCAGAGCAGTCCAGATAAAAGTGGTGAAAAGAATTACTGTTGTAACACTCATCTGGGCATACACTTGCTGGCTCAGACAGAGAAAGCGCCATGTGTGCATTCCTGGAAAGACAAAAGCAGTGGTCTGTGTATAAACCCCTCAGATCCTTTAGCTGCAAGCCATTCTTTCATTTCTCTTCACAGCTGTGAATCTTGCTTCATTCATCTCCCTTCATGGATGTGTACTCTGAAGTGCTGTAACCACAATGTTTACAAACATCAACCACATCAACAAGAACTAAATGCATTCAAACACCTCCCCCCCCCCCCCCCCCCGCCCCCCCTTTCAGGCTTGAGTGACTTTAAGGTACGGAGATGGAAATTGACAGCTCTTAATTCTCTTTAAAGTGGGGGTGGTATGCTAATTCGCAATGTGGGGGGGGGGGGGGGGGGGGTTTGGAAGCTATGGGATCTCGCCATCGTGCCTCCAGCTGAAAATGATGGTCCAATAGTATTTCTCACCATGCACAAGTTTGGATGGCAAGGGTTACTGCATTGCGGAAGCGCAAATAATTCCATTTACCTCCAGTGGCTTAACGCAGTCTTCCAAATCGAGAACCCGGCCCTCATTCAATTTTGAAAAATGTAATTGAATCTGTCTCATGTAACCTGGAATTAAACTCAGAATTTGTCCACAATCAGACATGTTGCTTTGGAAGGGGCAGGCCATGTTAAACACAGCTACATCTGACCAACATTATCATACCTTGTAAGTTATCTGATTCAACACAGGTTTTCATATAATAGCATATCATCTGACTTAATCTGAGCAATATCACGTGGGTCTCTAGTTACTTTGAGATTTTATAACAACATCTGCAACAGTGGAAAATCTCAAATGAACCAAGAATCATTAATGGCTGTGCAGTCTGACATGTTTAATCACCTAAAAGGTAGTTATTCTCTTGAGGTTTTTCGCTTTGGAAGAACAATTTCTGATATTTTTCATGACCCAGACTTTGATTATGAAAACCTGAATGGAGGAGCTTCCACCATTCAGTATCCATTTCAAATGAACTTCACAATTAAATGCAATATATTGAAGGAAAGATGGAAACCAAATGCTCACTTGTATCAAACATGGCCTTGGTTACATTATCAAAACCACAACAAAGGCTTCACAATGTTCTTGAAATTTATTATAGTTTCATTTTCTTCAGTAATGTGCAAACATCCTGAGCATTAACCTACTTGAGAAATTGAAATAAATAAATCAGGGACCAATGATAGTCATGCTTAATGAGGCCATTGTGGCTTTTAACTGAATCATTATGATGCACAGCTTATGCATTATTTTAAAACACTGCAGGAGGCTGATGAGAAAAAGATGCTGCCTGCTACAGCATACATCAGAGGAAGAATCACATATACAATCAACATTATTATGTGCCTAAATGTCAGGCTTCAGATTAAATACAAGAGGTCATGCAATGCCGTTCTTTTATATTACTCTATTGGCAAAAGAGCAATAAGAACATGAGAACCTTCTTTTAATGTAGAAAGCTGTCCTGATTGCGAAAGCACTGCCTGAAAAGATAATAAAAGTAACTTTCAAAATTGAAAATTGGACAAATACTTAAAGGGAAATATATCAGGGGAAAGGAGAATGGATTCAATGAATTGTGCTGTCAGAGAACCAACACATGCATGATGGGCTGAATGGCATCCTTCTTTGGTGCATTGTTCTTTGATGTAAGTAAAGTAAAGCCACCATAATCTCAGATGACCTTAGGCTGCTTTCCCCTTTGAGGGGGGAGCTGGCTGGTGGTGATTTAACCTGGGAATCACCACACCTCAGGCAAGGGGCAAGGTTGAGAAGGCTAGGCCTTCATAAGAAACATCAGCCAATATGGGAATTGAACCTGTGCTGCTGGCCTCACTCTGTATCACAAACCAGCTGTCCAGCCAACTGAGCTAAACCAGCCTGTCACTATACAGTGCACGAAGATGTCAGATGTACCTAGGAGAAAAAGATGTCTTGTCAGAACTTTTATTTGGAGAAATCTTCAACCCACAGCATAATCATCAACATTTGATCATAAAATGACTCACAGGAAAAAAAAATCTATGATCCAAATAACATAATTAAAATATTCCAGTTTCCTTAACATCAGTTTCATATAATGCGGTCTTTAGTTAATACAGCTTGTTTACTATATTACTACTGGCAATATAATAGGTACCTACAGTTGAAAAGTTTAGATCTAAAAGTTGTTTCTATCTTATGATTCCATGACTTACTTTGGGAGCTTATATTGCTCCATATTTTTGCCATGTTGGAGGCCCTCTCTCTGTCTTGATGAAAATTGTGGAAATGGCTAACGATTCTAAGTCACACCTCTGAACATGGCATTTTCCCTTTTGTCAGGGCAGAACTAGAGTTGGGCCACAGTTCACGCATGCACAGTTTAAAGAGGAAGCTGGCCATTTAAAACACCAGCTGTTCTGTGGTGAGGGGAGTTGCCGGGGGGGATTCCGAGGTGTGAGGGTATGGGGGGTGAGATGGAGGTGTTCCATGGCGATGGAGGAGTGGGGTTTCAAATTTTTTTTTTTACATTGCGGCCCCCTTTAAAAACGTTGCCCGATCTTTTCAAAACCGAAGTAGCTCTCATCGAGTCTATCCTGCCAGTATTATATAATAGAACCTTCCCCTTACCATTTTTTTGACAGTCAGCTTAAAAATAGTGAGGGAAAACCCACCTTTGCTGCTGATAGGCTATCCTCCACTGTTACAATAGGGAGATGTTAGGAAATTGGATCCAGAATACAGTACTCTATAAATAACTCTTAGGGCGCGATTCTCCGCACTCACGCCGGTTCGGAGAATAGCGGGCCGTGCAAATTTTCACGGCGACGCAGGTCCGACGCCCTCTCGCTATTCTCCGAACCCCGCACAAACTACACGTCAGCATTCCCGGCAAAGGCCTCGAAAGACCCCCCCGACACGACCAGAATCGCTACTTATTGGCCCCCCGCTATTCTCCGGCCCGGATGGGCCGAAGTCCCGACGTCATCACACACTGTTTTCACGCTGGCCAACACACCTGCTTTTCAAGTTCGTCAACCAGTCGTGCTGGCTGACGAGAGCTTCGAGTAGGTGAGTGCACCGCTCAGCGCACTGCTGGAGTCTGGCCACAACGGGGAAGGCATCCCCGAGAATGGGAGGGGGGTCCAGAGCGGTGGGGAGTGGGGGAGACTGAGGGGGGGGAGTGTGGGAGACTGAGGGGGGGAGTGGGGGAGATGGAGGGGGGGAGTGTGGGAGACTGAGGCGGGGAGTGGGGGAGATGGAGGGGGGAGTGGAGGAGATGGAGGGGGGGAGTGTGGGAGACTGAGGGGGGAGTGGGGAAGATGGAGGGGGGAGTGTGGGAGACTGAGGGGGGGAGTGGGGGATACGGAGGGGGAGTAGGGGAGACGGAGGAGGGAGTGGGGGAGACGGAGGGGGGAGTGGGGGAGATGGAGGGGGGAGTGGGGGAGATGGAGGGGGGAGTGGGGGAGACAGAGGGGGGAGTGGGGGAGATGGAGGGGGGAGTGTGGGAGACTGAGGGGGGAGTGGGGAAGATGGAGGGGGGAGTGTGGGAGACTGAGGGGGGGAGTGGGGGAGACGGAGGGGGAGTGGGGGAGACGGAGGGGGGAGTGGGGGAGATGGAGTGGGGGAGTGTGGGAGACTGAGGGGGTGAGTGTGGGAGACTGAGGGGGGAGTGGGAGAGATGGAGGGGGGAGTGGGGAGATGGAGGGGGGAGTGGGGGAGTTGGGGGGGGCAGTGTGGGAGATGTAGGGGGAGTGGGGGAGATGGAGGGGGGAGTGGGGGAGGTGGAGGGGGGGAGTGTGGGAGACTGAGGGGGGAGTGGGGGAGATGGAGAGGGGAGTGGGGGAGATGGAGGGGGGGAGTGGGGGAGATGAAGGGGGGAGTGGGTGAGACGGAGGGGGGGAGTGGGAGTGTGGGGGGGGGAGTGGGAGTGTGGGGGGGGGGAGTGGGAGTGTGGGGGGGGGGGAGTGGGAGTGTGGGGGGGGGTAGGGAGAGAGTGAGCGAGTGACCCGTCCAACCCCGGTTACAAAATGTCTGCCACCATGCCATGGCGTGCCGGTCACGAGGACACGCCCGCTGGTTGCCCTGTGGCTTATGGCCACAGGCCACTGACGCACCGGTGAAGAGGACGTAGTTAACTGCCCGTCGGATGCAGAAAGTGATCAGGGGTTAGGCTGCCCGCGTGTCAGCAGCGCGACCAGGCCACCGGGACACACAGGTATCCCACAGCAGGCGGCTGCCGAAGTGTCAACTAACGTCCGTCTAACATGTCCCGTTTCTCTGCCCCCCACCACCCTTCTGTAGGTTAGCACAATGTCTGCGAACAGAACGGCTATGTTCTGCGCAGTGGTTGGGGCCGCTGCACTGCATTTGGCGATGCAGCAGCATCCACAGCCACAACCCGCAGTGGATGCAGGGCCAGCTGCAGCAGCAGAGGGTTGGGCCGAGGAGTTGCCAGTCGTCGAGCAGCATGGGGGGGAGGAGGAGGAGGAGGGGGAGGAGGAGAGAGTGAGCGTGCAGCCACGGCGCCGGAGGCAACGACCAAGGCCGAGGGTGCACCGTGTCCGGGTCTCTTTCCTAACAATGACAGACATCGTCTGCAGGAGGAGACTCCGGCTGCGTAGGCGGACGGTGATACATATCTGTCACCTCGTGGCGTACCTCGCCCCACGTGGAACGGGGGGAGGACACGCGATCCCGGTTGCCATCAAGGTGACAGTCGCTCTTAACTTCTATGCGACCGGCTCCTTCCAGTCTCCGAGCGGGGACCTCTCCAGGATCTCACAGTCATCGGTCCACAGGTGTATCCGGGATGTGACCGACGCCCTCTATGCCATCGCGGACCGCTACATCACCTTTCCCGAGGACCAAGCAAGTCAAGACTCACGAGCTCGTGGATTTGCCTGCCTGGCCGGGATACCGATGGTGCAGGGGGCAATCAATTGTGTTCACGTCCCCATGCGCCCACCTGCAGGGGACAGGGAGGTGTTCACAAAGAGGAGGGGGACATACTCCATGAATATCCAGGTGGTATGCGACCCCCACATGAGGATCATGAACATCTGTGCAAGGTTCCCAGGGAGTGTGCATGACTCCTACATACTGGCGCAGTCGTACATCCCTGCGATGTTTGAGGGGCGTCCCCCCCGGCTGAGGGAATGGTTGCTAGGCGAAAGGGGTTATCCGCTGAGGTCTTGGCTGATGACGCCTATACGGAGGCCTCAGACCAATGCGGAAAAACGATACAACGAGGCCCATGCAGCAACCAGGGGTGTGGTGGAGCGCTGCCTTGGCCTCCTGAAGGTGAGATTCAGGTGCCTGGACCGCTCCGGAGGGGCCCTGCAGTACCAGCCCGACAGGGTCGCTTGCATTGTTGTGGTCTGCTGTGCGCTGCACAACATCGCGATGCATAGGGGAGATGACCTGCTGCAGGAAACGGAGGGAGAAGCCAGTGGCAGTGGTGCCAGCACTGAGGAGGATGAAGAGGAGGAGGAGGAGGAGGAGAGGGAGGAGGAGGAGGAGGAGGAGGAGGCTGGCGGAGTGGACGGCGCAGCACGCAGACAGGACCCAGGTGCTGGTGATGTCCAGGAGGCGGCACGACGGACCCGGCGAGGACGGCGGGCACGCAACGCCTTGGTGGCAGCACGGTTCACGCGTCGTATGCGACGTCCCCGCTGAACACCAAACCACCACCTGCATCGCTAGTCGTGCAGAGGGTCAACACACAACTGCCACCACCAGCGCCCCCCCCCCCCCAACCCCTCTCAGTGTACACTACTCCACTTCGACATCACCCTTACCACTGGGTCCAGACGGTATGGTACAACATCGATGGCTGTGTCAGCGGGTGTAATCAGTGCCATGTGGAATGATGACAGCCCGCTCTGCGAAGAGCTGTGAGCTCAAAATTGTTAGAGAGAGTCTGACCCATGGCAATTGTGGTGAATGTGATTCACACCGGATTGTAATCTGTATATACATGTGTCTGTATTGTAAGTGCAGTTGCACTACCTGTCCTCCAGGGGGAGTAGCTCTGGGAATGCTCGAGTTGTATGGGGCTTCTCCCCTGGCTCTGCCCAGGACTCCTCCCCCGGAAGCTGCTGCATAAAAGCTCAGTGCCACATCGTCAGCCGGCCAGTTCACCGAAAGTTCAATGGCTAACCGGCTGGCTCTGTTGTGAGTATATTAAAACCGGTGTTCTAATCCTACAAGCACGTGTCCGTAGAATTGTTGGTTCCAACAGCAATAGCTGAACCATCCATCTTGGTGGCCACTGAGTTCATCACGGACACTCCATCACGTGCCCGCGTGGGCTAGCTGTGGGAGGGGTGGGGGGGAAGGGACTGCACACCCGCCACCAAAGTTTCACCGCTCGTCAACCCCAGCGCCACTCGGTCACCATCACGATTCCTGTGGCTGTGGAACAATCACACGGTATTACAAGTAAGGTGGAACAGTGCGTTTAATGTGAACAAACATTTACAGGTGCCCTAGCCCCTACAACTAAACTGTGCCCTTCACCCGTGCCAACTTACTCAGTGTCTCTCTTTGTTGCCTTACGGGCCCTACCACTCCGTCTAAGTGATTCCCCAGATGAAACAGCAGGAGTGGAGGAGAACTGCTGCGAATTTCCCCCTTCGACTAGTTTCTCCTTCGGCAAGCGTTTCCTGGGGCGACCCGGCCTTGATGGGCCAGGCTGCTCTGCGGGCGTCTCGCGTGACGTTGTGCCACCCTGCTCTGCCTGCTGCCCACCCGATGCACCAGGGATGGGACGGGGGAGGCCGAGAATTCCGGGACATCCCGTGATGGAGTTAATGGGACGGGCCCCGAAACCTCCTCCTCCCTCGGGGAGCCCGGTGGCCCCCGGGCCTCACTTTGGGACAGAGGTGCGAGCGGGGAGGTGCCCCGTCGCGCCACTGACACCTGGCGCTGCCAGTCCTGGAGGCCTGCAACGGTATCCACCAGGATCCGAAGGTTTGCAGAGACAGAGTCCAGGGAGTTAGACATTCCCGCCAGGGACTGTGCGATCTCAACCTGTGAGTGCACGACACCATCCAGCACATGTGTCAGGCGGTTGATGCTCTCCGCGACTGACTGCTAGGACTGTGCCATGGCATGCTGGGACTGTACCATGGCGTGCTGCGACTGGGCCATGACCTGCTGAGACTCGGTAAAGGCCCGCAGCGCGCCGGCAATGTCGTTTTTGCTCTGGTGCATTGCTGCCTGTGAGAGGGCAACCCTGTCGAGGGCCGAGGATGACGCGTGCACATTAAGCCCAACGCCTTGCATAACCTGACCCATTGCCTCCACCGCGGATGCCACCCGTGCGGTGTCGACCTGGGTTGCTGCCATGAGTGGCACCACTCCCTGTTCGTGGACGCGGTTCGACTCCTCTAACAGCGTCTTCAGAGTCTAGAAGACAGCCCTCATCCCGTCATTGTGTCCCTGGGTTTCTTGATGCATCGGCTGTGCGGGTGGGTTGAGAAAGTCCAGGAACTCGGAAAACGGACTCCGCCAGTCCGGGCCCTTGGCTGCTCCGACCTCCACCTGCTGTACCTGCTCAGCTGTGATGTGCGACCCAGACTGTGACCAGGAGCCTCATCACTAAATAGGCCAGCCGAGGTGAGTGTCTCTGGGATGGTGGATGGTGCGGGAGATTGCTGTGCCGCAAGCTCGAGGTCGTCTTGGTTTGACGCCTCCTCGATGTCATCAGCTCGATGAGAGGCCGCAGGGCGTTCGCGGGCCATTTCTCTCTCTTGCTGTGTCGCCGCCCTCTGGGCGTCCTGCTCCACAGATTCGGTTGGGGAGGATGGGACTCCCCGGTGATCGGGCACCCTCTGTCGTGCGGCCCCGGGTGAGGTGGGGGCAGATGCCTGTGTCCGCCTGGAGGCAGACGGCCCTGGTCGTTCGGCATCACGTCCTCGGGAAGAGAATGAAACGGGTTATTTAGATTCGCTCGGCCGGGCGCTGGACGGTTCCAGTGGGCAGGGTGTGAAGGGACAGAGGATGGGGAGGTGTTCCAGTGGGCAGGGTGTGAAGGGACAGAGGATGGGGGAGGTGTTCCAGTGGGCAGGGTGTGAAGGGACAGAGGATGGGGGAGGTGTCCCAATGGGCAGGGTGTGTAAAGGGACAGAGGATGGGGGAGGTGTCCCAATGGGCAGGGTGTGAAGGGACAGAAAATGTGGGAGGTGTCCCAATGGGCAGGGTGTGTGAAGCGACAGAAGATGGGGGAGGTGTCCCAGTGGGCAGGGTGTGTGAAGGGACAGAGGATGGGGGAGGGGGGGTGTTTGTCATGCAGGGTTGTCTCACGTGTTGCAGCTCCGCCAACCTCACATTGCGCGATCTCCCGGGTGGCAGATCCCCCAACAAGGTCCAGGGCCCTCTGCTCAAACGTGGTGAGGGGCCGCAGGATGGGCGAACCCACTCCAGTCTTGTTCCGCTCACGGGTGTTGTGAGCGGTCTTGTCCTGTTGGGGGAGGGGGCATAGGTAGATCATTACAATACGGCAGGTATCAGCAGTCCGTTCAGATACTGGCACAGTTTGGGGGGCAAGTTGTAATAAGACCATTACATCTCTCCACGGGGGCCAGAGCGCTGGGTCTGTGACAACTTTGTGAACCACCCTCAACTCACTCTACCCCAATCCCCCTCCACTCCCCGTGCCAGGGGGGGGAGATGGGTGATTAAGTAAAGGGGGGGAGGGATGGTTGTGACCCGGGGGCACCCTCTTGGCACTTACCCTGGCAGCCCTGGTGAGGTCGTGCATCTTCTTCCGACATTGGTCAGCAGAGCGAGGGGTCTGCCCCACAGCACTGATGGCAGCAGCCACCTCACACCAGGCCTGGCGCACCTCGCTGGCAGGGTGGCGATGCCCTCTACGCTGGCAGATGATGCCCCTCCTCTGCTCGATTGATTCGAGCAGCATCTCCACATCAGCCTCAACGAATCGCGGGGCTGCTCTCCTCAGCTCCGACATCTTGGCCTACAGTTTCTGTGCTCGCCCGCGCCTTTTTATGGCGTCGGGCGTCGTCACGTGAGCATGTTCGTAGCGTCACCGTGTTCCGGCGTCGTCGCGCACGTGATTGATGCGGCCCCGTTCCTATCCTATTTCCCGGACGTGAATACCTCGGGAAATGGGCCGTGTCGGGCCGTCGCAAAATTCGGCCGTTTTCACGGCCAACTTCGCGATTTTCCGCGGGTGTGGAGAATCGCGCCTTTAATCTTTCCTTGCAACATCCATAAGACAAAAAATAACCCCTTTTACAGAAAGACATTAGGTTTAACTTCACTACTGAGAGCATTAACCACTTTGAAATCACCAAATGAACATTCATAAGCTTGCAGAGATTCATACACACCTTACTGTGACTGCAGCTTCTCCAAATCTCAAACAAAACTAAACACACCCTGTAGCAGACAACCCAAAGCGAAAGTAAATGCAGACAGACAGCCCAGTTCCACTCACCCTCTGACATCACTGATAAACACAATCATTTTTTAAAGGTACATCCACTACAACTATTTTATAAACACCCATTTCTTAAAGGTACTCTCACATGACAATACTCATAGTTCTTTTGTGTAAATGGGAGTCGGAAATCAAAAGCATAGATAGTCCTGGATACCCCAGGACAGAACCATTGTTTGAGGGGCTGGGCGGAGCTTAGAGAGAGAAAAGAACACTGTTTATACAGGTGGGGGCAGAAGGATTTGGAAGGCCACAGGGAGAGGTCATGAAAAGCTGACACAGAGCCTGGCTTTCGAAAAGCGGTCTGAAAGAGCTGCATTACTAGAAGGAATATGCTCTATGAATGCAAGTATCATTTTTGCCTGTCTATGTAAGTGGAGCATAGAGCTGTATGTTCATTTTACGTGCTGCTTAATAGGAAATCATGCATTAGGCTTAAAGGATACATTTAAGCTGTTCATGTTAGGTTTGAAGTTTAAAAGGTGAAATATTGTTTTTTCTTTTGTTTCAATAAAGCTTTGTGTGTAAACATTACCAAGCCCTGTTTCTTATGCAATCATTCCTCGAGCGAATCGATCTTCCTGCAGTCCTACAAAATTTTAAAAAACGTTGCGGTTCTGGTCCAGTATCTCGCCACTGTTGGGATCTGACCAGGTGTCCGTTTAGCCATAAAATTGCTAAATTCCACTTTGGACATTATTTTTCTAAAGTTTTGACATCCATTCCATTCCCCAGATAGCTACTCACGATGGTGAAATAGTATCATCTGTTGAAACCTCATTGACAGTCCCCAAGTTTAAAATCATCGTCTCACCTACAGATCACCCCAATCATGAACACCTAACAGTCCTTATCCTTTTACAGAAAGTTATTAATTCCTAACCTTTTAGCATTAAAATACATAAGAACTAAAACAACATATTTACATAAGCATTACCTTAGATAACATTTATCCATTATAGGAACACAAAAAAAACAAATATTGCTTTTATAAAAACTATCCCAAATTCAAATGGTGACATCATACGCTGAGGATGTGTTTAATTTATCTCTTCAAACAACAAAAGCAGTTTTATTTTTTCTTGATACCCAAAAATCCATCCTCATTATTTTTCAATTACCTTTGATTGGTCAAAAAATGTAATTTGTTTATCCCCTCAAACTTTAAGTAACTTTCTCTTTTAAATGAGTTGCTATGGCAAGCACTCAATTTATTTAATCAATTCAATTTCAGGAGCAATTGTATCCAGGCATGGCAATTTAAGAAAAAAAAGTCAAATGAACAATAGTGCCTGTGGGTGGTATGGAAGTTAAGTGTAACTAATCACAATAACTTCAGCTCCAAAGGTAACAAAGAATAACAAATAAGTCTGAATAAGTTAACCTTTTTTTAAAAAAAGGCAATGCCTTTGTCGTCAATGTTGTGATAAACAATCTTGAAGTCTGGAAGCTATAGGATTGCTTGTTGTCTGTAATTCATGATCCACCTCTTGTTAAGCAGAAAATATATAAGCCAAATTAGTTAATGTTGGTCGAGGTACAATTTGTCAATTAAAACAAAGTCCTAATCTCCACAATATATAAATTCTTAATCAGCAAATTAGTTGTGTAGTGAACTAAGCTGCTAAACTGAAAATAGTTAAATCTCCATTGGAAAAAGAGGCAGAACAGAAGTTTTCAAATGTAATGCATCAACATTACCCCTTTAAATAACTAAGGAACATAGGCTCTCTCCTGAAAGAACACTGTAAATTCCAAGCTTTAAATCCCTTTTACTGACAATTTGATCGAAGAGTAACCAGGTTTATTCCATGCTGAAACCATTTATTTCCATACACTTTGATCTTAAAATTTTCCATTCACTTCATGAGAATTTTGTTCAAAGTAACTTCCTAAATGTTGCTCGTTATTACTCTATATGTGTATGTATATCTAGAGCAGTGATTGTGGCCAGCAAACATAGAATCCCTGCAGTGCTGAAGAAGGCCATTCAGTCCATCGGGTCTACAAGAACCTCTGAAAAAGAGACCTAACTGGGCTCACACCACTGCCATATCCCCGTAACCGCACATTTTAGGCACTAAGGGAAAATATAGCTTGGCCAATCTTTAGACAGTGGGAAGAAAATGGAACACCCAGAAGAAACCCACACAGACACGGGGAGACTGTACAAACTCCACGCCGTCAACACAGGCTGGAAAGGTAGATTCGACAAATTATACTGAGGTCCCACTTAATATCTAGGTTTCTTTGACCCTGTGTAGGGTCGGAGGGGAGGCGCGAATCCCGCCCCGACGCCGTCTTCGCTATTCTCCGGGGCCGTTTTTCGGGCGCCAGTGGAATTCCCGCCAAGATGGTGAGGGCCACTTACATCGGCCTCCTCTGCGATTCTCCAAGCACTGATGGGCCAAGTGGCCAACAGGTTTTGCCCAGTCCCACTGGCATGAATTACTCAGCTCACGCGCAGCGTGACCTGGCAGATAAGTGTGTGGAGGCCGTCCTGGGTGGGGGTGGAATCTGACCTCGGGGGGGGGGGGGCCTCCACGGTGGCCTGGCCCCCGCGATCGGAGCCTAACAATCGACGGGGGGGGGGGCTAGTTCCATGGGGGCCTTCTTTCCTCCGCGCTGGGTCCCTGCAGGGCTCAGCAATATTACCCGGGGGCCGGCGCGGAGAAGGGAACCCCCGCGCATGCACAGAAATATGCCAGCTGTGCTGCGCATGTGCGGAAATACGCCACCCATTCCTCGCATGCGCAAACTCGCGCCAGCCGTTCAGCACCGGCTGGAGCTGCGGGAAACACTCTGGCGTCAACTAGCCCCCTAGAAAATGGAGAACTCCTCACTTTCGGGGGCTGTTGATGCCGGAGTGGTTGGCGCTGGTTTTCAATCCTGCGTGGGGACATAGCCCCATTATTGGAGAATCCCGCCCAATATCACTACCAGTCATTCGGTTCTAGCTTGTCAACTTCAAGCCCCATATTATGCGAACTTATAAAGTTTAGGGAAGGGTTTCCCAAACACTTTGAGCTGCAGAACCCCGAGTGACCTCCCAGAACGTTGGGGAACTCCAAATATTCCTGTAATGTTGACACCACTTTTTTTTTACCGTGAAATAGCTGCACATAACACAGAAGTCAAACGTAAACAAGCTTTTTCTAGCTATATCTATGCATATTTCACCAATAAAAGATTAGTATTAAAATCTGAAGGCTAACATTCTGTTATCTTCAGTGCGAAGAGTGATGTTGCCTCCTTTGAGCTCTCAACAGCTTGATGTTAGAGGCGTAAAGTCACAAATACATTCGCCTGCAGCACAAGTCCCTCACAGCACCACCCTGGCCATGACCCTCTGACATATTACTCACCAACTCTTGTTGCCTCCTCATCTCTGGTGCCTCTCCTCTCCTGCTGCTCTAGTAGCATTGCCTGCCTCCACAGCGGGGTCCCTGAACAACCACCGGAGTGGCCGCCTGAAATTCCACCATTACCCCGACCTGAACCGCTCCCCCACCTGAACGTCCACCGCTGCCCCACCTAAACCTCTACTGCTGCACCCACCTGACCTTCCACCTACACTTTGCCTGTTGCCACCGACTTCTGACTCCAACTTTCTACTGCTCCTGCAGGCTCACCATTAATCATCTCCTGGGCTTTATGCCCAGAAGCAGTGAGATCAAATAAATCAAATGAATTCTCAGCCAGTAACATCCAGTGCTCCAAGAAACCTTGTGCTGACTGACCTATTTGTTGTCCCTGCTTATAGTTAAATCTGGAGTATTGCATCTGGCAATTGCCAGTCTCGTGGCTGCCTCCAGCATCACGGACCCCCTGGAGATACCTCACGGACTCCCGTGGTCCATGGACCCCAGTTTGGGAACCCCTGGTTTAGGGTTTTGAGGTATAAAACCCTTCTTGTTAAAAACAGCTCTAAGTTCCGAATTTTAAATTTCTAACAGTAGGGCCCTTAGTTGAGCTCAATTATAAGGTAGGAATAACTAGTGTTACTGAATAAAATAGAATTGATTAAGCAAGGTTTTATATAACTTAACAAGAAGCAGTGAAGACAACATAGAATTTTCTCACCTTTCAAAGTCGCAGGAACTTTCGGTGTTGTCAGCACAGACAATCTCCTTCTTCTTTATGTTGAACCATGTCCAAAAGTGTCATACACCAGAAGCCATGCTGTCACTGTGCCAACAAGGGTTCGGATTTCTCAACTTCCATCGCTCAGCTTCCCGTTCATCCTTCCTTTTTTGGAGATGGTCCAAATTCACTCCTCCTATTGGCTAAAGGGTGCAAATTATCTTGTGTCATCTCACCTTTGCATCTCTCGTTTTATGGGTCACAGGCACCAGGAGTTTACATTCCATCACAAACAAATGCACATTTCCTTCCAGCTACAGGGAAGCCATAAATAAAGTTGCATTCTCTTGTCAGAAGATCTTAACCAAAAGCCCATACAAAAGTTATTGGACGTGATTCAATAGCCGCGTTGCACTTAAGTGAGAGTGCGACAAGGCCATTAGATCAGGGAAGAGGCCAAAATTGAGAACCGGGCCGGGAATCAATCTCTTTGTGATCTAACCGGCCCACCATGTTGGGGAAATCAGGATTCTGAGGTAGCGTGACAAGAAACCAATAATCCCATACAATTAATGCAAGGGATCCCCCTATCTAAATGCCTCCCGAGCAAGTGGTCACGTGGGTGGCGATTAGTAGTCCTTTATAAAAATGTGGTGCTGGTGGAAGGCTTGCTGCTGGGACCCGAGGAGATGAGTAGCCATCTTTGCTCCCAGGCAATGAACCTGGGGACACTGGGGTTGATGCCCCGGTGTCTCAGCGCCCGTGGGTCCACCATGCCACCCCCTAGATCGCGTGTTCCCAAACGGGGCAATTATAGCCCCAGCCCGCCTGCCTCACTGACTACCCATAACTCTCACTTACAATAGAGGCCTCTGGCTGCGTGGCTGAAGACAATTACTAATTGGGTTGGGAGTTGACAATCATAGTTTTATGAGCACCACACAGTTTCCAAGTAGGTCCCTGTGTGTCGCCATGCCATGTAGCATGTGGGAGTTATTGCCCAGCATCCCAATCAGACCGTGAAGCCTGGACACTGTGCTTGAACACTGCAGGAAGCAACACCACAAATGCAGCGGCCAAAATGGGGGAATGGGGAAGGGGGAGCAATGGAGGGGTGGAGGGGGCAGCAATGAGGGGTCCCGAGGTGGAGGACACCACTGACTGTCAGTCTCTCACCCTCTCCCAATTCCTGACAGATATTACACGCAATGGATGATATCTTGGACCCTGTAGAAGCTGCCCTCATGGTGCTGTTGGCAGGCCAGATGGCCAGACACCAGATGAGGCAACGGCAGCAGCATCGACAGAGACTCGAGGTGGCAGCCCATTTGCAGGGCCCGGCCCCACAGTCTGAGGACCTGGCCGCCCATCAGGTCAGTGAGGGATCCAGAGGAAGGTCAGCAACAACCCAAAGTTTACATGCGTCACTGGTCTTTCGAACAGATGACGGACAGTATGTGCCGCAGGAGGCTCTGCCTCAACAAGGGAATGATGCGGCAGTTGCGCCATGTTCTTGCAGACTTGGCACAACGTGGTTGAGGACTGTGCTGAGTGCTCGCTCAAGCCCATCACCTGCACCTAGTGCGCCGTGGCAGGGAGGGGAGGGGGTAAGAGGCATCCAGGACCTCCATGGAATTGGTGCCCGGCCTGCATTGCAGAAGAAAGTGCCAGAGGCATCATATTGATCAAGGTCAAGTTTCTAAAATTCTATACATGTGTCCCCCACTGCCCCAAGCCCCCAATGGTGCCACCCTCCCCTCCCCCCACTCCTTTACCTCCAACACACTCTCACCCACTTACCCCATACCCATCTTGCCCACCCCCAGTACCCTCTCAGTGATCCTTGACCTGCTTAGCATTCCGTGCTCTGCCGCTGCATCGAGGTGTGTCCTCCGGATGCACATCAGAGGTGGAGGCAGCCAGCAACGTATCGAGCCCTGTGGCTTTTCGGTGCCCCTGGCGCCGTCCTCAGGAGGTCCTGCGGGAGAATGGACATGTGGTCAGTGGGAGGGATGGGTGCACCGGGACAGAGACATTTAAAAGGGAGAAAGGTAATGCAAAAAGTGAACAATAATCTCTTGTGGAGATAATGGAAGCTGATTACCATTTCAGCAGAAACCATTTCCTGTGAGTTACATCCCAGACATATTTGTGATTTTCCCCTTGCTAAGGGGAAACCCCGCCCACAATTACCAAGAGAGTTCATACTCAGCTGTGCAAAGGGGAACCCGCCCCCAATTACCAAGGGAGTTCATACTCAGTTGCGCAAAGGGGAAATCAAATGGAGCACAATCTTTGGCTCCGAAAGGGGTCATAATACCCACCACTCTCTTGCTGAAAATGTTTCCCTCATATCTCCTCTAAGTCTCCGACCCCTTAACTTAAATCTATGCCCCTTGGTTTTGACCCCTCCGCTAAGAGGAAAAGTACCTTCCTATCCATCCTATCTATTCCCCTCATACTTTTATACATCTCAGTCAGGTCCCCCTGAGCCTTCTCTGCTCCAGGGAAAACAACCCCAGCCTATCCAATTCTCTTGATAGCTGAAATACTCATCCTGATGAATCTCCTAGGCACCGTCTCTTGCGCAATCACTTCCTTCCTGTGGTGACCAGAGCTGCACACAGTACTCCAAATGGGGCCTGACCAGCATTTTGTAAAGCTACAACATAACCTCCCTGTTCTTATATTCAATGCCTTGATTAATGAAGGAAAGAATCCTATAGGCCTTAACCACCTTATCTACCATTTCTGCTGTCATCAGAGATCTGTAAACCCGCATAACCAGGTCCCTTTGATCCTCCATACTTCCTTGGTTCCAACCATTCATTGTATATTCCCTTGCCTTGTTAGTCCTACCAAAATGTATTATCTCACACTTTTCATCGTTAAATTCCATTTGCCACTCTTCTGCCTATCTAACCAGTCGTCTATATCATCCTATAATCTAAGGCCTTGTTCCTCACTTACCACACCATCAATTTTTGTGTCATCTGCAAACTTACTTATCATACTTCCCACATTCACATTAAGATCGTTAATGTTTACTCCAAACAACAAGGGGCACAGCTCCTTTACCTGCGGATCACATCTGAACACAGGCTTCCAGTCATAAAAAGCACCTTCAGCTATCACCCTCTGCCTCCTACCACTAGCGAGTTTAGGATCTAATTTGCCAATTGCCCTGGATCTCTCGGACACTTACCTTCTTCATCGGCCTCCCATGTGAGACCTTGTCAAAAGCCTTACTAAAATCCATGTAGATCACAACAACCATACTACCCTCATCTATACACCTTAGGCTGGATTCTTCAGCTGCACACGCCGCAAGATTGCCACGAATGGGATGCAGACCATCTAAAGGTCCATTGACCTCGGGTGGGAATTTCCGGTTGCTGGGCGGGCGAGGCCAAAATCCTGCCCCTGGTCACCTCTTCAAACAATTCTATCACATTTGTCACACATGGGGCAGGATTCTCTCAGCCTAGGCCGGGCCGGAGAATCACCGGGCCGGGGACGAATCGCGTGACGATGCCCCAATGCCGGTCTCCGGAGAATCGGCGCGGCGCTGGTCAGGGTCGCTCTATGGGGCCCCCCTCCCCCCGCCGATTCTCTGCCCAGGATGGGCCGAGCAACCGTACAAAAACCCGAGACCCGCCGGTGCCGCCGTCCACCTGTGGTCTTACCCGGCGGGACCACGGCGTGCCTGCATCTGGGGGCGGCCTGGTGTGGGGGGGAAGGGGGTCCGGCCCCAGAGGGGGGCCTCTGCTGTGGCCTGGTCTGCAATTGGGGCCTACCGATTGGCGGGCCGACCTCTGGCTGGGGGCCTCTTTTGTTCCACGTCGGCCCTTGTAGCCCTAAGCCATGTTGCGTCGGGGCCAGAGTGGAGAAGGGAGCCACTGCACAGGCGAGCATTGGCACCGGTCCCACTGCGCATGCGCGCTTTGGCATTGGTCCCACTGTTCATGCGCAGACCTGTGGCGCCCATCTGACGCCGGCATCGGCAGCTGGAGCGGCGTGGGTCGCTCCCGTACCGTGCTGGCCCCCTGTAGGGGTCAGAATTGCTGTTCCTGAGGGCATGTCGCGTTTCTCGACGGCGTCAACACTTGGCCTTAGGATCAGAGAATCCCACCCATGATTTCCCTTTGACAAAACATTTCTGACTATCCTTGCCTCCCCAAGTGGAGATTAATTCTGTCCCTCAGAATTTCTTCCAGTAGTTTCTCAACCACTGAAGTTAGACTCACTCGTCTGTAATTTCCAGGTTTGTCCCTTCTTCCCTTCTTGAATAATGGCACCACATTAGCTGTCCTCCAGTCCTCTGTCACCTCTCCTGAGCTAGAGAAAATTTTAATTTTTTTGTTGGAGTCGTTGCAATCTCCTCCCTTGCCTTCCACAGCAAACAGGGTTACATCGCATCTGGCCACGGGCATTTATCCATTTTTTGGCTTGTGAAAATTTTTAATACCTTCTCGCTCTCAATGTTAAATCATTCAAGTAAATCACAATGCATCTCCCTGAATTCTATACCTCCAACATCCATTTCCATACTGAACACAGATGCATCACATATATCTTCCAGTTCCACACATAAATTGCCACTTTGGTCCCTAATGGGCCCGACTCTCACCCTGATCAACTTCCTGTTCCTAATATACTTATAAAACACCTTTGGATTTTTGTTTATTTTACCCGCCAGTGCTTTTTCATGCCTCCTCTTCGCTCACCTAATTTCTTTCTTAAGTTACTTTTGATACTCCTCTCGGGCTTCTGCTGTTTTGAGCCCTCAGAATCTGCCATAAACCTACCCTTCTCTCCTGATCTTACCCTGGATATCCCTTGACATCATCGTCCACTGGATGTATTGCGCCCACCCTTCACTATCACGGGAACACGTTGGCCCTGAACTCGATTTTCTTTTTGAATGAATCCACTGCTCTGATGTAGATTTTCTTACAAGTAGCTACTCCCAATTAGCAGTGGACAGATCCTGTCTTATTTTATTAAAATTGGCCCTCCCCCAATTCAGAAACATAATTTACAGCCTTTCTTTATCCCTTTCCACAACTACCTTAAATTCTACTGAGTTATGTTCACTGTTTCCAAAATGCTCCCCCACTGAAATGTCAATCACTTGCATGGCTTCATTACCTAAAACTAGATCCAGCACCACCCTCTCCCTTACAGGACTTCCTCGGAATGGCATGAAAAAAAACCTTGTGAATGAATTTTAAGAATTCCGCTCTCTCCAAGCCATTCAAACTTTGACTTTCCCAGTTAATATTGGGGAAGTTGAAATCCCCATCTGATTTTTCTTACAATTCTCAGAGATTTGCATATATATCTGCTATCCTTCCCTGACTGTTTGAGAGCCTATCGTACAGTCCCAGCAATCTAATCAAAACTTTTGTTACTGTGTTCTATGCATATGGCTTCATTTGAGAAACCTACTGATATGTCATCCCTAAGTACTGTCGTGATGTTCTCCCTAATCAATAATGCAATTCCTTCTCCTCTTTTACCGCCCCCTCTATCACGCCTGAAACTTCTGTACCCTGGGACTTTCAGCTAGCAGTCTGAACTTCTTTCAACCTAATTTCTGTGATTACAATAATGTCATAATTCCATATGCTGATCAACATTCTGAGTTCATCAGTCTTACCCGTAAGGCTCCTTGCATTGAAATAAATGTAGTTTAATTTACCAATCTTCCATGTGCCTAATAACAATCATAATAATAATCTTTATTATTGTCACAAGTAGGCTTACACTGACACTGAAGCCACAGTGAAAATCCCCCAGTCGCCACACTCCGGCGCCTGCTCAGGTACACAGAGAAAGAATTCAGAATGTCCAATTCACCTAACAAGCACGTCCTCCTTGTGGGAGGAAACCAGAGCACCCAGAGGAAACCCATGCAGACACAGGAAGAATGTGCAGACTCCGCACAAACAGTGAACCAAGCAGGAATCGAACCTGGGACCTTGGCGCTGTGAAGCAACAGTTCTAACCACTGTGCTACCGTGCCACCCTAATATCCCTGTCTGCTCTGCCCACTGGACTTGCCTGATTTATCCTCTAGATTTGACTCCATCTTCTCACCCACTGACTGTTCCTTTGGATCTCACCCCACTTCCTAATTAGTTTGATTCACTAAAATTCATTGCAGGTGATTTTACCTTGTTTCATTTGCCTTTACGAGTTTAGTGCTATGATTTTGCCTTACTGTCCTATTTATCCCAACAATTTAGCTGACTCATTTCTGCAAGGGGTCCATATTGGGCATCGGACATCGAAAGTGCCTGCCTGTTTCAAGCAGTTGGTTCCTATTAACATACAAACAGGGGTCCTTGATCTCGATTATCATTTGTTGGAATGGGCATATTGGACTCCCTCATTCTAGGAATGATCGCAAAAGAGACTCCTAAAGACATATTTCACATTAGTTCTGTGAGGCTTGGAGGAATATGGCTGCTCCTGCATAACCCACAAAAGTAAGCTGATGCCCTGATGCTGAAGAATCCCTGCCTCTGAGATCTGGAGCCAAACGATTTTGGGAAGGCCCAATGCTGCAGAAGCTTCTGCACGGTTTGGCAAAGGAGGCTTGGGCCTGAAATCCGCAGCTGCCTCTTCATTGTGGGTATGGACAATCAGCTGGCCAGACACCAAAACCATCGGCATCCTGCAATCTGGCGAGGATTATATATTCATAATTTATTTCATAACTAAACTAAATTCCAGTTTTACTGAAGTAGAATTCAAGTTCAAAGTGATCCTCTCACCATATTAAAGTTATGCAACTGTAAAAACTGAATATTACCTGCGAGACAAATTGAGACAAGCCAGCATCGCAGGCAGGCGTTTTGAAAGTGTATGAGGAAACGCTTGAATTTGGATCATTTCTGAAATATGGTTCACTATTTAACATCAGCCTGTTGTTCAACAAAATTAGGGTAACAAACATGGAACACCTCAATATACAAAGGACTAGGGTATAAGAATCCAATACCTGGATGTTTTGAATCCTTTTGACCATCAATGCCTCAATAATATTGTCCTCAGAAGTACAGATCATTTAAGTTAAAATATCTTAATCTGATCTGAAGTAAAGGAAAGATTCCAGAAATACATATAGTATGAAGTGAGAAACATATGATTTACTGAAGATTTAAACATACTAAGAGGTAAAGTATAACAAACAATAGGAAACCTGAAATAAGAAAGTAATGGTAGAAAAAGTACTTACTTCTGCGGTGTCACTGCATGCTTTCAATGTAACCCAGTAATTTTGGAGTAAGATTTGTGAGTGGCATCATGTAGGATTAAATCAATAATTAAAAGTGCTCAACAATAAGTAGGTAGAAATTTTAAGAACTAAAACATGACCTGATACAAACGGTTTAATTATGTTACAGGCTATTTCAGATTTGTTTACACAATTGAATTGAATACAAATGCCATTCAGATGGGCTTCACTAAAGTTGGAAAACTATCTTTTTTTCCCGCTGAGAAAGTCTGGGCTAGAGATTTATTTATACAACACATGTTGAGCATTATAATAACATTCCCATAATGGTACATTTGGAGCTTTGCTAACAATTTATGTTCCTTCAATTTGGAAATATTGCTGATATCCCCGTAACAATACTTAATGCATCAATACACTTAGGCTGAAGAGTTTTTACTTCCCATTAATGCCTGAAGGGCAGCACTTACCAGTGCAATTAATGAGAAAACAACATTGCCAGCATTAACAATCTAGTAGCAAAGTATGCTCAAGTTCTTTGAGCATTCAAGCAAATGCAGAAGCAGTTGGAGCAATCGAGAATAGTGATTTATGACACTGATTTCTGGTTTGAATCTGTCCTGCATCTTTCCTCAAGATGCTAACTGCTTCAAGTTCTGATTAAATGTTACCAGCCAGAAATTTGAACTCCTTAGTAGTTGTTCAGACAAATTCTGTTTGGATTTGCAATGCCTGTGATCTCATTTGTTTGAATTCTGTCTGAGTGTTGAATGTTTCAGATCTCAGTAGCTGAACTGTGGAATATCTGGAAACAATACCATTCTGTTCTAACCTGCCTGAAACCTGCCTGGGGACTATTGGTTATCCCATGATGTTGTATTTTAAGGCACGGTGAGAGAGAGAGAGGGAGAGAGAAAGGACAGCCACCCTTCCCAAGAGGAGGCACAGTTCAACCCAAAACAGTTCCTGTAAACAAACCACCAGCTACAAATCCAGCATACAGCCACCTCTGCACCTCCCCTCCCCTACAGTAGCCCCACATTGGTGGAAAGGCACCCAAATGAGCAGCGCAGATAAGGACAGGCTGATACGGGGCATGCCGGAAGAGAAAGGGAGAGAAGTCCCTTTGCAAAAAAAAAAGACAAAATACAGAACAACCACAAGTAACTCAACAAACAAATAAGCAAAAGGCAAAGCCAGCAGCACTCAAGCCAGTGCAGCTCCACCTCCACCTCCCCCAGCTCCAGAAACAGCCTCATGTCGGTGGAGACGCGCTCACAAGCAGCACAGTCCACCAGAAAAGGACCGGCAGCACGCGGTCAAGGAGACAGAGAGAACACCCTTCCCCCTCACTAGCACCATAAAGGACCCCTCAACCGCTAGTGCAGAGAAGCAGGAGGGCCACAACTGGCGAGCACCTAGCTGCTATGCCCATAATAATAATACACAACAAATATACAATAATAACCATACAATCCCCCAACAATACAGTACACATAAGTCAATTGGGCCACTTCCCTGCTGCTCTCACAGTTCCGGCATCCAGTCTCCAGGCACCATCTAGTCCAAAATTACAAAAACAAGTCCGTTCTCCTCCATTTTCAACCCTGCAACAGGCCAACCAAAATACGCCCCATGCTCCACTCCCAGCTGGTAAGCAGAAAGGCAGCCAGTAACAGCTATGAATCCGAGGCATGGCAACTGCAGGTAGGCAAATCCATCTTCCCTTCCCCTGCAAGCAACGTCTCCTCCATCCAACTGATTGTAGCACCATTCACCCTTGCCATAGTCCAGGCTTCAAAGTCAAGAAAAAGGCAGCCAGGATATAGAATAACACACCAGGTCATGGAGCAGGGTCATAGCCAGAGGCAGTTGGGGCTCAGAGACAGATTACCCTCCAATACCTCAGAGTGAGCGCCCCCAATGAGGAGAGAGGGGAAATCATTAGCAATTGCACCTGGAAAAAATTAAGCTGGCCAGTGTGGTACCGGCAAAAGTAGGAAACAGTAGTGGATTACTCTGCTGTGTATATATTGTTGTAAATAAAGTTACTTTCAGTTTGAATCTACAAACTCATGCTGGATTCTTTGTGGCCCTCACAAAACATTCAAAGAAACAAAGCCTGTGATAACCACCTCTCAAGAAATTAAATTCATTACAAATTCTACAACAAGATAATGGGCTGAACTTTTGTTTTGTGGGATCAGGGTTGGGGTGAGTCGGAGCCTTGTCTATTTTCAGTTTCCAAACCTACTGGTAGAAAATCACTGATTGGAATTTTGATGGGACACTCCCTGTAAGTGGCATGGAGAGAGGATCCCTGTTCAATTAAGAGTTGCAAGCAGATTCCTGAAGGTGAAGAGCCAATTAGAACATAGAACATAGAACATCCAGTGTAGAAGGAGGATATTCGGCCCATCGAGTCTGCACCGACCCACTTAAGCCCTCACTTCCACCCTATCCCCGTAACCCAATAACCCCTCCTAACCTTTTTGGTCACTAAGGTCAATTTATTATGGCCAATCCACCTAACCTGGACTGTGGGAGGAAACCAGAGCACCCGGAGGAAACCCACGCAGACACGGGGAGAACGTGCAGACTCCACACAGACAGTGACCCAGCAGGGAATTGAACCTGGGACCCTGGCGCTGTGAAGCCACAGTGCTATCCACTTGTGCTACAGTGCTGCCCCTAATTAGGTGTCTTCCAGCTTCAGAAGAGTACATGAGTGTTGTAAAAGGTAAGTAACTGAGAGAGAATCTCACCAGTGGAGAGAACAGAGAAGGCTGGGAGAGGGCAAAATCCCTCTGCAGCGTGCCCTTTGTCTGCACCCTCACCCACCCAGAAGGGAAACCTTGTAGGTGTCTGCTTAGAGCTCTGGCACTCTAGCCTGCCACTGGGTGCTTGCTTCCTGCTAGTTTCATATTGGGAAACTAGAGGACAACTGGAAAATCTCAGTTGCCCTCATTTACGTACATACAAGGTCTTTACAAGCCTGGTCTACCCACCTTTTGGCAAAATAGCCGACACTGGGAACAGGGTCAGGGAATTGGCATGCCAGCCTGCCTCATGATGTTCGGGCCCCAGATGCCTCCATTCTCGACATTGGCAGGGCCTGACAATTCCACTTAAATACTTCTTGTGGAAAAATGAATTAAGTTTGAAACAAATCATATCTTAAAAAATGTTTCCAAGGATAGCAAGGAATGTAGAACAATGTCAGGTCAATTAAATTGAGGTGCAGGTCAGCCATATCTGAAAAAAAAGGCAAACAGTCAAAAAAATGTCCAGCCTATTTCTTTTCCTGCTATCCTACTATTTTGATAAATGTCAGGCAGAAATCCTTGAACAACTTTACTATCACAGCACAATCTAGATTAAAAAATGGACACTTGATGATACGTGAAACATTTTCTGGAAACATTAAAAAAAAATGACGTAGTTACTAGAACACATACAGGTTGTGTGACTGGGTAATTCTACGCCAGCTCAACAAATTTCAGTTTACTAGCAACATCAGAATCTGACAGTTCACACATGTGCAGGGGCCAGTGTTTATATAAACTTTAACAATTGGATGTTAATCATCCCTGATAGTTTGAAAGACCATTGTTTATTATTGCACATGTAAGGACAATTTTAAATGTCACTGTAATCAGGCCTAATGGGGATGGGTTTTGCAGTTTGCAGTTTGCACTTTTTAATGGATAACAAGATCATACTCTTCTTGATTTACCGTTACTGGCAGGAACAAATTACAATACTGATAGTCCAGCTAATGGTTGAACTTTGATAACCAGTTTATGTCAACACCTCATTCCAGCCCCATGACCTCCACCACCAAGGAGAATGAGAGGAGTAATAAAATATGAAAGTTGTCACATCCAAGGTATATATCATCCTGACTTAGACAGATATTATTATTTCTTCATCGCCTCAATCAAAATCCTGGAATTCTATTTCGGGAGCAATATCAGCACAAGGATCACAGTGCAAGGAGGAAAACAACCGTCATCATCACCTCAGGCCAACAAGCAAATGGCAAAAAATGCCAGTGTTACCAACAAGTCGTGAAAACAAACTTTATACAAGAAATCTCTAATTAAGTCTCCAGTTCGGCATGAGTTAACTAATCTCAGCTGGAACAGCGAAAGAAGAGGAACAACCATTGGCATCAGCGTCCATAGATTAAAGAAGGGAAGGATCAGTCAGTGTCATTGCTCTGATTTGGTGCAAATGAGCATGTATGGAGATCGGATAAGGACAAAATTGGACTTGGCTTTGATTTCCACTTCTTTTCCCACCGAACCCCTATGGTTAGATAGTTTGCCAGCATTCACTCTTCAAGCTCAGTTTTGTGAAGTAGTCTATCAAATAGACTGTGTAGAGCATTAGTTCACTGAGAAATTAACACATCCATTATTTAATCAAGCAGAGTCAGCATGGTTTCATGAAGTGGAATCAGGCCTGACAACGTTATTCAAAATGTTTGAGATTGGAACAAGCAGGAAAGACAAAGGGGAGCAAGTAGAAGTAATATACTTGGATTTCCAAAACTTATTCAATAAGGTGCAGCAGAAATGTCTACTTAATTAAATGAGAGCCCATGATGTTGGGGATAATTAATTAGCATGGATAGAGAATTGGCTAACTGATGGATGCCAGAGAGATACAATAAGAGGCTGGGCCGTTAAGTATGTTCAAGGCTGAGATACACAGATTTTTAATCAGTATGGGAATCACTAGTTATGGGGATAAGGTAGGAAAATGGAGTTGTGGATTTGCACATCAGGTCAGTCATGATCTCATTGACTGCTGGAGGAGACATGATGTGCTGATTGGCCTACTTCTACACCTACACTTTATTGTCTTTTAGACAGTAAGGAAGAGAGCAAATGGCAAAAAAGTAAGAAGTCTTACAACTTAAAGTCCAACATGTTTGTTTCAAACAATAGCTTTCGGAGCACTGCTCCTTCCTCAGGGCGTTAACCTCAGGACTCAGAACTCCTTCCTTGGACTTTGACCTGGTGTTGTAAGACTTCTTACTGTGCTCATCCCAGTCCAATGCCGGCATATCCATATCATGGCAAAAAATTAAAGGACTAATAAAGATACAAATTGCACACAAGTAATATCTGTGGTGATATGCCTGTAGATATTATTACATGTATTCAGCAATGTGACCTCCCACCAGTGGGTGGTGTCAGATATAAGTCAGGGCACATCCGACTTGCTTCAGAAGGTTGTAAGATGTACATGAGGACAGTCCATAGGGGTACGTTCCAGGGAAGTCGAAAGAAACTCTATGGTAACTTGCTCCGTATCTGATCGTTACCTTACCACATGTTTTGGCTAAGTCACCAGCAGTTCTGTAGATTCCTTGCCAGACAAAGAACAGGTAACACAACATGGTGGCAGAGTGCTGAAGATTTGAAGGTAATGGCGGCAGTGACAAAGTTAACATTCGGCTGAAGTACCAACCTGGTGAACTGCAACCATTGGCAACTCAACGCAGTAAAAGAAACTGAAGCTCGATATGGAAGCATTGAAAGTGCCCCAACAGCTTCAGGCACCGGGTAACATAAACAAAATTGGTGTGTCTCCCAGCAGCAGTTTAAACTCTATGTTTTGACCCTAGGCCTGGAGGCACAGCCTGATGAAAGGCGAATAGCGTTGCTGCTCACGGTGGCAGGTTCACAAGCAATTGAAATATATAATACTCTTGCTTTCAACAATGAGGAGGACAGCAAGATATACGATGAAGCCATTGGGTACTTTGATTGACATGGCTCCCCCAAAAAGAATGAGACATTCGCGAGATACATGTTCCATACGGGTACCCAGAAACCTGGCGAATCGTTCAACATTTTTGTCATTGACTTGAGGCTGAAGGTCCAGTCCTGCAAGTTCAGGCGCCTGAAATCTTTTCTGATCCGCGACCAAATTGTCTCTGGTGTATCAAATGATAAGCTACATGAGGGGTTGCTGCAGGACGAAGATTTGGTATTGGAACAAGCAATAATGATTTGCCCGGCGAGCGAGGTATCTGCACAGCAAATCAGAACACTCTGCTTTTAGAATTTTAGCGCCAACATAGAGGATGACGCCAGTGCCATTAACGCTGTGACACACATCTAAAGAAACATGATCTCAGTGCGGGCGACCATTTTAAACGGCTGACTGAAGCCGCCATATTATGCCAAAAATGTGGCGAACGACATGGCCCAAGGTAATGTCCGCCCTTTGGAAAGGTCTGTTCCAGGAGTGGCCATGTGGTCATTTTGCAAAACTGTGTTCTTCACATCCTACAATGGACCAAATAAGATCAGTAAATGTGGCTGATGAGATGCCTCCGAACAGTTCTTCATTGATCTCATTACAACCAAGGACCAGAACAGTCCGACCCAAAAAGATAAAGACACAATTTTGAAAAAGAACAAAGCTAGTACAAACTCACTGGGAACCATCAAAACAAGACGGAAAATCGATTCTCCGATGTCACGCCAGTTGGGAGAATAGCGTGCCGCACCAGTTTTTCACGCGACGCCGGTGTGACACGCTCCCGCTATTCTCCGAAACGCCCAAATCTGTTCCGTCGTGTTCCGCGCGCAAAAACCTGGAGAATCGCCCGATGCACCCAAAATGGCGATTCTCCGGAACCCCGCTATTCTCCGGCCCGGATGGGCCGAAGTCCCGACGCCGTGACCCCAGTTCATGCCGTCACCGTCCACACCTGCTTTTTAAAGTCGTCAGCCATTCGTGCTGGCTGACGCGAGCAGTGAGGAGGTGAGCGGACCATCCCGGAGTCTTCGCAAACTGGGGAAGGCTTCCCCGAGAATGCAGCGGCCAGTGGGGGGGGGGGGGGGGGGGGGGGGAGAGTAGTGAGGGGGGGGAGTAGTGGGGGGGGAGAGGGAGCGAGTAGTGGGGGTGGGGGGAGAGAGCGAGTAGTGGGAGGGGGGAGAGAGAGCGAGTAGTGGGGGGGGAGAGCAAGTAGTGGGAGGGGGGAGCGAGCGAGTAGTGGGAGGGGGGAGAGAGCAAGTAGTGGGAGGGGGGAGCGAGCGAGTAGTGGGAGGGGGAGAGAGCAAGTAGTGGGGGGGGAGGGAGTAGTGGGAGAGGGAGAGAGGGAGTAGTGGGGGTGGGGGGGAGAGAGCGAGTAGTGGGGGTGGGGGGGAGAGAGCGAGTAGTGGGAGGGGGGAGAGAGCGAGTAGGGGGGGAGAGAGCAAGTAGTGGGAGGGGAGAGCGAGCGAGTAGTGGGGGGGAGAGAGCGAGTAGTGGGAGGGGGGGCGAGCGAGCGGAGTAGTGGGAGGGGGGGAGCGAGCGAGTAGTGGGAGGGGGGGAGAGAGCAAGTAGTGGGAGGGGGGGAGCGAGCGAGTAGTGGGAGGGGGGGAGAGAGCGAGTAGTGAGGGGGGAGCGAACGAGTAGTGGAGGGGGGAGGGGGGAGAGAGCGAGTAGTGGGGGGGAGAGGGAGTAGTGGGAGGGGGGAGAGGGAGTAGTGGGGAGGGGGAGAGAGAGGGAGTAGTGGGAGGGGGAGGGAAGTAGTGGGAGGGGAGAGAGGGAAGGAGTAGTGGCCGAGGGTGGAGAGAGGGAGTAGTGGTGGGAGAGGGAAGATAGTAGGGGAGGGGAGAGAGGGAAGTCGTCGGGGGGAGAGGAGTAGTGGGAGGGGAGTAGTGGGGGGGAAGAGGGAGAGGGAGAAGTGGGAGAAGTGGAGGGGGGAGAGGGAGACGTGGGAGGGAGGGAGAGGGAGAAGTGGGGGGGAGGGAGCGAGTAGTGGGAGGGGAGAGGGAGTAGTGGGAGGGGGAGAGGGAGTAGTGGAGGGGGAGAGGGAGTAGTGGGGGGAGGGGGAAAGGGGGAGAGGGAGTGAGTGGGGGGGGAGGGAGTGAGTGGAGTGGGTCATCCACTCCCGGATGCAACATGTCAGCCGCCCTGCCATGGCAGGACGGTGACGAGGACACGGCCGCTGGTTGCCCTGTGGCTGATGGGCACAGCCGACTGACGCACCGGTGAGGAGGACGTTCTTAACTGACCGTTGGACGCAGAAAGTGACCAGGGGTTAGGCTGGCCGCGTGTCAGCAGCGCGACCAGGCCACCGGGACACACACGTATTCCGTGGCAGGCGGCAGCCGAGATGTCGAATAACCTCCGTCTAACATGTCATTTCTCTGCTCCCCACCACCCTTCTGTAAGTCACCATAATGTATTTGAACAGAACGGCTATGTTCAGCGCAGTGGTTGGGGCTGCTGCACTGCAGTTGGGCATCCAGCAGCGTCCACAGCAACATCCCACAGTGGATACAGGGGCAGCTGCAGCAGCAGAGGGAATGGCAGCAGAGGGAATGGCCGCGGAGTGGCCCGTCGTCGCCGTACAGGCTGCAGGCGCTCATGGCCAGTATGTCCAGGCGGATGGCGAGGGGAACATTGACCCCCAAACGCTGAGGAAGGCACAGGATGCGGGCACTGATGTCGAGCAGCATGGGGGGGAGGAGCAGGAGGAGGAGATATTGATGGTGGAGCCAGGGCACCAGAGGCGACAATCGAGGCCTAGGGTGTACCGTGCCCGGATTTCTTTCGAGACGCTGCCGGACATCACTTACAGGAGGAGACTCCGGTTCAGCAGAGAGACGGTCGCACATATCTGCCACCTCATGTCGCACCTCGCCCCACGTGGAACGGGAGGAGGACACGCGATACCGGTTGCCGTCAAGGTGACGGTGGCACTTAACTTTTATGCTACCGGCTCCTGCCAGACCCTGAGCGGGGACCTCTCCGGGATATCGCAGGCATCGGTCCACAGGTGCATCCGGGATGTGACCGACGCCCTCTATGCCATCGCCGATCGCTACATCACCTTTCCAGAGGACAGAGCAAATCAATAATCACGAGCCCATGCATTTGCCAACGTGGCTGGGATACCAATGGTCCAGGGAGTGATTGATGGTGTTCAAGTCCCCATGCGCCCGCCTGCAGGCAACAGGGAAGTGTTCACTAACAGTAAGGGGACATACTCCATGAACATCCAGGTGGTATGCGACCCCCACATGAAGATCATGCACGTGTGCGCAATGTTCCCTGGGAGTGTGCATGATGTGTACATTCTTGCGCAGTCATTCATCCCTGCTATGTTTGAGGGACGGCACCCCCGGCTGAGGGGCTGGTTGCTGGGCGACAGGGGTTATCCACTGAGGTCTTGGCTGATGGCGCCTATACGGAGGCCTCGGATCAACGCGGAGACCCTTTACAATGTGGTCCATGCAGCAACCAGGGGTGTGGTGGAGCGCTGCTTTGGTCTGTTGAAAATGAGATTCAGGTGCCTGGACCGCTCCGGAGGGGCCCTGCAGTACCAGCCCGACAGGGTCACTCGCATTGTTGTGGTCTGCTGTGCGCTGCACAACATTGCAATGCAGAGGGGAGATGCCCTGGTGGAGGGGTCGGAGGGAGAAGCCACTGTCAGTGGTGCCAACACGGAGGAGGAGGAGAAGGAGGAGGTGGAGGAGGTTGGTGGTGCGTCGGGCGCAGCACACAGACATGACCCGGGTGTTGGTAATGTCCAGGAGGCTGCACGACGGCACCGGCGAGGACAGCGGGCACGCGACGCGTTGGTGGCTGCAAAATGCACTGCGACGGCATCGCTGAACACTACCACTACCACCTGCATCGCCAGTCGTGCAGACGGACAGCACACAACTCCCCCCCCCCCCCCCCCCCCCCCCCCCCCCGCACCGTGTACACTGCTCCACTTCGAGAACACCCTTACCACTGCGGCAAAACGGTATGGCACGACATTGATGGCTGTGTCGGCGGGTGTGATCAGTGCCATGTTGAATGATGACAGCTCGATCTGCGATGAGCTGTGAGCTCAGAATCGTTAGACAAAGTCTGACTCATGGCAATAGCTGAACCATCCATCTCGGTGGTCGCTGAGTTCGTCAGGGACACTCCATCACGTGCCCGTGTGGGGTAGCTGGCGTCGGAGTGCCGAGGACTACGGTGTCCGACTGTGGGAGGGAGTGGGGGGGGAGAATGGACTGCACACCCTGCATCGAAGTTTCACCACTCGTCAACCCCAACGACACTCGGTCACCATCACGATCCCCGTGGCAACGGAAAAATCACACAGTCTTACAAGCTAGGTGCAACAGTGAGTTTAATGGTGAATATTATGTACAGATGCCCTAGCCCCACAACTAAACTGTGCCCTTCACCCGTGCCAACTTACTATGTGTCCCTCTTCATTGCCTTACCACTACGTCTAAGTGAATCCCCAGATGGTACAGCAGGAGTGGAGGCGGACTGCTGAGAATCACGCCCCACGACATGTCTCCCTGTCGGCACTCGTTTCCTGGGGCGACCTGGCCTTGATGGGCCAGGCTGCTCCGCGGGCGTTTCAGATGACATGGTGCCACCCTGCTCTGCCCGCTGCCCACCCGATGCACCAGGGATGGGACGGGGGGGGGAGGCCGAGCGTTCAGGGACGTCCCATGATGGAGTTAATGGGACGGGCCCCGGAACCTCCTCCTCCCTCGGGGAGCCCGTGGCCCCCGGGCCTCACTGTGGGACAGAGATGCGAGCGGGGAGGTGCCCCGTCGCCCCACCGACACCTGGCGCTGCCAGTCCTGGAGGCCTGCAATGGTATCAACCAGGGTCCGAACATTAGCAGAGACGGAGTCCAGGGAGTGAGACATTCCCGCCAGGGACTGTGCGATCTCAACCTGTGAGTGCGTGACGCCATCCAGCACGTGCGTCAGGCAATCGATGCTCTCCGCGACTGACTGCTGGGACTGTGCCATGGCCTGCTGGGACTGGGCCATGGCCCGTAGCACGCCGGCAATGTCATGGTGGCTCTGGCGCATTGCTGCTTGTGAGAGGGCAGACCTCTCCAGGGCCATGGATGACGCGTGCACATGAAGCCCAACGCCTTGCAGAACGTGACCCATGGCCAATACCGTTTCACCCATTGCCTCGACCGCGGACGCCACCCGTGCGGTGTTGGTCTGTGTGGCTGCCATGAGCGGCACCACTCCCTGCTCCTGGACGCGGTTTGACTCCTCTAACAGCGTCTGCAGCTGCTGGAAGACGGCCCTCATCCCGCCATTGTGTCCCTGGGTTTCCAAATGCATCGGCTGTCCAGGTGGGTAGAATAAATCCAGGAACCCAGGAAACGTCTGGCCGCCAGCTGGATGCTGGGCCTGGGCTGCCCTCCGACTGTCCAGCCCCTCAGCTGCTCCGACCTCCACCTGCTGTACCGGCTCAGCTGTGTGGTGCACACCAGACCGTGACCCAGGAGCCTCATCACTTAATTGCCCAACCGAGGTAAGTGTCTCTGGGATGGTGGATGATGTGGGAGACAGCAGTGCCGCAAGCTCTAGGTCCTCGTCCGTCAGAAATTCAGGAGGGTCCTGGTCCCAGTCATATCCCAGCGCAGGGCGCACGCGGCCCATGTATGGTTCAGCGTCAGGTGAGTCCGTTGACTGCGTCGCCGTCCTCTATGCGTCTGGGTCCACTGACCCTGTCCTGTCCTGTCTAACGGCCCGACTTTCAGGCAACGCACAGCCATGAAAGTCGTCACTGTCCATCCTCTGTACATCCTGCTCGAGAGTCCCGGATTTGGAGGATGGCACTCCTGGCCGACCTCCTGCCACCCTCTGGCGTGCGGCCCTGGGTGCGATGGTCGTCGCGGATGGTTGCCTGTGTGTGGCACCAGATGGCCCTGGACGTTCGTCAGCTGGCCCTGGGGAACAGAATGATACGGGGTTAGTTAGACACGCTCGGCCGGGCGTAGGATGGTCCAGTGGGTAGAGTGTGAGGGGACAGAGGATGGGGGGTCCAGTGGGTAGAGTGTGAGGGGACAGAGGATGGGGGGTCCAGTGGGTAGAGTGTGAGGGAACAGAGGATGGGGGGTCTAGTGGGTAGAGTGTGAAGGGATAGAGGATGGGCTGGGGGGCGGGGGTGTCATGCAGTGTTGTCTCACTTGGTTCTGCACCTCCAACCTCGCATTGCGCGACCTCCCAGGTGGCAGACCCCCAGCAAGGTCCAGTGCCCTCTGCTCGAACACTGTCAGACGGTGCATAATGGGTGAACCCCCTCCGGTCCTGTTGCGCTCCCGGCTGTTGTGAGCAGTCTTGTCCTGTTGGGGGGGGGGGGGGCATAGATAGATCATGACAATTCGGCAGGTATCATCAGGGCGTTCAGATATTGGCACAGGTTGGGGGGAAAGTTGCATCCACACCATGGCATCTCTCCAGAGGGTCGCAGCGCTCATGTGGGTCTCTGACAACTTTGTTAACCATCCTCCACTCACTCTCGCCCCCCCTTCCCCCTCGTGCCCGTGGGTGAGGTGCGTGATGAGGGACATGGGGGGGGGGGATAGTTGTGACCCAGGGGCACCCTCGTGGCACTTACCCTGGCAGCCCTGGTGAGGTCGTGGAGCTTCTTGCGGCACTGCTCCCCAGACTGAGGGGTCTGCCCCACAGCACTGACTACCGTGCCCACCTCACGCCAGGCCCGTCCCACAATGCTGGAAGGGTGGCGATGCCCTCGTCTTGGGCAGATGATGCCCCTGTGCTGCTCCACCTCATCGAGGAGGGTCTCTAGGTCCGTATCACGGAACCTCTGTGACTCCGACATTTCCCTCCCTCCTTTGTTATCGTAGATCGCGCCCTTTTACGACGCGGAGCGGCGTCATTTGGGCGTCACGCGCTTCCGACATCAACCCCCCCCCCCCCTTGATTCGCACGGCCCCGATGCTACCCCATTCCCGGGGCCAGAATAGGTCGCGATCGGGGCCGTTTCGCGCCGTCGTTAAACTCGACCGAGTTCACACCGGCTTTCCCAATGCGGAGCGGCATCGGAGAATCGCGCCCGATGTTCCTAAATGGTGTTCCTAAATAACTCATTATTACGATGTGACCTTGACATTAAAACAAGGGCCAATCTCCTCAGTTGGTCTGCTTTGCACAAGCTGAAAGTCGCTGATCGGCTGGAGCTACCGGTGCCCGACGGAACATAAAAGATGGAGGCTTTCGGTGAACATGAACTTGAGCTTTTTGTGCATGACATGTGTACATATTACTGTTTTATATTGTGGACATGAAAATTGAGTCAATCATAGGAGCGGATGCATGTGAATCCATGAACTTAGTTGTGCGACTATATGTTCCAGAAGACAGGTGGCCAGCCAAATACTACAAATCCCTACAAGATATCAGAGTGCAGTCATTTGATGAGGATTCAGCAGAATACAGGCAGAGGACAACTAATCAGACAAAGAGATGGAAGAGCCAAAGAGCATTCTGAAATTCTGGTTAACAGTCTTCATGAATGTGCAAGTGCTCAGTGGCATGATACAGGAGCATGATGAGCCCGGTTCTCTCTGGAGTTTAAATTCAAGCCTGATGAGTGTTTTACAAATTAAGTGATTATTAAAGTATGCCAGATGGATTCGCGGCCTGACAAGCTTGAATCTTCATTCCTTCATGAACTAGAAATCATGGGGTGCGCAGGCTGTAAGATCAATTGGAAGAAAGGCAAAAATGGCACGTTGAAAATAATAAAACTAAGCCGAAGCACAAAGGTCGAAGTACTCACAGAAGAACAGTTTCGAAAACTGTACCGAATGACTCATTCTTTAATGACTTGAAATTGGCGGCCCCCTATATGAACACATAAATGTGTGTGCAATGTTGTATTTTACAGGAGAAATCATTGCAGACGATGCTGAATCCGATGATGAATACTACGAACACATATGGTGACCTTGGGGATGAGGCGGAAAGCAAAGGCGTGGACATTGAGGCAGATGAAGATGGGCATGAAATATTTGTAAATCTATTTGCGGGAACAATGGTGGGTTTGATGAAGAGGCCCAAGATGTGCTGCTCCGGCGGTTTGGCGGGAGCGACGAGGTGGTCATGGGGACGTCGAGACTGCGGCGGACACTGAGAAGGGTGGGAGCTCTGAGATGGCACACTCCAAAATAAAACGTGAGATCACAGTGGCTGATAACTCAGAGGACCAGCTACTGAACAAGCTAGTAACAGACGACATCATACCAATCTTAGAGCCGCTTGCTCCAGAGGCACATGGTGAATCGTCTCAGGCCTCTGAAATTGCTCCAGTAGTTGACCCCCTGATCCTTGAGGTCACTCCATCTGAAGATGAGTGGGAGAAACTGATAACTTTCTTGCTGCGTAGCTCGATGTAACTCAAGCAAGACCAGGGTGACCAAGTGTCTGGATCGTCACGGTCAGAGATGTCATTTCCAGTGATGAGGAGCCATTGCGCATTGCTGTAGCAAGCAAAGAAGGGGCAGCACCTGATGTCATAGGTGTAATCTTCACCCAAGTACCAGAAAACGAGGTGCTCCAACATCCAGTTGAAGGCACAGAATTGGGCGTGGCACACAATCCCCTGATGATGCGCTGGCACCTCAGCTTCCACCTGAGCATCCACATACTTCCGTGCACAGTGTGCATAGAATCATAGAATTTACATTGCAGAAGGAGGCTATTCGGCCCATCGGGTCTGCACTGGCCCTTGGAAAGAGCACCCCAC
Organism: Scyliorhinus canicula; assembly: GCF_902713615.1. NCBI lineage: Eukaryota > Metazoa > Chordata > Chondrichthyes > Carcharhiniformes > Scyliorhinidae > Scyliorhinus > Scyliorhinus canicula. The sequence goes on from NC_052149.1 coordinate 170,461,218, forward strand.
TTACGCCCACGCCTCCCCACATCCCCGTAACCCCACCTAACCTTTTTGGACACTAAGGGCAATTTATTACGGCCAAGCCACCTAACCTACACGTCTTTGGACTGTGGGAGGAAACCAGAGCATCTGGAGGAAACCCAGGCAGTCATGCGGAGAATGTGCAGACTCCGCATAGACAGTGACCCAAGCCGGGAATCGAACCTGGGACCCTGGCGCTGTGAAGCAACTGTGCTGACCACTGTGCTACCATGCTGCCCTACCGTGCAGACCAGCACCGATCCAGGAGTTGCCAAACCCAAACATAAAAAGAAAAGAATTCACAAACTAATTGCTAAAATAAGAAGGAGGAGAAGAATGGGAGAGCTAGCTCATCATACTGCCAAAAGCAAAAGAGAAGAAACTAATATGATGATTTACAAGTCAGAAACAGAAACGACAAAAAACACACAACAAAGCAGTAAACACCATCATTGGAAGACACAAACAAAAAGGCTTGTGACGCACGTGTGGCAATCTCAGATGCATGCCTTCCAAAGGCACAGTTTAAAGACAATACAAAGCAAGAGATCGACATGCAAACCAGTCATTGAAAAGGCTGGCAAAGCCCTAGTGATCACAGGGGCAATCCTGTGCGAAAGGGACAGACACTGACCAGGCATATCATGTTTATGGACACCCTAGTTAAATCTGATATATTGCTTATGCATATTATTAATGTATAAAGTAAAGATAGTAGCCATGCTTGTAAACAAACCTCAATATCTCCTAAAGAAGGCGGTGGTGATATGCCTGTCGATAATATTATATATACTCAGCAAGATAACCTCCAACAGCAGGTGGCCATGTATTTAGCAGTGTGACCTCCCACCAGCAGGTAGCGTCAGATATAAGTCAGGCCACATCCGTCTTTCTTCAGAAGGTTGTAAGATGTAAATGAGGACAGTTGTGCATCGCGTTAGTTGCAGGGGAGTCTAAAGAAACTCTATGATAACTTGCTCTGTATCTGATCGTTACCTTATCATGTTGACATTAATGAATCCTGGATTTGGCTACGTCACCAGCAGTTCTGTAGATTCCTTGCTAGACAAAGAACACAGAACACATCAGCATCAACATATGTAAACTTTTCAAATCTGTACACCATCTTTCCAGAAAACCACAATGTATGTAACAGATAAATTGTTGAATAAAATCTAGACAATTATTCAGAAACCTAAGCATTTTTTAATATACCCTATATTATTCAGTTATATTTTGGACTGGGTGGCAGGACTTTCTCTGAATGGAGGATCAATTTAATTCTGTACTGTAAGAGTACTTCCTGTTTATTTTTGTTTTTGCAGAGGAGATGTCAGACCCCTCGGCATCAAGTGGATCATAGAAACCTGGTTTGGAGGGAGTCGGATCGATTGGTTAGCTGGTAGCTAATGAGGTGGCCAGGGACGGGCCATTTATGATTCTGGGTCAAGTGGGGCTGGAATTGACCACGCTTACAGGAGACTAAGCGCAAAGGTGTCTGATGGGAATTGTAGTTGTGATGGGTCCAACGGTCAGGATTTCCAAATTGAGAAAACAAGAGCCTCAACAGCTGTCACATGGATGGGGCTGGAATAGGAGGGGAGGACCCGTAAATTCCAGCCGTGGGTGGCAGAAAACAGACTCGTATCCATTTAACCCCCTCTACCCCCACTCCCTTATCCCCCCCTCCTTCTCCCTCACCCCCTAATCCCACCTGTGTCACAACGCTGATTGTGTGAGAGTGAGAGAGTGTGTGGGAGTCCTGTTTGTAACCAAGCTCGTTCAGGCTGAGCCGATTCTGACAGCGGCCTTTATTGAGTGAGGTGCCACCTAGCATTGTGATGCATTTGGCTCCTGTAGGTGGATTGGCCATGCTAAATTGCCCTTAGTATCCAAAAAGGCTAGGAGAGGTTATTGGGTTAGGGGGATAGGGTGGAAGTGAGGGCTTAAGTGGGTTGGTGCAGACTCGATGGGCTGAATGGCCTCCTTCTGCACTGTTATGTTCTATGTTCTATTTAAGTGTTCAAAGGGTAGCTGCCATTGCTGTCGGATTTGGTGTGCAGGAGTGCGCCACCAGCTCAGTGGGAGAGAAAAGCACATTCTGCAGGTAAATACCTCACCCGAGGGGTGAGGCAAGGCCAAGTCAGTCCACTTAAGCCCACATTCCCTCAGAAAGAACAATCTATTCTGTTTTGTGATTTATGTCCTTTCTTCCTTTGCGTTAACACAAGAAGAAGTGTATCTAGGTAATGGTCTATATTATAAAACCTCAGCACCAGAGCTGCGGCCTCTTTAGCAACCCAATAACTATTTATAAGAATCAAGACTTTGGTCATGTAAAGCCAAATTCTCGAAGATTATAAAGGCACTTTGGACCGCCAAAGTTTTGTTAATCACTTAATTTATCCCATTTGAAGCATAGCCACAATACCTAAAATTAGCTATGTATGGTATGAAACAATGATACTTTGTCAGAAATCAGGGTTTACTATCTTATTAAATAGGAACAATGGCAGGGAAAAGATAGTTGGGGGTGCAGGCAATAATTTTCTTCCTTCCTCAACATGTTGAGAAGTAATGGATTTAATCTATGGCAGTATTCCTGAGGTTATATCCAATTTTCATGTGAGAATTGTAGAATTTCACAACATTGATGGAAGCTATTGGTCTCATCTTTGTCACTGCACAACTCTCAGAAAGAACTATTTAAGTCATCGTATTTCCCAAACTTTTATTTTTCTTTAAATTTCAGACATGAAACATATGATGGAGTATATTCCTCTCATTGTTTCTGGGTGGAAAATCCCGTGTCCTAAAAGCCCCTCACTCCTCCCACCGCAACTGGATCCTCGACTTCTGACCCATAGACCACAATCAGTAAGAATAAACAGCAACACCTCCTCTCCAATAGTCCTGAATACCAGGGCCCCACAAAGCTGCGTACTTAGACCCCTACTATACTCCCTATATCCACACGACTGCATGGCAAAATTTGGCTCCAACCCCATCTACAAGTTTGTTGACGACACAACCATAGTGGGTCGGATCAACACCAAGTCAGAATACAGGAGGGAGATAGAGAACCCTTTGGAGTTGTGTAATGACAGCAATCTCTCTCTCAATGCCAGCAATACTAAAGAGCTGATCATTGGCTTTAGGAAGCAAAGTACAGTGCACACCACTGTCTGTATCAACGGAGGTGAGATGGAAATGGTTGACAGCTTCAAATTCCTCGGTGTGTACATCATAAAAATCTGTCCTAGTTCACCCACGCCGATGCTACAACCAAGAACGCACACAGTACCTATACTTCCTCAGGAAACTAAGGAAATTCAGCATGTCCTCATTGACTCTTACCAACTTTTACAGATGCACCATAGAAAGTATTCTATCTGGCTGCATCATGGCCTGGTATGGCAACTGCTCGGCCCAAGACCGCAGGAAACTTCAGAGAGTCGTGAACACTGCCCAGTCCATCACACAAACCTACCTCCCATCCATTGACTCTATCTACACCTCCCGCTGCCTTGGGAAAGCGGGCAGCATAATCAAAGACCCCTCCCACCTGGCTTACTCACTCTTCCAACTTCTACCATCGGGCGTGAGATACACTAGTTTGAGAACATGCGCAAACGTATTCAAAACAGTTTGCTCCCCGTTGTTACCAGACTCCTAAATTGCCCTCTTATGGACTGATCTGATTAATACTACACTCTTATATGCTTCACCCAATGCCTGTGTCTATGTATTACATTGTGTACCTTGTGTTGCCCTGTTACGTTTTTTCTTTTCATGTACTAAATGATCTGTTTGACCTGCACGCAGAAAAATACTTTTCACTATTCCTCGGTTATATATGACAATAAATAAATCCAGTCCATATTAATAGTCATGGTATCATCATATTTCAGTTGGTTGAGGAAGTTTTTGCTGCAAACAACCTGGCCTCTGCTGTACAAATGGGTTACATTTACAGGTGTAATGAAAGGTTTCAAAAATGAAGATTGGGATGTGCTGGTTGATGGAAATAGCTTATAGAGGAGAAATATAAAGTTATTTCCATAAATAGTCAGGAAGTAGCCTCAAAACAAAATATTTCACTAAGTACAAAAGATTGGCAAGATTGCATGTATAGCTATCAGATACAGCTGAAGTTAACTAAAGTCACAACTGAATGCCAGAAATGCATTGGAAAGAAACAACTGATCAAGTGACCCTCCCATGGCAAAGCTTTATAAGTTCTGTTAGTGGGCAGGGAAGCCACATTGATACTTTGAAAGATTTAGCATGGTGGTTGGAATTAAGAAGTAGGATATGTCTGAAATGTAAATATATATGTTTTGTATTCATTCTCACTGGTGAAGAAGATACAACAGCAGGTATAAATGTTTTAGATATTGATTCCTTGAATACAAAATTGCCTTTGCTTTGTTTAAGGGACTGGAGATTGCTCAGGTTGTTGGGCCTGATAACATTTAATCTTGAATGCTGTGGAACACCAGAGAGGTTCTATAGGAGCCATTATTTTAGCTGAATTATGTCCTTTGACTGGTTCTGGACTAGTTTTAATTGACTGAAGAAAGAGCTTGATGCATGAATGCTTGCACACGTATGCCAAGCCCCATTCATTAATATCTAGAGCTGAACACAGAAACAAGAGTAGGCCATTCAGTCCCTTCAGCCTTTTCAGCTATTGTGGCTGATCTGTATCTTAATTCCATTTATCCAGTTTGTTTCTATATTAAAGCTCTATAATTCATGTTTTCAATAGGTTTGAATTACATAATGGGGACGCATTTCCAGTCACATTGCTCCTGACGCAAATCCTGCTATGCTGAGAAAATACCGGGAGAGCCCTGACAGGGAATTTGCGCCAAGAGCCAAACAGTTTGTGTTGTTCCTGGGCCCTCCCACCAGTTGTAACCAGGTTCATGCTCATCGAGGGTATGAACCTCATTACTATGAATTTGAATAGATTTTAATATGCAAAGTTGGTTTGATACTGAATCTTCCGGAAATGTTCCCACCCGTCAGCGTGACAGGGCACTAGCGGGAATCTGACTGATCTCCACAAATGGAAATCAGATGAGATGACCAGGTTAAGGGGTTCGGAGGGCATAGTATGCCCCAGCTGGGAAGGGACATGGCAGGGCAGTGCTGTCCCCGGGCACCCTGCACCGTTTGCCCACCTGACACTGCCAACCTATCACTGCCAATGTGGAACGACCTGAACATTTAGTGGTGGAGTGGGGATTGCTCCTCTGTGGTCAAGGGTTGGGGGTGTTTCCCTTGTCTGCAGGGGGTCACAATGTCCTTGGTGGTGGGAAAAAAGGATGTGTCACTTAACTTTGAGATCAGAGTGCCCTTCAAAAAGCTACAATAAAATGACTAAGTGGGGGAGGATTTCAATTGGGATCACACCGACCCACCTGATGAGAATCGCAGTTTCCTGCTGGGAATGGCATTTCTTCATTTTTTGAGAGAATTGCGCCCAAGGAAACTGTTGCATTATGAATGTGCTAAAGTCTAATGATTCAATGATTCATGGTTTGAAGTAAAATGCCAATTGACATTAATATGTTTCAGTTACATATCATACTTTTACTGACGTTTGGAGACACATATGATTAATACATAGGAAAACAACATATTAGAATACTGAGAAATTACATGGGCAACACATTTTCTTAGAGCTCCTGAACCTCAAATCTTCCCGCTGGATCTCTCATGATGATGGTCAGAGCAGGGGAAAGGCAGGGAGAGCGAATGTGAGGGGGTGTGCGGATGGGGTGAGGTTAAGAGAGTGTGCTAGGGATGGGGGAAGAGAGAGTGTGTGTGAGGGATGGGAGGAAGAGAGTATGCGTGAGCTGATGGGAGGAAGAGAGAGTGTGTTAGAGGAGTGGGGGGGAATGAGAGTGTGAAAAGGATGGAGAGGAAGAGAGTGTGTGTGCGAGGAATGGGGGGGGGGGGGGAAGTGAGAGTGCGTGCAAGGGGTGGGGGAAAAGAGGGAATGTATCTGTGCCCAGGGCCCCACAAACTGCAAATCCACCTCTGAATACAGACCAAAAAGGAAAAGTAATGCTGGGCATTTGAACAATATTCAACATAAAGCAGAAGAGAATACATGGGTGCTGTAAAATATAAAACCAAAGGAAGAATATTAAGCATGAGACTCCATGATCTTTTAAAAACATGGAGCGCGATTCTCCGCTCCCCACACCGGGTGGGAAAATCGTGGGAGGGCCCCCCGACAAATTTCACGGCCCCCCGGCGCCCCCCGCGATTCTCCCCCCCTCCCGCTCGGAAGAATCACCGCTCGCCGTTTTTCACAGCAAACGGCGATTCTCCGGTCCAGATGGGCCGAGCGGCCTGCCGTTCACGCCCGTTTCACGACGGCGGCAAACACACCTGGTCGCTGCCGTCGTGAAACAGAGTGAGAAGCCCGTTTGGGGCTTGTAGGTGGCCTAGCAAGTAAAGAGCACCATGACTGTGCTCGGGAGGGGACAGGTCCGCGATCGGTGCCCACCGATCGTCGGGCCGGCGTCCAAATTGGACGCACTATTTCCCCTCCACTACCCCGCAAGATCAACCCACCACGTCTTGTGGGGCGGCTGAGGGGAAAGACGGCCACCGCGCATGTGCGGGTTCGTACCGTCAACGTCATGACGTTAGCTGCGCATGCACGGGTTGGAGCCAGCCAACCTGCACATGCGTGGCTGACGTCATTAGGCGCACCGGCCGCGTCATTCTTGGTGCGACGCCCCCGCGGCCTAGAGTTATGGAGCACCGCTCCTAGCCCTGCCGGGAGGGGAGAATAGGGGGCGAGGAGTGGCCTCCGAGGCCGTCGTGAAACTCGGCTGAGTTCACGACGGCCCTCCCGATTTTTCCCGGGAGCGTAGAATTCCGCCCATGATCCCCAACCACACTGGGATTCGGAATCACTATTTTTACTTACAATATTAGAAAACAAAATCCAGGAAGCAGCACTGACCTTTAAAATATAAATGCTGGGCGACATGATATATGCCTTGTTCCATCTACTCCAGTGAGTTGCTAGTCTGCGCAGCATCTAATAGAGCAATGCTGAGTGATTACTGTGGCATCTCCTGGTAGATATTGATAAATTGGGCAAGGTTAGTTAGCCTAGGCAGCAGCTTTTACCTCTAAGTAGCTAACTAATGAGCAGTTGGTGCTGATCTTGGATTTGGTCACCCACGTGCTTGACGGACGCTGTGGAGTGTGTGGATTAGAGTACAGAGCTACACAATTTAAACATTGCCTGAAGTTCAGTATATGTCATAACCTATTAATGTTTGGAGTGGATGTGCTGGGAATGCGGAATACATACCATTATTGATGCCAGTCGATTCTGCTGTGGGTGGCTTTTCTGTTGATCCCGAATACGTGAAGTAGATTTTTGTCTTTGGCATCTGGTTGGTGAGTATACGCACATACGAATTAGGAAAAAGGGTAGGCCACACGACCCCTCGAGTCTGCTCCACCATTCAACACAATCCTTGCTGATTTGATTTTTCCCTCAACCCCATACTCCTGCCTACGGATAACCTTTCACCATCTTGTTAATCAAAAATCTATCTCCCACTACCTAAGAAATATTCAAAGACTCTGCTTCCACTGCCTTTTGTGGAAGGGAATTCCTAAAACTCACAACCCTCTGACATAAAAGAAATTCTCCTCATCTCTATCTTAAATGAGCAACCCATATTTTTAAACAGTGACCCCTAGTTCTAGATTCTCCGACAAGAGGGAACAACCTCTTCACATCCACTCTGTCACTAAGCCTCAGGATTTTAAAGGTTTTGATCAAGTCGCATTTTACTCTTCAAGGTTCTGGTGGATACAAACCTAGCCTCTCAAACATTTCCTAATAAGACAACCTGCTCATTCCTAGTACTAACCTAGTAAACCTTCTCTGAACCGCTTCTGACAATTCTAACTGCCTCTGCATCATATTGGCAGAATGCAGGAATAGAATCTGGCCAAGATGTTGCACACCCCACACACAAGCATTTTAAATTTTCTTCCATTAATTTTAAAGGAAAGAAAATCAAACAGGCTTAGTTGCCAGCATGCAATCTTCCATATCAAATCTTCACGTCTGTGGTCTGCCCAGGAAATACTTAATGTTTTTTTTTTCTTTTTTTAATAAATTTAGAGTGCCCAAATCATTTTTTCAAATTAAGGGGCAATTTAGCGTGGCCAATCCACCGAGCCTGCACACCTTTGGGTTGTGGGGGTGAAACCCACGCAAACACGGGGAGAATGTGCAAACTCCACACGGACAGTGACCCGGGGGCAATACTTAATGTTAACCATTGAGAACAAAATTATACCCCAATGAATGAATTGGCTTAAGTTACTGTCATTCAATTTATGAATTTAATGTTATTTTTAATTAGTTTTTTCATTATGTGCTATCCATGAGGTTTTGGCACAGGAATGTTTGTATGGACAACTCGGGGGTTACCATTTATCAGAAAGTGAACTGGACTCGTAATATAAATACTGTGGGTACATGAGCAGGTCAGAGGCAATAAATCCTGTGGTGATAATTCCCCTCCTGACTACCAAAGCCTGCCCACAATCTACAAATCAGGAGTGTATTTGAATGCTATTTATTTGTCTGGATGAGTGCAGTTCCAACAACAATCAAGAAACTTGATATCATCCAGAACAATGTAGTCTACTTGATTGGCACCCCATCCACAAACATTTACTCCCTCTGTGACAATATGTATATTGTACGGTAAATGAAGGGTTAACAATTTGAGATGAATGCTTCCAATCACTAGATGGTGGTCAAAAGCTCACTCATGAATCACGTGATACCTTGATTCTGAGAGTAGGTGATTAAACGGGATAGAGTAGTCGTGGTTTCATAAGCTCTGTAGATAGAATAATAGTCTTAGTGTATTTTGTAACATTTGTTTCTTAGTAAGTTGGTTTGAATCTAGTTTAGTCGTAGTGTTAATAAATAAGCTTTGTTTGAAACATAGCTTGATGTACTTTGTAAGGCACTACACTGCAAAGCCATCATCATCCACAAAGTAAAGAACATCACTCCCTCCACCACCGATATACAGCAGCAGCTGTGTGTACCACCTACATGATGCACGGCAGGAACTCACCAAGGCTACTTAGACAGCACCTTCCAAATCCAAGACTAATACCATCCAGACAGACAATGGCAACAGATGCATAGACATATCACTACCAGAAGTTCCCCTCCATGTCATTCAGCTTCATGGCTTGGAAATATGTCACCGTTTCTTCACTGTCCCTTGGTCAAAATCCTGGAACTTCCTACCTAACAGCACTGTGTGTCCCTATACCTCATAATAATAATCTTTTATTTGTGTGTCATGTGAGAGTACCTTTAGAAATGGGTGTTTATCAATGGGTGGGCATATAAATATCTGTAGTGAGAGTACCTTTAAGAAATGAGTATTTATTACTGCAGTTATGTCAGAGAGTGGGTGGAGCTGGGCTGTCTGTCAGCTTTTTACTTCCGCTTTAGGCTTTTTGCTGCAGGATGGGTTTGGTTTCATTTTAGTTTTAGAGAAGCTGAAATCACAGCAGGATGTGTATGAATCTCTGCCAGCTTATGAATGTTCATTTGGGATTTTCAAAGTGGTAACTGCTCTCAATTGTGAATTTAAACCTGATCTTTGTGTTAAAAGGGTCTTTTGTCTTCTGAATGTTGTTTGGGAATGTATTAAGGATTACTTAGCGTTGTATTCTTTGGGGGTTGTATTTGAATTAATGGTTGCTAAGATGTTCACTGTATGTTTTAAAAAAGTTAACTTGAGCTCATCGAATAAACATTGTTTTGCTTTAAAAAATACTTTTCCATTTCTGCTGAACCACACCTGTAGAGTGGGCTGTGTGCTCCCTATACCACAATCTATTAAAAGTTGTGAATCAGGTGAATTCCATGATACACTTTGGGGTTCTCTAAACCCTGGCCCATAACATAGTGTCATAGTACAATGAAGTTACTTTGAAAATACCCTAGTCACCACACTCCGGCACCTGTTCAGGTACATTGAGGGAGAACGCAGAATGTCCAATTCACCCAACAAGCACGTCTTTCGGGACTTGTGGGAGGAAACCGGAGCACCCGGCGGAAACCCATGCAGACACGGGGAGAACGTGCAGACTCCGCACAGACAGTGACCCAAGTTGGGAATGAAACCTGGGTCCCTGGCACTGTGAAACAACAGTGATAACCACTGTGGTACCAGGGCACCCATATGAACTGCAGCGGTTCAAGACCACAGATCACCGCCACCTCCTCAAGGGCAATTAGAGATGAGCAATAGATGGTCATCCAACCAGCAAAGACCACATTCCAGGAATGTATTGAAAAAATAAATTACACAAAAAAGTAAATGGAAAACACAGCACAAGGCACACATATCTTTCAGCACTGCATGGCACATCTATCATCATTGTAAAATAGATCAGTTTGCTTGGCCTTTTGGTATTTTTGCCCTCATAAATGGACTGTAATTAGCTTTATAATGTGTTGCACCAAAATAAGTAATAATCTTTTGTACGAAATGTTGTGGCAATGAATTTCCATGCAATACGTTACACTCCTATTAAGTTAGTGGAAAAATATTTTTGCCTCCAGCAGTCTGAAGAGGTATTTAAATAAGAAATTCCTGGGTCAGCTCCTTTGCTCGTCTTTTGGAATACTGATCGGTGTAAGTCCTTTTTAAAAGAAGTGTAGAAAATTCAAGTGCAACCTTTAAAATTGCATTTTTTTGTTTTATACTACAGAAGCAGATTGGGGTACAACTAGTTAATGAGGGAGCAGCGCATGATTGAAATACTTGACTTTTAAGATAACATCACTACATAACTCATCAGTTTTTTCTGATACTTTGCAAGAATGTCTACTATAGATGGTACATCTAGCCAAATAAATTAACTGTGCACGATGTGCTTTGTGTTATGCTACACATGTTATGCAAGATGCTATCATTTTAATGTCTCTGACCTAAACATTTTACTCTTCAAAAAGACCTCAGGAGACACTGGCTATTGGGTGTCCCTGGCAAGAAGCATGCTAGAAATGTCACTTTTATGATTTTGAGGGAGATGGTGCTGCCACTCTGTGTCACCCCCAGAAATCATTCGGCAAAAGATTTGATCTTGCAAAGGCAGACTAATAACACACTCGCTACTCTCCCTATCCTTCATTGGCCATCATGGGCACCAGTACACTCTTCAAACTGTAAAAAAAAACACTTGTACAACTTAGAATTCACATGAAAGACTGAATAAAATAGCCATGGTTATGGCCCCATCCTCAGAACTAGTGGTAATTCCACTATGGCCATTTCACAGAGCCCCAAAGTGATTAATGCCCTCCCATTGGTGTTTCTGTGTCTTTTAAGATGATGATCCCATCACTAAAACTTGCAATCTATCAGAGGGCTGGCAGCTCTTCAGTCTCAGCAGTGTCACGGGGAGTGGTGGCTGCTGCTGGCACCACAGGAGGCCCCAGGGCAACAGCATTGACAGAGGCCATAGAAGAGAGGTAAGTGGGATGGACTCACTGGTTCAGTCAGGTGCAATGGGGACTGGGAGAGTAACTTCCACCCAGGAACAACACCTGCCACCAGGAAGGAGCCTTCTGAGGGGCACAGGTTGCCAGATCAGGAAAGCCCTTTTCTAAAGTCCTCAGAGAAATCCACAAGATAAACCAGGCTGCCTTCCGACATGGTCTACGAAGCCTCCACTCAATAAATTGAGATGAACTTGCATATGGCTTCCCCTCTCCCATCTTAACAGGCTGTTTCATGCCCTTCACACATTCCAACATATCAGGGTGTTGACATACATGATATCAGCATATTATCATACACTATCAATACATCGGCAAGGGGTCTGGATAAAGATACTGAGGATTTTGTCAAGGTTCATCCCAAGCAGCTCCATAACACAGGACTCTGTGCTCCATTAGCTGTTCTCAGCAATGCGCAGCAAGATAAACATTAACTGCAGCAGGAGAGTCATCAACTCAGTCAAAGATGCTCTTTGGTCTGCCTGAAACCTGTTTGTCTTCCAGTGAAAAGAGCTGTCCACCCTGAGTTTTGCAGACTGGCATAGTCAAAGGTTCATAACTACATGCTGATAGACACACTAAAGCTTGGAGCAGCCAACACCAAGGCTCAAAGGGCTAAGGCCACAGCCTTTGGCCCAATAGCCATAGTATGCCAAGATACTGAAAACTGTGGAAAACCTCTAGGCCTGTATGCACTGGAGAATGTTTGACATAAAATGTATGTTGGAAATATAACCTGCAATGTGCAGAGTGAGGTACCTCAAGAGTGCCTTGTTCTGTACATAAATACATTGAACTCATTGCATTTGTGTAATGATAAATTTGAACTGTCCATATATGCAACATATTTTTGCAAATTATTTTATGAGACATTTTTTGAGAATAAAATCTGCACATGGAGGACTGGAAGCCCTTCCTGTTTAATGCTGGCAAATCAATGTGGTTACAACTGATTGCACTCTGCTCTTTAAAACTTCACAGCAGCCCCATCACATTGATGGTTCTTTCTTTTTGCCTTGCTGTGATTCCAAACGTGACAAAATCTCTTTTTTTAAATAAGGTTTGTCAGGCAACTGACAAATATTTGCCCATATTACAGGGTGGCTGATAATTTCAGAGATCACTCCCGGCATCTTGACAGAACTAATGCCATAGACATTGGGTCCAATGGTCACTTTCATAGACCCAGAGCTACTGTGGATAGATGAGCAGGTCTGCAGGCCCACAAGCAGTTGTGACAATCAGTCCGATTGGGCGAAATTCTCCGCACCCGCGGAAAGTCGGCAAACAGTCGTAAAAATCGGGACCGTTTTACGACGGTCGCGAAGGCTTCATTTCCCGACGGATTCACTTCCTGGAAATGGGCTAGTAGCGCGGCCGCGTCAATTACGTGCGTGATGACGACGGAACGCGACGACGACACGAACCCGCCCATGTGACGCCGCCCGACGCCGTAAAAAGGCGCGGGCGACCACAGAATCTGTCGGGCAGGATGTCGGAGCCGAGGAGACCTGCTCCTCGCTTTGTAGATGCAGACGTCGAGGCGCTGCTCGATGCCGTGGAGCAGAGGAGGGGCATCATCCGCCCGCGGAGAGGGCATCGCCAACCTGCCAGCACGGTACGCCAGGCCTGGCGTGACGTGGCTGCTGCCGTCAGTGCTGTGGGGCAGACCCCTCGCTCAGCAGAGCAATGTCGGAAGAAGCTACACGACCTCACCAGGTCTGCCAGGGTAAGTGCCATGAGGGTGCCCCCTAGTCACAACCATCCCTCCCCCTTAACTGCCCGGGGGGGTGGGGGGGGGGGGGGGGGGGGATTGGGGCAGAGTTATTTGAGGGTGATTCACAAAGTTGTCACAGACCCAGCGCTCTGGCCCCGAGGAGAGATGCAATCGTCTGATGACAACTTGCCCCCCCCAAACTGTGCCAGTATCTGAACGGACTGCTGATACCTACCGTTTTGTAATGATCTACCTATGTTCCCTCCCCCAACAGGCCAAAGCCGGTCATAACCACCGTGAGCGGCACAAGACTGGAGGGGGTTCGCCCAACATGCACCCCCTCAGCACCTTTGAACAGAGGGCACTGGACCTTGTTGGGGGGTCTGCCACCCGCGATATCGCGCAATGCGAGGTTGGCGGAACTGCAGCAAGTGAGACAACCCTCCCTGACAAACACCCCCCCCTCCCCCATCCTCTGTCCCTTCACAAACCCTGCCCACTGGGACACCTCCCCCATCCTCTGTCCCTTCACAAACCCTGCCCACTGGGACACCTCCCCCATCCTCTGTCCCTTCACACACCCTGCCCACTGGGACCGTCCAGCGGCCTGCCGAGCAAATCGAAATAACCCGTCTCATTCTCTTCCCTAGGATGTGATGCCGAACGACCAGGGCCGTCTGCCTCCAGACGGAGACAGGAATCTGCCGCCACCTCACCCGGGGCCTCACAACAGAGGGTGCCCGATCAGCATGCAGCCCTATCCGCCCCAACCCAATCTGCGGACCAGGACGCACAGAGGGTTCGAAGTCCACCACCACCACCAGAAATGGCCAGGGACAACCCTCCTGTCGCTGAGCAGCCCCACACCATGGACGAGGCCCTAAGCATTGAGAGCGTTGGGCTTGCGGCACTGCTTTCTCCCACCACATCCATCATCCCAGAGATACACACCCCGGCGGGCCTATTTAGTGATGAGTCTCCTGAGGCACAGTCTGGTTGGCACATCACAGCTGAGCAGGTACAGCAGGTGGAGGTCGGAGCAACAGAGGGCCCGGACTCGCGGAGGCCAGACCAGGCCCAGGATGCAGCTGGCTCCCAGACGTTTTCGGAGTTCCTGGAGTTTATCAACCCACCCGCACAGCCGATGCCTCAGGAAACCCAGGGAAACAATGACGGGATGAGGGCTTCCTTCCAGACTCTGCAGACGCTGTTAGAGGAGTCGAACCGCGTCCAAGAGCAGGGAGTGGTGCCGCTCATGGCAGAGACCCAGTCCGACACCGCACGGGTGGCATCCGCGGTGGAGGCAATGGGTCAGGTTATGCAAGACGTTGGGGTTAATGTGCACGCGTCATCCTCGGCCCTGGACAGGGTTGCCCTCTCACAGGCAGCAATGTGCCAGAGCCAAAACGACATTGCCGGCACCCTGCGGGCCATGGCCGAGTCTCAGCAGGTCATTGGCCAGTCGCAGCACGCCATGGCACAGTCCCAGCAGTCGATAGCACAGTCGCAGCAGTCGGTCGCGGAGACCATCAACCGCCTGACACATGTGCTGGATGGCGTCGTGCACACACAGGTTGAGATCGCACAGTCCCTGGCGGGAATGTCTAACTCCCTGGACTCCGTCTCTGCAAACCTTCGGATCCTGGTGGATACCGTTGCAGGCCTCCAGGACTGGCAGCGCCAGGTGTCGGTGGTGCGACGGGGAACCTCCCCGCTCGCACCTCTGTCCCAAAGTGAGGCCCGGGGGCCACCGGGCTCCCCGAGGGAGGTGGAGATTTCGGGGCCCGTCCCATTAACTCCATCACGGGACGTCCCGGAATTCTCGGCCTCCCCCCGTCCCATCCCTGGTGCATCGGGTGGGCAGCAGGCAGAGCAGGGTGGCACAACGTCACGCGAGACGCCCGCAGAGCAGCCTGGCCCATCAAGGCCGGGTCGCCCCAGGAAACGCATAGCCAAGGAGAAACGAGTCGAGGGGGCCGATTCGCAGCAATCCTCCTCCACTTCTGCTGTATCATCTGGGGATTCACTTAGACGTAGTGGTAGGGCCCGTAAGGCAACTAAGATAGACACTGAGTAAGTTGGCACGGGTGAAGGGCACAGTTTAGTTGTAGGGGCTAGGGCACCTGTAAATAATTGTTAATATTAAACGCACTGTTCCACCTTACTTGAAATACCGTGTGATTGTTCCACAGGCACAGGAATCGTGATGGTGACCGAGTGTCGCTGGGGGTGACGGGTGGTGAAACCTCGGTGCCAGGTGTGCAGTCCCTGCCCCTACCCCCCTCCCACAGCTAGCCCACGCGGGCACGTGATGGAGTGTCAGTGACAAACTCAACGGCCACCAAGGTGGATGGTTCAGCTATTGCCATGGGTCAGACTCTCTCTAACGATTCTGAGCTCACAGCTCTTCGCAGAGCGGGCTGTCATCATTCCACATGGCACTGATCACACCCGCTGACACAGCCATCAATGTTGTGCCATTCCGTCTGTACCCAGTGATAAGCGTCATGTCGAAGTGGAGCAGTGTACACTGAGGGGGGGGGGGGGGTTGTGGTGGTGGCAGTTGTGTGGTGACCCTCTGCATGACTAGCGATGCAGGTGGTGGTTTGGTGTTCATCGGGGACGTCACATGCGATGCGTGAACCGTGCTGCCACCAGGGCGTCACGTGCCCGCCGTCCTTGCCGGGTCCGTCGTGCCGCCTCCTGGACATCACCAGCACCTGGGTCGTGTCTGCATGCTGCGCCCGCCACTCCGCCAGCGTCCTCCTCCTCCTCCTCCTCCTCCTCCTCTGTGCTGGCACCACTGCCACTAGCTTCTCCCTCCGCCTCCTGCAACAGGTCATCTCCCCTCTGCATCGCGATGTTGTGCAGCGCACAGCAGACCACAACAATGCGAGCCACCCTGTCGGCCTGGTACTGCAGGGCCCCTCCGGAGCTGTCCAGGCACCTGAATCTCATCTTCAGGAGGCCAAGGCAGCACTCCACCACACCCCTGGTTGCTGCATGGGCCTCGATGTATCGTGTTTCCGCATTGGTCTGAGGCCTCCGTATAGGCGTCATCAGCCAAGACCTCAGCGGATAACCCCTGTCACCTAGCAACCAGCCCCTCAGCCGGGGGGGACGTCCCTCAAACATCGCAGGGATGAACGACTGCGCTAGTATGTAGGAGTCATGCACACTCCCTGGGAACCTTGCACAGACGTTCATGAACTTCATGTGGGGGGTCGCATACCACCTGGACATTAATGGAGTATGTCCCCCTCCTGTTTGTGAACACTTCCTTGTCCACAGCAGGCGGGCGCATGGGGACGTGAACACAGTCGATTGACCCCTGAACCCTCGGTATCCCGGCCACACTGGCAAATCCACGGGCTCGCGAGTCTTGACTTGCTTGGTCCTCGGGAAAGGTGATGTAGCGATCGGCGATGGCATAGAGGGCGTCGGTCACATCCCGGATGCACCTGTGCACCGAATACTGGGAGATCCCAGAGACGTCCCCGCTCGGAGACTGGAAGGAGCCGGTAGCATAGAAGTTCAGAGTGACCGTCACCTTGATGGCTACCGGGATCGCGTGTCCTCCCCCCGTTCCTCGTGGGGCGAGGTGCGACAGGAGTTCGCAGATATGTATCACCGTCTGCCTACTCAGCCGGAGTCTTCTCCTGCAGGTGATGTCCGGCATTGTTAGGAAAGAGACCCAGACACGGTACACCCTCGGCTTTGGTCGTCGCCTCTGACGCCGTGGCTGCACCCTCACTCTCTCCTCTTCCTCTTCCTCCTCCTCCTCCTCCTCCTCCTCCCCCCCCCCCCCCCATGCTGCTCGACGACTGGCAACTCCTTGGCCCTTCCCTCTGCTGCTGCAGCTGGCCCTGCAGCCACTGCGGGTTGTGGGTGTGGATGCTGCTGCATCTCCAAATCCAGTAGAGCGGCCCCAACCACTGCGCAGAACATAGCCGTTCTGTTCCCATGCATCGTGCTAACCTACAGAAGGGTGGTGGGAGGCAGAGAAACGGCACATGTTAGACGGACGTTAGTCGACACCTCGGCAGCCGCCAGCCATGGGATACCAGTGTGTCCCGGTGGCCTGGTCGCGCTGCTGACACGCGGTCAGCCTAACCCCTGGTCACTTTCTGCATCCAACGGCCAGTAAACTATGGCCTCCTCACGGGTGCGTCAGTGGCCTGTGGCCGGAAGCCACAGGGGAACCAGCGGCCGTGTCCTCGTCACCTGAACACCATGGCATGCTGGCAGACATTTTGTTACGGGGTTGGACGGCTCACTCTCTACCTAACCCCCCCCCCGTGGCCCCCCACTGCCTCCCCGTCT
Organism: Scyliorhinus canicula; assembly: GCF_902713615.1. Classification (NCBI taxonomy): domain Eukaryota; kingdom Metazoa; phylum Chordata; class Chondrichthyes; order Carcharhiniformes; family Scyliorhinidae; genus Scyliorhinus; species Scyliorhinus canicula. The sequence continues at coordinate 170,478,869 of NC_052149.1, forward strand.
CCCCCACTGCCTCCCCCGTCTCCCCCACTGCCTCCTCCGTCTCCCCCACTGCCCCCCTCCGTCTCCCCCACTGCCCCCTCCGTCTCCCCCACTGCCCCCTCTGTCCCCCCCACTGCCCCATCCGTCTCCCCCACTGCCCCCTCCGTCTCCCCCACTGCCCCCTCCGTCTCCCCCACTGCCCCCTCCGTCTCCCCCACTGCCCCCTCCGTCTCCCCCACTGCCCCCTCCGTCTCCCCCACTGCCCCCTCCGTCTCCCCCACTGCCCCCTCCGTCCCCCCCACTGCCCCCTCCGTCTCCCCCACTGCCCCCTCCGTCCCCCCCACCGCCCCCGTTCTGGACCCCCTCCCGTTCCCAGGGATGCCTTCCCCGTTGTGGCCAGACTCGAGCGGTGCGCTGAGCGGTGCGCTGAGCGGTGCGCTGAGTGGTGCCCTGACCTCCTCCAAGCAGTCGTCAGCCAGGCCGACTGGTTGACGAATTTAAAAAGCAGGTGTGTTTCACGACGTCCAAACAGGGCGCCATGACGTCGGGACTTCGGCCCATCCGGGCCGGTGAATAGCGGGGGGGCTCTCAGTGGCGATTCTGGTCGTGTCAGGGGCGGGAAGGAGGAGTTTGTCGGGATACGCGACTCCGACAATTTGCGGGGTTCGGAGAATAGCGGGAGGGCGTCGGAACAGCGTCGCCGTAAAAATTTCCGACGCCCGCTATTCTCCGAACCGTCGTGAGTCCGGAGAATCGCGCCCATTGTCTCTTTGGTGAAGTGCATTGTTATTTGTCTCATTTCCTCATTCAGACCCCCATCTGACATATGCTGCCTGAATCAAAAACAGAAAATACTGGACAATCTCAGCAGGTCTGACAGCATCTGTGGAGACAAAACAGAATTAATGTTTCAAGTCCGGATGCCTCTTTGCCTGAATACTCTTTGAGAGTGGTGGTTAGGTGTATAATATTGAAATGCCACAATGGCAGTGACGTTTGTGTCATTTTGATTGGATGAAGTAAAATGGATTGAATGGCTTTTCATTCATAATTATCTTATGACCTTCAATCACATACATCACTTAATTAATGACTAAAGGACATTGTTGTGCTCTGGGTACCAGTTCTCGACCAGATGGCGGAACTTAATCCTGAGTTATATTGCAAAGAAATAGAAACTTAGCTTAAATATTGAAACTTTCAAGTTAAATTGGTCTTTGAATATTTTTCATAATCTACAACGAGAAACAGATGATTTCAGAATTTCCTGTTCTAATTTCTTTCATACGTTGATTGCCAGGCGAGTTTGTAAAGCTCACTTGCAAATTGTCTCTTGTCTTTCATCTGTCCTCATCGAGTGTTGATCACACTCTGAACTATCCTCCTCCACTGATTTCTACTCTCCACTGTCCTCACTGCCTGCCCAAAATGGCATCTTGGACCTTCCTTGTGCAGGTTTTTGCATGTGATTTATCTTTCGTCACCTCTTTTATTTCCAAACACCCCTCTCTTGAATCGTATCAAAACCTGTGAGTTTCCTTGAAATCCCTGCCTCATCAAGGTCCTCTTAAATCCATCTTTCTCCAGGATCCACATGTTTGTCCGCTTGATCGTCCACGACACATGTAACATCCGTCCTTTTGTTTCAAATGCGCTTACTCGAGTCTAGCTTCCTCGCTCAAATAAATTGTAGGGCAGAATTTTACAGTCCCCAAACTGCATGTTTTGTCAGCGGCGGGATTCCCTCTTCCCGCCGCTTGTCAATGGGATTTCCTATTGAAGCAACCCCACACTGCCAGAAAATCCGCAGGCAGGTGTGTGCTGCCAGCAGGAAAAAGGAATCCCAATGGCTAGAGATTTCCAGCCATATTTGCCAATTATTAAATGGAAGTCACAGTCCTGTATATTTGTACCATTAGACACATGAGCATAATTGGGATATGTGCCCTGTAAATGATATTAATATTAAATACACTTTTTAAGCTAAAGTTCACTATATGAGGTAGAAATAAGAAAGGTTATTGGTATTTTTCTGGCATAGTATTTCATTTTAATTATATTTACCACAATGAATTGCAGTGTTATGTGAGAAAACATTGACAAAATCCACAGTCATCAATGAAATAACAAGATTTGTTTATTGTGTGGGATGTTGGTTGAAAGTAAACCTAGGCATCAAAGTAACTCCCTTGTGCCATGAAATTTTAACATTCAGCAGAACTAAATGATCTGGGTTAATCCATCTCATTGCTTGCTCCAAAAAACAATTCAAATTCAAATTGAATCCAATACATGGGCCGGGATTCTCCCGTACCCGGCGTGGCGGGGGTCCCGGCGGGATGGAGTGGTTTGAACCACTCTGGCGTCGGGCCGCCCCAAAGATGCGGATTTCTCCGCACCTGCAGGGGCCAAGCCCTAACCTTGAGGGGCTAGGCCCGCGCCGGAGTGGTTGGTGCCCCGCCGGCCGGCGGGAAGGCCTTTGGCGCCATGCCAGCCAGGGCCGAAGGGACTTCGCCAGCTGGCGGACGTCCGCACGTGCGCCGGAGCGTCAGCAGCTGCTGACATCATCCCCATGCAAGGGAGGGGGTCACTTCCGCGTCCGCCATCGTGAAGATTATGGCGAAAGGGGAAGGAAAAGAGTGCCCCCACGGCACAGGCCCACCCGCCGATCGGTGGGCCCCGATCGCGGGCCAGGCCACCGTGGGGCCACCCCCCGGGGCCAGATTGTCCCGCGCGCCCCCCCTCCCAAGACCCCGGAGCCCGCCTGCGCCACCTGGTCCCGCCGGTAAGGTAGGTGGTTTGATTCCTGCCGGCGGGACCGGCGGACCGGCATGACAGCAGTGGTACCTCAGCCCATTGTGGGCCGGAGAATCACCGGGGGGCGGGCCCATCGACAGGCCCGCGCGATTGCCGCCCCCGCCAAATCTCTGGTGCCGGAGACTTCAGGAGACAGCGGGGGTGGGATTCACGCCGGCCCCCGGCGATTCTCCGGCCCGGCGGGGGGTTGGAAAATCCCGCCCATGGTCTCCACAAGAGAGACATACAAGGTCTAAGCTGACAAGAAAAGACATTGCATCTCACCTTGGGCTTGATCTGACGCTTAACTTTAGCCAAAAGGCCTAGAAGCTCTCCCCATGTCTGGTACCTCTGATATTGCAGCACTTCCTCAGTACTACAGTGGACTGTCAGCCGAAAGTGACTCAGAAAAAAGCCTCTTCCTATAAATGCTACCAACTGGACCACTGCGCATTGCGCTGTCCTCATTGAGCCGGCTTGCTTTAAATAGTCAGTCATCCTTTCTTGCACAGTTGGAATATTTTTTAGCCTAATCAACTGTGCAAATGTTCCTGGCGGCAGGCTGCAAACCAGCTGAGATGCAAATTCAGGATTGCTGACTGAATTTGGATATGACATGAACAGACCTCTTAAGTATCCTGGAATGTGCAGATGCCTGGGGAGTCGGAGCGCTGCGCATGGTGGCCGAGCTTCGTACTAATTCAGTGTGACTCAGGCCAATTGTATTTACAGTCGAGCAACTTCACATCTCACTCCACCTTATTAGCGCAGCGTAAAGCTCAGATATGTCCATGTAGCTCAAAACACCATCTCATTCGTCCGCTTAAAACGCAATTGACTCGACAAATTAAGCATTGGTACAAAAATGGTTACAGCTTTTTCATCGACACTAAACATGCGCACTAGAAACTGACTTTGAAGTGAAATTGAGTGAAACTTTGTTCTCCTGGGAATCTCACTCTGCTTCACACTAATGCCAGCCTCTGGAGTCAGTGGCGTGCAGAGGGGGGGGCCGACGGTGCATTGGCCCCGGGCATCCATTGGATGGGGGCATCCAATCAGAGAAGGAAAAAAAAAAATTTTTTTTTAAAATTTTTTTTTTTTTTTTTTTTTTTTAATTTTTTTTAAAATTTAGATTACCCAATTATTTTTTTCAATTAAGGTGCATTTTAGCGTGGCCAATCCACCTACTCTGCACATTTTTTGGGTTGTGGGGGCGAAACCAACGCAGACACGGGGAGAATGTGCAAACTCCACACGGACATTGACCCAGAGCCGGGATCGAACCTGGGACCTCAGTTCCGTGAGGCGGTTGTGCTAACCACTAGGCCACCGTGCTGCCCCAGAGAAGGAAATAAGATAGTAATTTTAAAATTTCAGCGGTGATAAATCAATTTTTGGAGGCTCACCACACTGCAGAGGCAGTTGTTAGCCCTTTATTCCTTTAACATGGTGTACCCTTTCTGTCTAGAGAAAATGGTCCTTCTCCCCATCCCCCCACACACATGCGGATGATGTACGTGGTGCAACCATAAAAAGCAACAAGCAGACGTGGCTGCTCGTTCCTGCGTTTCCTCGAATCATAACTCGTCTTTTCTTCAGCTTTTTGTGCATCTAGATTAGTTCTTTTACCTACTCAGGTCAGTGAATAGCTCTAGAACAGGTGCAACTATGGTTTTTATAGGTTTTTTGGCGATATTTAATGAAATATTTACGTGGGATGTAGTAAGAGTGAAGCCTGGATGATCAGAGGACTGCTATGGCATTTAATCTCGGAATAGGAGACATTTATTCCTTAACATGCTAATATTCGAATACAGATACCACTAATTTGCAAGTCTATGATATAAATTGCACAAAATTATCAGTGGAGAATCAGTGTGAAATAATTTGATACGAAGGAACAAAGAAATGAAATATGGTTTATCCGTCTGCAACTGACCGATTGTTTACCATTTTCTTCCCATTTTCTCATGCGTCTTACGGTTTTTGAGATAGAAAATGAAATGTTACGAGTATTTCGTGTACAACCGAGTGGAGCACAGAACAGGAAAAAAAAGAGGGCCAGAGTCGAAGAAGAGTCCCATCAAAGAGGGGCATTAGATGCATGGATAAAAGGAAGTAAAGAAGAAGTAGGAGAACCTAGAGAAGTAAAAGATGATGTGGGTGCAGAGAAGGAATTTTCTGATACGGATTCAGCTCGGTCAGAACATAATACTCTCTCTCCTCAGTCTCGTTGTCAGGATGATGATCCATGTGAAGAAAATAAAGAAGATATTTGCATATTTTTGCAAAGAAGCGATTTTGGCTGTTTGAAGAAACCGATTCCAGATCATTTGAAGATGACAATATTACAACATGGCCCTGAAAGATATCAGAATAAAAGTGGTCCATTTGCTGAGAAGGATGGGAGATCATTTTCCAAACAGTGGTTTGATAAAGTTTCCACAAACGGAGAAATTGTGGAGAGAAAATGGTTGTTATACTCTCCATATCGGAAAGCATGCTACTGTTTTGTTTGCTTTTTGTTTTAAAAGGAGCATTTGTCGTCTGTGTCAAACTTTGGAAAGGAAGACGGTTTCTCCACTTGGAGAAAATTAAATCCAACAATACCTGACCATGGGAAAAGCCCTTCTCATAGAGCTCACATGAGGGAATACCTGAACCTTGTAGTTCGACTCCATCATTCAACTACGATAGATGCTGAACTTCAACAGCAAATGTCTGCTGAAAAGAAAAGATGGAAAGCTATAACTGAACGGATTGTCGAGGTTATATCCTTTCTGGCAAAACAGAATCTGGCCTATCGTGGACATCGAGGAGAAGGAATATCTGGGTTATCAGAGCCAGGGGAGACAGTCAGTGAAAATACAGGAAACTTTCTAGCAACAATCAGACTTTTGGCCAAATATGATGACATCTTAGCAAAACACTTGCAGAGAGGGAAAGAGAAACCAAAAAGTGTCACCTACTTGTCCAACAGAATTCAAAACGAAATAATCAATCTTCTTGGTGAAACTGTCAAGAAAAATATAATTTCTGAAATTAAGGACGCAAAATATTTTAGCATAATGCTGGATTCAACTCCAGATATTGGCCATGAAGATCAGGTTTCTGAAATTCTGCGTTACGTTCATATTGATGAAAACAGAAAATTAGAAATAAAGGAGACATTTCTGGGATTTTTTCAAGTCAACAAGAAAGATGCAGTCAGCCTGGTAAATAAAATTCAGGAAAAATTGGAAGAAGACAAAATTTCCATGAATGACTGTCGTGGTAAAGCATATGATAACGCAGCAGTTATGGCTGGAGTGAGAGGAGGTGTTCAACAAAAAATTCTTGAAGTTAACCCAAAAGCTGTTTTTGTGAACTGCGAGAACCACAGCCTCAATTTGGCCTGTGTCCATGCAAGTGAGGTGCAACCTGTTGTTGTTACATTTTTTGGCATTCTAGAAAAACTCTTTACTTTTTTTTCTTCATCTACTTCTCGTTGGGAAGTGTTAAAATCATTTGTCACTCGGACTGTGAAAAGACAGTGTGACACAAGATGGAGTTCCAGCCATGATGCTGTGCAAGTAATCCACGAAGAGTGTGACAACGTTATTGCAAGCCTTCAACACCTGCTGGAAGGAGAATTTTCAAGGGAAACTAAATCTGATGCAGGATCGCTACTTAAGGGGCATAGCCTCAAAATAAGGGGAAGTAGATTTAGAACTGAGTTTAGGAGGAACTTCTTCACCCAAAGGGTTGTGAATCTATGGAATTCCTTGCCCAGTGAAGCAGTTGAGGCTCCTTCATTACATGTTTTTAAGGTAAAGATAGATAGTTTTTTGAAGAATAAAGGGATTAAGGGTTATGGTGTTTGGGCCGGAAAGTGGAGCTGAGTCCACAAAAGATCAGCCATGATCTCATTGAATGGCGGAGCAGGCTCGAGGGGCCAGATGGCCTACTCCTGCTCCTAGTTCTTATGTTCTTATGTTCTTAACTCTATTCAACAGTTCCCGTTTATAGCTTTATAAAATTTTTGGTACTCAGTTTTATCATCAGTGGAGAAAGTCTCAAAACGTTTGCAGGATCCGAAAATGGGGTTCCATGAAGCTTCTTGTGATCTGAGAGGACTTATTCATATCTTGAATTTGAAGAGTGACGAAATTATCCACAATGCAATAGATTTAGCCAATGAATATTGTGAAAATTGGGGAATACCAATTGCACGAACAAGGAGAAGAAGAAGAATGCCTGGAGAGTCAGCAAGAGATAGTGGACTGACGGCATAAGAAGAAATGAATAGAGTAATGGTAGAGATTGTGAACAGATTAAAAACTGAAATTGAAGACCGCAGTGTCCGTCTTCAAAGACTCAGTGACCGATTTTCTTTTCTTCTGAACTTGAATTCAGTAGTGATTGAAGATGAACAAGAAAGAGAGAAATTAAAAAAGGAATGTTCAGACTTTGCAAATTATTATGACAATGATGTGGTTGCAATTCAGTTATATGACAAAATTATTGATTTTGTGAAGCTCCTTCGAGCTGGAGGGAATAGAGCTCCCCTGATCCTAAAGATTCTCTGGAGTCTTTACTGCAGTATGGGAGGGATGTCTTTCCGACGCTGTGTGTTTCATACAGATTACTGCTTACAATTGCATTTTCAGTCGCAAGCTGTGAAAGGTCATTTTCAAAACTGAAATTAATAAAAACATATCTGAGGTCTTCTATGTCACAGGAGCGACTGACCAACCTGGCTTTAATAAGCATTGAAAAAAAATTTCTCACAGCTGATGTAAAAAGTGAAGTAGTTCAGGTGTTTTGTGACAGGAGGTATCATTTGGGGAAAAGAACTTAATAAATTTGATTGATTAATATTAAAATCGAATAAAGCGTTTATTTCATGTTTCATCTGTGTAAAATGTTTTCCTTTCTCATAATATTTCTCAGTATATTAGGCCTTATACTTGAGTCTTTGGGGCATACAATCAAGATTTGCCCCGGGCATCACCAGACCTCTGCACGCCGCTGTCTGGAGTCAGGCTGTATTTACATGAAGTGCAGTTTCGTTGATCAATGCAACATATGCTTTAGTTGTAGTGTAAGTGCATCCGTTGTCCAAATTGTCTTTGGCCAGTATATACATACACCTGCAGCATGCATGATCAGTTAACAGTTTGATATGAGCGGCGAAGTATCTGGTTCATAGGGCCCGTCTGAATGACTATTACCCCAAGTAAGTCCCTCCGTCCGCATGGGTACATTTGCTTGTGTCGGTGCAGCTTTCTCGGTTGGATTGGATGCGATTAAATGAGAAAAAATGTTTTGCAGTTAGTGCAATACCCGCCTATTTGCAGTATTTTTTTAAACTTGTATTGATAGCATGCATAGCAGCTTCTGGAGTGCCTACCACTCAGATCAATGGATTGGAGTTTGCACTGGGTCCCCTTCTCTGACATCCTCTTTCCTATAGGTGTCACTTGCGAGTCATCGAAGTCCCTGGTTACAGAATCCATTTCACGATTGGATTTACAGTATTGAAAACAGCTGCGATACATACACATTGTACACGTGCACACAGTTTGGTCCAATCAAGTTATTTGTTAGATTATTAAAACAATTAGAAATGAAAACTGAGCATAATAACTTCCTGTTAGTTGTAATTGCAGGAAAGGTAAACAATAGTGTTTGGGGACTGTGCGAACTCTGGCAGAGAAGTTTCTAATAATGGATAAAAACTTGCAAGCTAATTGGGTGATTTAGAAGAAATGCTAACTAATCCTACACGAAGGGTGGCACCGTAGCACAGTGGTTAGCACTGCTGCCTCATAGCTCCAGGAACCCGGGTTTAATTCCGGTCTTGGGTGACTGTGTGGAGTTTGCACTTTCTCCCGTGCCTGCATGGGTTTCTTTCGGGTGCTCCGGTTTCTTCCCACAGATGTGCAGGTAAGGTGGATTGGCCATGCTAAATTGCCCCTTAGAGTGCAAGTTAGATGAGGTTGCGGGGAAGTGGGCCTAGGTAGGGTGCTCTTTCAGAGGGTCGGGGCACACTCTATGGGCCAAATGGCCTCCTTCTGCGCTGTAGGAGTTGTATGGTTCTAAGCCTTTTTCGTCAAATTTTTCCTTATTTCTCTCCTTACCCGGGAGGAACTTCCTACTTCAGAGTTGTTCCAAATAATTACTCAATAATTAATTATTCTTTCTTGTTGAATTTTTTAAATGGGTAAATATTTGTTTTAACTTTTTTAAAAGCACATATTTGTACAATGATCATGTATTCGCAATTGAACTGTTTCGGGTATCAGAAGTGTTCCAGCATATATCACAGAGAGGTTAATCTGAGAAGATTCTAGAGTCTGCATACCACAAAATTTGAGTTATATCCAACATCTGCCCTTAGCGGTCCCGTTAAAAAGCTGCCAAACTATCTGCAATCAATTAGACTGCTCAAGGCAGCCGGCAAAACCCGCCACTGTGTGCAGTTTGCGAAGGTCCTCGATGTAGCAAGTGACGAAATTTCTGAGATAACCAGAAAGATTTAAAAACAGATGCGTACATATATGTACTCCACCTTCTAAATCATAATAACTTCGCTGGCTTTGCATGTGTTTCCAAATGGGGCTACTGGGAAAAAGGTTAATATGAGTATTTAGGCAGTGCAAAGCTGGACACCGTTCGGGATCTTCCTCCCGGCTAATCGGCGACGTTGTACTTGTAAAAGGTCATGAATAGTTCATGTTTTAATGTAATGGGTCAATATTTTGTTAACCGTAACTATCTAGCTTTTACTCCCTGCGCGTTCACGTCCTGTAATAAGGAGCCAGCGTGCATAGGACCCTCAATCGCATTTACAAAGACTTGGAAATCCTGACATGCAACATTATCATAAGGTACTTTATTATAAAAAGGCACTCGTAATTGCAGAGTTGATACTGAATTTATTGCAAAGAGTCTGTGTGCTAGTTAACGAAACGGAAATTCTTCCCGAGTATTCAGCTACTGTAACTGACAGATAATGTGGAGTTCTCCTAAATCTCAGTTCAAAAGTCGATCACAGGAATTCTAAGACTATGCACAGTCCGAGCTACTTTAAGTGGCTGGATTTTAATTAGCAAAGTGAATACACAGCATGGAGGGGGTGCGTTCACTTCGAAACAAAACATTCACTGTCGATCTGAAATCACACCATTGAAATTATTTGAATATATAAAGTTTTATTTGTACACTTACAACAACCAAACATTGATTCGAAATAATAAATATCCAAAAAGGTCTCAATTGCTTAAATTCATACGAAAACCCAAAATAGCTTGATGTCTTGTTATCACGGCTGTGCGAAAATATATCGACCTGGACATCAAGTAAACATTGAACTGCCCCATGCCTGTAGAACGTCGAAATAACGAGCAATATTGCACATAAACCCACAAAGTATCCGCTTCAAGCGTTGGCGTGCAAGAGAATTCCAATGCCCGGACACAGAAACTAAACAATGCCCACAAAACAAAAACTAAGTTGTTACGATTCAGTAGGGTCCCTTTTGACTAACATTGGTACAAGTTAATTTACCACAAAGGTCTGAGACCTTTCAGGTCAGGTTTTTGTTGTTGACAGTGTGCGGTCAATGCTGAATCACTTGAAAACCCCGCAGGCTCTGACTGTGCGGGGCGGGGGGGGGGGGGGGGGGGGGGAGTAAAATAACTGGCAGAGACCCCGCCTTCATTTTAACATGAAATGTCCGGAGAGTTTGAGTGCTGATTCGAAAGTGCAACATTGCAAAATACGGTTGTGCACTTAAAGGTCACGATGAGCACACACGCACACATATACAAATACAAACACAAGCATTTCAACAGGCCGGCACATAAACCACACACACACGTTTATTTTCAATTTTGACAAAATTCGGCGAACAATAATGGGGTTACCTAACTCCTAGCTCTAATTGCGCGGACGAGGTTAGCAAACCTGTCGAACGTCTCTAACCTGACAACAGCCTCTGCTCCCCCGAAAACACAAACGTCCCAACATGATCGCCCGCCCTTGCGCTGAGGTACTCCCTTCACATAGATCAGTATACTCTGGGCGCCATACCCCAGGTATCACCCTTTAACTCGGCAACAGTTACTGCAGTGACTGGATCCCAATACTTCCGTGTGAAAACTCATGTATTACACTTGTTTGAAATCACTCCCTCTTTAACCGAACATATGTCTCCTTACGTTTTGCCAGCTTGCTCGCAGCCCGGTTTAAACGGTTAGGATCCCAAGGGAAAGGCGGGGTCAAAAAACACCAAAACAAAAATGTTTTCAGTAAGGTCATGATGTGGAGATGCCGGCGTTGGACTGGGGTGAGCACAGTAAGAAGTCTTACCTTCACCTGAAGAAGGAGCCGTGCTCCGAAAGCTCGTGTTTGAAACAAACCTGTTGGACTTTAACCTGGTGTTGTAAGACTTCTTACTGTGTTCAGTAAGGTCGACATGGCCTTTAGAAATAGGCGCCACGCGAGTTGTAAACATTTAGACATTCACTGTTAATGCTCATGTAGCAACACTCAAATCTCGTCCTTCTGTTTTCATTGAACTGGCTACATCTCCGAAAGATACAGTATCACACACTGTCACCACAATGTACTGACTGCATTGCGTTCACAGAATTATGAGGTAGGTGAATGCACCAAGTGGACAGCGGGATCTGTTTGGGACACACTTGTTACTTCAATTTCACTTTGTCCCTTTGGAAGGTTGCGGAGTCCCCGCTGACTGACAGGTGCCTCGTTCCGGGGCCCATTCCACCGGATTGCTTTTAAATGACCGAGTCCAGCAGCCGGTGATCCTTGCCTCCAGTGTCGGGGCTGCAGCTCGGCGGAGTGCCCGCCACCGACGCAGCGCCTTCCAAGCCGCAGTGCAACGTGCAGCCGTTCTCCGGGCGCTCCTCGCTTGACAATGGGTTCTCGTTCGGGTAGCTGCCGTGGTGCAGGGAGGCAGAACCCCGGCAGCCCCACAGCACCGTTTTGAAGGCGTGCCTGAAGTCCGAGCTCCTGCAGTAAATCAGGGGGTTGAAGGCAGAGTTGGAGTAGCCCACCCAGTTCAGGAAAATGAACACAGTGTTGGAAATACTGTCTTTAAAAATGACATTGACAATGTTCACCACGAAGAAGGGCAGCCAGCAGAGTGTAAAGATGCCCATTATAATCCCCAGCGTTTTGAGAGCTTTGTGCTCTTTCAGGTTGAGGAACCTGGACGTCCTTTTGTGCCCCTGTTTGGCAGCCTTCCCGTTCACAGCCGGGGCATGGCTCCGGTTATTGTTGTGATGGTTGAAGCGGCCCTGATACTTGTTGATCTTCTTCAGCTGCTGCCTTGCTTCCTGAAAGACCCGGGTGTAGAGGAATATCATGACCAGCAGGGGAAAGTAAAAGGACACGATGGACGAGGAGATGGCGAATTCCTTGTTGGTGAGGAACTCGCAGCACCTGGGGTCGTCGTAGCATCGGCGCGACTCCGGGTCGTTCAGCCTCCACCAGCCCATGTAGATGGGCGGGAAGGAGGTGAGCGCCGCCACCAGCCACACCGCCAGCACGGCCACCCGCGCCTTGCACTTGGTCAGCAGGGTCTGGTAGCGGAAAGGCGACGTGATGGCCAGGTAGCGATCCAGGGCGATCACACACAGGGTGCCGATGCTCGCCGTGACGCAGAGCACATCCACCGAGGTCCAGAAGTCGCACCAGAAGTTTGCAAAGTACCACACGCCCGTAATGTTGCGGACGCCGCCGAAAGGGACGACCGCCAGCCCCATCAGCAGGTCGGCGCAAGCCAGCGACGTGATGAAATAGTTTGTGACCGTCTGCAGCCGCTGGAACCTGGCGATGGCCGTGATCACCAAGATGTTGCCGAAGACGATGACCAGCACGATCACCAACATGACCGCACTCACTATGATCTTCCCCCCGGGACTCAGTTTCTCCCTCCCGGTTGCATTGTCGGTGGTCGGGGCCAGGCTGGCATTCAGTAATTCAGGGGCCATGGAATAGGATGTGCTCTCCTCCGAGCTGGTGATCTGGGATCCCATCTTCAGTGGCTTCCAGAGTAACAACAAGGGGAGGGGGCGGACAAGGGGGGGAGGAGGTGTTCGCTCTCTTGTCACACGGCAGCCAGGCTTCTTCCTCTTCCCCCCCAGCCGGCCATTCGGCCCCCTCTGTCTCTACTGCGCATATCTGGAGCTGTGCTTTTCCACAAGCTGTTTTGAAAGCTTCGCCTTTCTTTACTTATAAACCACCAAGGAGGACGTCATCTCCCTTTGCAACCAATCGGTGTGGACGTGTAACTTCAAACAGCAAAGCCTGCGCCGCGCACAGTCGCAGCTGTTTAGCTCCCAGTGACGGCCAGAGGCAGGATGTCACTGTCAATCCCGGCACTTGGGTTATTCAGGCACCCAGTCCACATCCAGGGTGTCCAGTCAGGTCATATTTTCCGAATGTATGGGACGAGCTGCTGCCACCAATATTGCGAAGTGCACTTGTCTGTTTCAGGGATGAGAAATTGGCAGCAAAAACACTCAACATTTTCTGTTTTGCTTCTCAAAACACTCACTTTCCAGTTTCCACGCAGCGAGAGTGGCGGGAAAACGGTGAGCCAAACCTCTCTGCGGATGATTGGAGTTTGTTGGGGGTTCTCAGCCGCCTGGTTTCAGTTTCATCTCCTCCTGTTTCAATCGATCCAAATCGCACGTGCGTTTTTTCTGACTACAAAGTTCCCGCTCCCAGGATCTCGGGAGAGGTTTCACGGATTATCAGTGGAGAGGGAACCGGGTGCCCACACACACAATTACTGGCTTCACTCTCCCCTGGATAAGCAATGCAGAGGGAACCGAGTGCACACACACACATATACACACACATGGATTAGCAATGCAGAGGGAACCGGGTGCACACACACATACACACAGTTACTGGCTTCACTCTCCCCTGGATTAGCAATGCAGAGGAAACCGTATGCACACACACACACGCATGGATTAGCAATGCAGAGGGAACCGGGTGCACACACACATACACACAGTTACTGGCTTCACTCTCCCCTGGATTAGCAATGCAGAGGGAACCGTGTGCACACACACATATATATACACACACAGTTACTGGCTTCACTCTCCCTTGGATTAACAATAGAGAGGGAACCGGCTATCCCCCCCCCCCCCCCCCCCCCCCCCCTCACACACACATAGTTACTGGCTTCACTCCCTGGATTAGCAATGCAGAGGAAACCGTATGCACACACACACACACACATGGATTAGCAATGCAGAGGGAACCGGGTGCACACACACACATATATACACACACAGTTACTCTCCCTTGGATTAACAATAGAGAGGGAACCGGCTGCCCCCCCCCCCCCCCCCCCCCCCACACACACACAAATATACACACAGTTACTGGCTTCACTCTCTCCTGGATTAACAATAGAGAGGAAATCAGGCTGCACACACAAATAATTACTGACTTCACTCTCTGGCGGATTAAGCAGTTTAGCAATGGAGAGTGAGCTGGCTGCACACACTGTTAGTTACTGACTTCACTCTCCTGTTTCACTCTGCAGTGGACTAATCGGATTAGCAATGGAAAGGGAGTCGGGTCCAGGCACACACACACTGCGGAATGCCACACGCTGCCGATGTCTGCACACCTTTTCTGTTCGTCGTGATGAGCGCCCTGGGACGTTTTACTGCTTTTTTTAAAGTGGCGCTATCTAAATGCAAACTGTTGTGCGCGCGGAATTACAGCCTATCTCGAGAAATGCTCGATTGTTTGGTCTTGCAGACCTGTTCACTAAACTCTGGATTACTCAATTCCCCCAATTCCTTTTGATTTACAAGGAGACAAACGTCCTCATGCTTTAGCACAGGGACCCAGCTGGGGCTGAGTTGTCAATCGCACGTTCAAGAGAAGTCAATGAAAACTCTCTCCGCCCGAGGCTTTTTTTTAACAAACAATTTATTCCGGTAATATATTTGAAAGCATTTTCGCTGAAAAGCAGAGCCCATTGACAGCAGCAAGATTGCCGTTTTCCCTTGGAAAAACCTTGTAAATAACTTTAAAAATAGATTAATTATCATTTGAAAGAGTGGATTATATATTAATTTGAATCCAAATAACGCCGTCAGCTTGGCTTAGTTTGTAACATTTTCACCTCCATGCCAGTTCAAGATTTAGACCGTCCTCGCGGTCTAATTGGGGGCAGGGGTGGAGTGGTGTTTGAGGTTGATCACCAGGATGACAGTACAAACTGCAGCCTACTTGGTTTCCTGTGTCTGTTAAATATCCCATTGCACTATTTGAAGAAGTGTCGGGGTTAACATTCCACTCTCTATAGCAGCCTTTGCTGACTGGACGACAGTTTCGGCAATGTCAATTCATTAATTGTTTGTGACGGACTTTTAGAAACTTTGAGGCGAAGCCTAAACTATCACAATATAACCGTGGGCAAGAAACGCCTGTGGCTCGTGTTGGTCCACCCATCCGAACTTGGCCGCAAAAGTTGCTCCATTGAAGAATTCAATTCGTTCTCACATTATCCCAGGGAGATGGGGTGTAACTGCTATATCCGTCTGAAGCAAAGTTTCTGCATGCCAATCCTCATTGTGCCTTTCACTAGTTTCAACCTACAATCTCTCGTGTCATCAGCAGTTTGATTAAATTTTCCTGCTTAACCGTTCACATATACTTTACAGTCTTCCATGCCCAAATCTTAGTACCTAGTTTGAGGATTCAAAAAACGTGACCACATGAATAATGTGTTAACCTTTTGTAAATCATGACATGGGATTAATGTACTCGGCGCGGGAGACCAAAACAACAATTTGGCAATCCGGTTATCTTTCCACACAGGATCAGGTATCCTTCTTCGAGTATCGAAAATCCCTGCTGCACTTGGCAACGATTCGAACCTGTAAAAAACTCGACTCAGGAATAAGTGAAGTGTCGCTCCAACCCACAGCAAGTAAGGACGCCCGGGTGAAATAGCCCAAAGGATTTCTGAAGAGGTTCATGACAGACCCGGTGGTAAATAGCCTCACACCTTCCACGTTGCTGGAGGAAATTTCAGCACCGTCGCTCCCCATCTCCCTGTGAGAACAGGCTCGCTCGCTGTTAAGGAATAAAGTTGCTGTCAGAAGTTGGCACCAACCATTCGTGTTTCCAGTTGAATTAAAATCCTGAAATTTGACGTAAGGGGGGGGGGGGGGGGGCGAATTTGTGTAGATTTCTACTCACTAATGAAATAAAAAAAAGAGAGTACATTTAGGCGCACATCCGTCTTTACATCTTGGTCCACATTTGCACCAAGCGCCCGCACCCGTTCAATTCCAGTTCAGTAAGATTGGGAAATGTAAAGATTTGAATAGACCCGTTGCCCATCATTATCAACAGTGCTGCTTCACTGAAACCACCAGGACTGTTATGTTCCATGAACGTAGTTGACTGGTTCTATTTGTCACAGTTGATTGCATGGGGAAGATGATGAATATGGCATTTGGATGATTATTTATGTTACCCTTGGTGGAGATTGATGTTACATAATGCTAACAGCTGGGAGGAATAGCAAGTCGAGGATACATAATTCATAACATGACGAAAAAAAAGCAAATGGAAGCGGTAATGGTGATTGGATATCTAAAGGGACAAAATAAAAAGACATCGTGTCAAACGAGGTTAAGTGGAGAATTAGCTCAGTTCCACCAGTTAATTCCGCTCAGAAAATCCCCTCGGTGCCTGCAATGAAATAAGCGAAATAATTGCACAGGATCCTCAATAATAGATCGCTGTATCCTATCTGGGCTGATTTTCAGAAGGGGTAGAACTATTCTAAGGTATTTATAGATCAATTAATGGTTATTCATAGTGTGTGGCAAGTAGAAAATTCTGACGCCAGCAACAACACGTGTGACGCATTTGTGAAGCGCTTCAGAATAAATTAAAATACTGTTCATAGTTATTCGTTTTGTCTGCTTGCCTGACATCACAGGGTGAAGCCAATTTATATTTTTAACAAGCGTCCTAATATCACAGAGGCGTGACACTATAGTGTGGAGGTCAGCCTGTTTGAAGATGGTTGAGCAACGTAATAATGTTGAAAAGAAAGCATTTGGATGCTCGGTTTTGTAAATAGGGGCACTCCATACAAAAGCAAGGAAACCATGGCACACCTTTACACTTCAAGGTTAGTCCTCAGCTGCAGTATTGTGTTCAGCTGTGAGCACCGCACTTCAGCAACTGTGGAGAGGGTAAAGAGGTCCAGAGAGAAAGAGAAAAAGAGGAAACAGGCCTCATAGCAGACAACAGGAAAATGCTGGAATCTATTAATAAGGAAGCCTTAATAATGCACAAGGGAAATCATTGTATGACCAGACAAGGTCAACATGGTTGTTTTGCAAATCGAAAATCGAATTTGACAAATTTATTAGAATCATTTGAGGATGTACCTATCTGGGTGGATAAAGTGGAACCAAGAGATCTGAACCAAGATTTTAAGTCCTCTCCCACCCAATGGGATATTATCATCCTGCCGAATTGAATAGAGATTTGAATCCACATCCAAAAGAGGAGACTTGCCAAAGCAGGACCATAATATCCTGCCCATAGTCTATTTGGACTTCCTAAAGACATTCAATAAGCCTTATTAAATAAGGTGTAGTTATATAGTCATAGTAGTGTTTTTTTTGTTCCCTCACAAGCAGCCTTGTAGCTAAACAGAGGCACTTTGAGAGAACAATTGCATGACATCATCTGATCAGCCATTTGCACGGACAAACGGGCGGTCGAACATCGCAGCTTACGATGTTGACATCTTCGAAATAAAGTTCTGCGGTTTGGTTGAGCCTCCAAAGCTTGCAGGTGCAGTCTTGAATCCACCACCGATCGGTGCCGCACAAAAGATTAATATACAAGATAAGGACTACTGACAGCACAAAGACTCATCAGTTGGACAGAAGATTGGTTAATGGAGAGTGAAGAGTGAGGGATCAGCTATTTATAATCTATATTAATTACTTAAATGACAAAATCAAGTGTGACGCATCTGTTTGCTGACAGTATAAAGGCAGTATAAAAGTGAGAATGTAAGTTGTGAGGAGGACACAAAGAAGCTAGAAAGAGATATAAGCAAGTCAAGTGAGTGAGCAAGGTGGCAGATGATGTATAATATGGACAGATGTGATCTTATACAATTGTAAGAATGGGAAAGAGGAATATTTTTAAAAATATGTGAAATTTCTAAATGTTGATGTTCAGAAAGAGTTGGGTACACGCGTACAAGCAATACAGAATGCTGCCATGTAGGCTTAGCAAGCAATTAGGAAGGCAAATTACATTTTGCCCTTTATTGCAAGGGGATTGGAGCACAAAACTAAAAAGTCTTGCTACAATAGTAATAATAATAATCCTTATTGTCACAAGTAGACTTACATTAACAGTGCAATGAAGTTACTGTGAAAAGCCCCTAGTCGCCACATTCCAGCACCTGTTCAGGTACACAGAGGGAGAATTCAGAATGTCCAATTCACCTAACAAGACGCCTTTTGGGACATGTGGGAAGAAACCGGAGCACCCGGAGGAAACGCACGCAGACATGGGGAGAACGTGCAGACTGCACACCATGACCCAAGCCGAGAATCGAACCTGGGACCCTGGCGCTGTGAATTTATCATAGAATTTACAGTGCAGAAGGAGGCCATTCGGCCCATCAAGTCGGCACCAGCTCTTGGAAAGAGCACCCTACCCAAGGTCAACACCTCCACCCTATCCCCATAACCCAGTAACCCCATCCAACACTAAGGGCAATTTTGGACACTGAGGGCAATTTATCATGGCCAATCCACCTAACCTGCACACCTTTGGACTGTGGGAGGAAACCGGAGCACCCGGAGGAAACCCACGCACACACGGGGAGGCTGGGCAGATTCCGCACAGACAATGACCCAAGCCGGAATCGAACCTGGGACCCTGGAGCTGTGAAGCAACAGTGCCAACCACTGTGCTACCATGTGGGACTGAATTGAATGGCTCTTTCAAAAAGCCACAATAGGCATGATGAGCTGAAAGGCCTCTTCTGTACTGCAACACTATGAACATTTATTTTTCTGAGATTTTATAATCAGAAAAAGGCTGAAAATGTCATATTGTTGTGAAATACTTCCTCTCACTTTGCTCCAAGGATTTGCTTGTTTAATATGCCTGAGGATCACACCTTAAAATAATCATCAATGAACTGTAAAACTGAAGTATAATTTAGTTTTGTGTTTTTCAGTTTGTGGGTGATATTGGTTGAGACCGAACAAAATACATTATTGATCAGTTAGTACATAAAACACAGGCTTAATACAAATCCCTGAATTAAAGTTAATTGGCAAAAGGTTTCCCCTGTGCAATTTACTCCAGGGTTTGTTTTGACAGCCCTACCATTTGAGTAGTGTGGAATTAGACTTTCTGCTTAAATACTCTTGTCAAGCGTTAATTGCAAAGATTGTTCACTTCTTTCCAATTACTGTATAAATGAAATGTTTAAAGTTATAAAAGAGTAAGCTACAGAAACGAGCAGTCCAGAGGACCTCATGAAAATATTCCGAATTCAGCTTGCGTGGAAATATACTGCCTTCAACACAGAGCTGAGGTAGTGCAAAACCTCCTCCAGGTTATTCTCGATAAAAATTTAAGAATTCCTGCCTTCTGTGATAAGAAACCATCTTTAACACCAATGCCTGAAGACCGCCAGGCAAGCAGTAATACTGGCTGACAATTCTGAGTTGATCCATAAATTTAAACCTTTTGTTCCATTAGCCCCATAATTTTGAAAGGGATAGGAAGTGGGAGAGTGAAAGGAAGGCAGGTAGTCAAGGTAACGAATGGATAGCTGGGAATGCTCTGAGACCGCCTCCTCAGACCAGGAAGGAAGTTACTGATGGTGAGGATGAGACTCGAAGGCCTAGCTGACACCATTGTAATAAGGTGGGACACGCTTGTTCAGCATGCTGCATGGAAAGCCCATGGGACTTGTTGGAGTTCACAAGGCAGATGCTGAGAAGGGAACAAAAGTGGAGAATACTGCATGGCAGTCTGTTGCTCTAACTGAATTTAGGAAACCTGAAGTAAACACCGTTGTGGGAACAGGTATGATGAATGAGGTAGATGGGAGATATACAGGGGATGGGATTCTCCATTTGCCGACGGCAAAATTGCAAATCGCGAGTGGGCGGAGAATTGGTTCCGACACCAAAATCATGGCTGGCTCCAATTTGACGCCAAATTGTGATTCTTGGTCACCTCGACAGCGGCGCCGATGCGTTCCGTAACGCACATACAGTAAACAACATATGCATTTCATGAGCAGGCCCAACCTGGTATTCTCCAGGGCTTCCGCGATTCTCCTCCTCCGAGGGGCCACGATGCCGACAGCACGTTTCACTTGTGCTTTTGAAAATCATGAAACCAGCATGGTGGCTGCTGCGGGAGAGAGAGGAGGTAGGATATGGAAAGACGCGACTGAGGGCTGCCAGCAGCTAAACCATGGGCATGGCCTGCCATCCGAACATCCGCCCCCTCGGATATTCCTACCTCCATCTGCTGTACTAGGTCAACTGTATGGTGCACACCAGATAGTGTCCCAGGAGCTTCTTGACTAACATGTCCAACCGAGGTGAGTGTCTCTGGGATGGTGGAGGGTTTTGGAGATAGCTGTGACAGAAAACCACTGTCATCCTCCGAGTCAAGCTCCGAGGTCTCCTAAGTCTTGGGTGGAGGGCTGTGTCTGAGCTGCTTTTCCCGTCACTGCTCGGCGTGCGGGGGACTCCAGCTGAGGCATTGGTTGGGGCTCGGGATGCCTGATGGGCCAGCCTCATCCCCAGCAGGTCGTGCAAGACACTAAGACAAGACGCATGATTAGACCACGGGTTAGGGGGGCGGGGAAGTAGGGGTGGGATTATGGGTGGAGGTGCTGGTGGTGGGGAGGTTTGGTACACGTATCACAAGGAACCACAACTCAGCAGGGTCTCACCTCCTCGCCCGCAGTTCAACTCCACTTCGCGACCTGCGGTTCCTCTGGGCCACCGACCACATCCGCAGGTCCAGCGGTCTCCTTCCTGTCCTCTCCCGCTCCCGGCAGTTGTGGCTGTCTTTCTCCTGAGGGGAGGATCAGAAAATGATAGTGTTAGACAGTCCGACTCATGCAGCCCAGAGGATGAGTAGGTGATAGCCTCAGTGGCCAGGGCACCCAGCCATGACCGCTGTTTTGGGTACTGTAGTGTGGTGCAGGGTGTGGATTCGGCCACCCTCCAGGTTGCGGGGGGGGGGGGGGTAGGTAGGGTTACGGGTTTGCGGGACGTGGGTCACTGCCAGGGGCACAGTGCTACCTACTCACCCTGACCACCCTGAGGAGGTTGTGCAGTTTCTTCCATCCACCTGGATGGTATTGCCCATGACCTCTGCCACTCTTGCCCAGGCACGGTGTACCATGGCAACTGGCAGCTTCCTTCACAGGCCGGGGTACAAGGTCATTCGCTGCTCCCCCAACCATCCAAGAGGGTCTCCAGCTCGGCATTGGTAAACCTCAGTGGTGCTCTCCTCGCTGCCATCACGTTGCTCTGGGATGGTGTGCGTGGGGAGAGCAGTGTGTATATGTGGCTGTAGATTGTCAGCCTCCTGAGTGTCAATTGCGTAACCAGCGACTCCGGCACTGTTTCTCAGTGAATCAAGTGTGTTCCACATGGCGCCGGTGCTAGCTCTTTAGCAGTAGAGGAATCAGTCCAGGTGTGGCACCAGTCTTTCTTTTGTGAAAGTTCACGACTTCTGCGTTGGCGTCAACACTTAGTCTCAGAAATGGAGAATTCCACCGAGGGTTATTGTCTAAGGCAGGGGTGGGCAAACTTTTCCGTGCAAGGGCCACATTCAGAAATTCACAATTCACAAAGGGCCGCATAGTATATTAAGTAAAATAATTACTTCACCCGGTTATG
Source organism: Scyliorhinus canicula (assembly GCF_902713615.1). Lineage (NCBI taxonomy): Eukaryota > Metazoa > Chordata > Chondrichthyes > Carcharhiniformes > Scyliorhinidae > Scyliorhinus > Scyliorhinus canicula. The sequence continues at coordinate 170,500,630 of NC_052149.1, forward strand.
ATTCTGGGCGCCTCATATAGAACATAGAACAGTACAGCACAGAACAGGCCTTTCAGCCCTCGACGTTGTGTCAAGCAATGATCACCCTACTCAAGTCAACGTATCCACCCTATACCAGTAAGTAACCCAACAGCCCCCCCCCATTAACTTTAAAAAATAAAAAAAAATTAAAAAAAAAATTTTTTAAAAAAATTTTTTTTTTTTTTTTTAATGACTTGGTGGGGCGCAGAAATACCTTTCGGCCCGCGGGCCGTAGTTTGCCCACCCCTGGTCTAAGGGGAAGATCAGCCCATTTTCATCAATGAATGTAGCCAAACCCATAACTACTTTAAGGGGCACAGATGCTAACCTACTAAAGAAATATTTGGTTTTACCCTCCAGAGAGTTCAATGAAAGATAAGGGGCGTAATCGTAATCGGCGATCGGGCGGAGAATCCCTTTTTACCATCAATCGGTGGCGGCACCTGTTTTTGGATGCTTCGCCTCCTCCAAAATGGCATACTCGAGGAGCACGCCGCACGCCATTGGGATGGCCTCAGGATGTTACCTGAAGGCCTTCCCCGATGCTCCACCCACCATGGTCCGGGTTCCTGACCGCGCGGGAGACGTGTGGTCTCAGCGGTCGGGAACCCAGCGTGGCGGCTGCGGACTGTGTCCAGTGCTGCCAACAGTCAGCGGAAGCCATTTTGTTGGCTGGGGGAGCTTTGGCGAGGGCTGGAGGAACTGGTGGGTGATGGCCAGGGGTTGGCGAGGGGTTGGCCAGGGAGACACTATCTGGCAGGTTGCTTCCAACACAAGGGGCGCCATGCTGCTGGCAGAGGTTGTCGCGGCTGCTAGCCCCTCACTAGTCAGAGTGAAGGTTTTAGCTTAACCCATGATTACAGAGAGTCTGAGGAATGATAAGAACACAGAACAATTACAGGAAAAATCTCCAGATATTTTTCCATCATGTGTGGTGACCAGGGCAATGGCTAAACAAAGTTCACCCCCAGAGATTAAAGACACACCACCATCAGATGGTAGATTATCTGAAACTATCCTTCACAATGAGGTTAATTCCAGTGAAGTGTTGATAGGACTTCCTTAATTGCAGCCCAGGAAGCAGATCCAGAGATATATAGATTAGCACACTCAGCTCTTACAGAGGTTGAGGCTCAGTGTGTTCCGGAGTGCTACTACATTAAGAATGGAGCTCTGATGAGAAAGTGGAGACATTCTCATAGACCTGCTGATGAGGAATGGATGTTCATTTGATGGTGCTACCACCTAAATATCATGGGGAAGTACAGAGGATAGCACATGAGATACCAATGGTAGGACATGTGGGAATTCGGAATAATCAGGCCTCAGTCAACAGGCATATTTCCTGGCCAGCCCTGCATAAAGATATAGTGGAACTCTGTAGAACCTGTCAAACCTATCATGTAATAGGTAAACCACAAAATATGATTAAACCCGCACCTTTAATATCTATACTAGTGTTTGAAGAAACATTTGGTCGGGTATTAGTAGATTGTGTAGGACCTTTGCCTAAAACGAAGGCAGGGCTTCGCAGCACATTCTTAATGTCCTGGATATGACTACTCGATTTCCGGAAGCTATACCTTTGAGAACCAATACAGCTAAGGTAGTAGCGACAAAATTGATGTAGTTTTTCACAGGTTATGGCCGATCCGTAAAAGTACAATGTGACCTGAGTTCTAACTTCATGTCTGAGATTTTTCAGAATATTATTTGTAGGTTGGATATCCAGCAATTAAAATCAATTGCGTATCATCCACAAACTCAGGGATCTTTGGAGAAATATCATCAACTCTCAAAACCATGATTAGGGCCTATTGCTATGAAAATCTCCCTTGCTCCATGGCTGCTTCCCCCATTGCTCCAAGTCCATTGCTTCTCTGCACCATGGCCGTAGCCACTTCTTCCCCATTGCCCTTTCCCCTCCCACCCCTTGGCAATTTTTCCTCCTGCCCCATGGCTGCCGCTTACCCTGTTCTCCATCTGCTCTCTTCATCTCTCTTGTCCGAGCCTGGGCCTTTAGGAAGTTACTTTTGCATTGTTTCCAGCTTGTCCCATCAGGGGCTGGTTTTTCACTACATCGAGTGGTGGCTCATTGCCTGCTGCAGGCAGGATGGGCTGAAGGGCCTCTTTCTGTGCTGTAAAACTCTATAACTGTGACTTTAGTGAGCGTATCTGTGCCGCCTGACATCTTGTTGTCAGGTGTTTGTCACATTTTTGCATCAGCCATGTTTTCCATTCTTAAATTGTGTGACCCCATATATGGCCATGAAATTCTGTCACATTTCTGAGTTGCACAGAATTTCCTGATGGTGCATATTAAAATGGAAACTAATATAAGTGTTCACGTTTACATACCTCAGTTCATAATGTTCCAAATGATATTAAATATTATGAACTATGACTAACAGATTTCTTCATGATAGTGGAAAATAAATCTGGCTTGAGCTGCGTTAGCTTTCCCAATTGGTTCTCCTCTTATCCCGTCCCGTGAACACCCTCCCCATGAATACAAGTGGCAGCTTTGCATTAAATTCATTTTTAGAAGGGGAAAGCAAAATATATGGTATGGACAAAGAAGACTTTCCTCACCTTTTCATTGGTTTACCAACCAATTTTGTGCAGATTACATCTCATTAGCAGCCTTGTAGTTCCTCATCTCTGGCACCTGTTTGGGTACACTGAGGGAGAATTCAAATTGTCCAATTCACCAACAAGTACGTCTGTCAGACTTGTGGGAGGAAACCGGAGCACCCGGTAGGAAACATACACAGACACGGGGAGAACGTGGAGACTTCGCAAAGACAGTGATCCAAGCCACGATTCAAATCCAGGTCCCTGGCGCTTTGAATAAACAGTACTAACCACTGTGCTACCGTGCCGACCATTAAGGTTATGGATCCCACAAACCAGCCAGTCACGCAATATGTCACTCAGCGCACTACCAAACACAGTGAGCTAGCGAAGCCTGGCTATGAAGACTGAGAAAGACTCTTCATGGACCCTCACTACAGAGTTAAACTCATAACATTGGAGGATAATCAATGGCCTGGAGTTGAAATATTCTTTGACCAATTTCACTATCTGGGGTCAAAGATCTTTGCGTTGGGTGCTGTCCACGGAAGTGAGGTTCTTAATTAAATTGTACGTTTCGGGACCGCAAACTGTCAGAAGTATCACCTGCTTGTCCTCACCTGTGATCTCATTTGCGGTACAAACCCTCAACCCCTTGGTCAAATGGGTCTAGTTTCCCAATGATAGGCGTTCTCACTGATGGTTCAAATTATTCCTGACTCTTGCTGGAGTTTCTCTACTTTCTCAGCTGCTCCTGTCTTCCCCCTCAATTCACAGCAACTGTTGGTTGCGACTGAAAACCTTTACATCGTCGCCAATGTGGTGGCTTGAGACATCATTGGAGGCTTCCAGTAGTTAACAATGAGGTTTATTGATGAAAGGCAAGGTCAGGAAAGTAACAGATACCCTAGAACTTAATATAGCAGGTCTTAACACTTCGGCTCCGGAGTCCACACTGCCTGGGGTGCTGCTCACAGTGCTCCAAGCAAACTCCCTACTGGCCGGCGTTCACACGCTTCCACGCGATTGACCCCGATCCAGTCACATGGTCTGTGGAGTGCTACCACAGGGTTCCACTCCTCAATGTTGGTGAGGTTCAATATGGAGGAACCTTTTTGAATATGCAGGGTTCTATAGTTGAGTATCTTTAGTGCCTCGGGGCCTCTCAATTACTTTCTCAGGATAACTATTTTGTGTTTAGGAGCTGCCTGGAAATAGTTCTGCACCATGAATCTTGAAATTCAAAGCCAACTTTAAGGTTTAAACAAGGCTTCAGCAATCTGTCATAATAAGAATTGTAATAATAATCTTTATTTGTGTCACAAGTCGGCTAGCTTAACACTGCAATGAAGTTACTGTGAGAATGTTATTGTCACCATTTTACGGCGCCTGTTCGGGTACACTGAGGGAGAATTCAGAGTGGCCAATTCACCTAACAAGCAGGTCTTTCAGGGCTTGTGGGAGGAAACTGGAGCACCCAGAGGAAGCCCACACAGACACGGGGAGAACGTGCAGACTCCGCACAGACAGTGACTCAAGCCGAGAATCGAAACTATGCCCCTGGTGCTGTGAAACAACAGTGATAACCACTGCGCTACCAACAGCAGCTTGAGAATCATTGAGGTATATACATTTTTTGAATGGAGGAGAAAATTTGTCATAACCGAGGTTCCATAGATTTATCTATTATGATGCTAGTTCTGACATTTGCAGTTAATGAAAAGCATCATCAGCTGCAGTTTCAATTGGAAACCATAATGTGAAGTCAGTTTTTCTGTTGAATATCTTATTCAAATATCTAGGTAAAGCACAAGTACCCCAGGGTGACGCCGTTTTGTGTTAATCCTAAAACAAAAGACAGGTTATTTTTTCTGGGAATTGCATGTTCCCTGCATAGGGTAGCAGGGGAAATCATTCCAGGTGAACCCAACACTAATGGGTTTGCTGATTCCATATGTATCTGCATCGACCGTCCACGAATGTAATGTTTGCCACGCAGCTAGCCATTTTTCTCCAAACCCCTTGAGGAATCGCTGTCTATGAATGTAAATGTAGAAGGGCGTAGCTCCCAGGCAAATACACAAATAATGTCTCTTGTGCCAGCAAAAGGCTGACATTTGGTTCAAACTGCTGGGAGCTGCTGTGCATGTTAGGTTAACAGTACATGTACATTTTCATTATTTGCTGACCACCGAAAAAGGTATTCATTTCGAGATGGGTTTCTTTAAAATGATCTGACCCTCTAATTTGTGATTGTTATGAAGATACGCAATATTATGAAGTATTCCATTCAAATATTTCTCTCAGGAACAGTCTTTTGACAGGAAGTGTCCTTTTAATTTTACTACCTATTCTAATTATCTCAACAGGCCGCACCACCATTTGCATTTGTTCTATTTCCATCACATGTAAATTGTGAACCTGGGACATTTTGTTTCTGGTAGAAATGTTTTCTGAAACCTCAAAAGTCATGTGAATGCTCTCCAAGGTGTCTTATTTCTCTTTGCAATACTTCAATTCACTATTTATCCTTGAAACATTTTTAATATTGATTTACAGTAACATACTCTCCACTGCAAACTGTAATTGTGCAATTCTGCTGCAGCGTGTCTGTAAACCAAATTTGTGACGTTTCTCTGAGATTTCCGCTGCAAATTTGCTTTTTGTCCAACTGATTTGTTTCATTCTGTAAGTGACTTTTAATTGCACATTTCTTTCTTCTTTGCTTCGTATATCAGTTTGAATTTCTGCTTTCTAGCGTCTTGCTCTCACCCTCACTGATTTAATCCAATATTGTGTCATCCATTTGGACCACTCAGGTGTTACATTGTGCAGTATTAAGGCAGCATTATGACTGTGGGGACTCCTGTTCCGAAATTTTCCTCTTCAGCAGGAAGGCAGATTTCACACACTAACTCACCCACCTGAAACCATCCATAGGATGAATACAGCAACTCAAGGCAATTAGGTTTCTCCAGCTTGTTCTTTGCCAGTCATTGCAATTGTGGCTGATCTGTGACTTACAACAATACTTATATTTGTCCGGTGCCTTTAATATAATAAAACATCCTCTATTAACACAGGAGCATTATAAAACAAAATATGACACTCACCCACATAAGGAGATATTAGGTCAGATGACCAAAAGCTTGGTCAAAGAGATAGGTTTCAAGGAGTTTCTTATTGGAGAGGTGGAGAGGCAGAGAGGTGAAGTGATGCTATTCAAGAGCTTTGGGGCCTCTGCAACTGAAGGTCTGGCTGCCAATAGTGAAGTGATTAAAATCAGGGATGTTCAAGTGGCCACATTTAGAGGATATTTATCATCGACAAGGGCAGCAGAAACAAGCGAACAGCACCACCTGCAAGATATCCTCCAAGCCAGTCACCATCCTGACTTGGAAATATATCACCACTCCTTCACTATTGCTGGGCCAAAATCCTGGAACTCCCTTCCAAACAGCACTGTAGGTGTACCTACACCAGATGGACTGTGGCAGTTCAAGAAAATGGCTCACCACCATCTTCTCGAGGGCAATTAGGAGTGGACAACAAATGCTAGCCTTGCAAAGGTGCTTACATCCTCTGAAAGAGTAAAGAAATGGACATCTGCTTTGTCTTAGTTAAAAAATGATTTCTATTGTTATATTTAGCATTATAAAAATTGCCCACTCCCACTTTAAATACTTTTCTTGCCAGCAGTAAGGGCTGCATGGTAGCACAGTGGTTAGCACTGCTGCTTCACAGCGCCAGTGTCTCAGGTTCGATTCCCCGCTTTGGTCACTGTCTGTGTGGATTCTGCATGTTCCCCATGTCTGCGTGTGTTTCCTTCGGGTGCTCCGTTTCCTCCCAGAAGTCCTGAATGACGTGCTTATTAGGTAAGTTGGACATTCTGAATTCTCCCTCTGTGTACCCGAACAGGTGCCAGAATGTGGCGCCGAGGGGCTTTTCACAGTAACTTCATTGGAGTACTAATGTAAGCCTACTTGTTATAATAAAGATTATTATTATTCTAAACCTTAAATCCTTCTCGTAGCATTCCAACCCATTTCCACATCTTTCCAATTCTTTGTTTAATTTCCCAACTCTGCATGAAATTACCTAGGATGGCACCAAATTATTTTTTTTCCTGAGATAAGGGCCTGATACACTCACTGACCAGCTGCTTATGCAGGACTTTCCACCATGCTGCCAATGTTTGGCATCTCACGCCTGCCTCTGATGAGATGGGTGGGTTCCCCACTGTTGGCACGCAAATGAAATAATTGCCCCACCCTTGCAATTTACTTGGCTTAGCAGAGGTCTTGGGAGGTAAATTTAGACACTTAATACATACTGTCCTTTCCCATTCTTCTCTGCAACCTTACCGCTATCACCAATAGATGTATAAATGATATCAAAAACAAAAATAAGGACTGAATGCACATCTTCAAAATGGGAACTGAATTGTGTCTGCATATTCTAGACCAACGACACTGTGCTTCCAGCCACCTTTCACTTGAGATTGTATTCTGTGCATGTAACCAGGGAGGAGAATGATTAATAGTATATCCGAACAACTGCATCTGCCCAGATTCTCCACTGCTGACCCAGACATTGATGACAACGCTGAATAAAAACTATGGTAGGATTCCAATGAAGGAGAAAGTGCTTGGGTTCGACGCCCTGACAAGCATAAGTGACACCAAATATTCTTTAAAGTTCGAGGAGGAATTTTCCCCAAACCAAAGGAGATAGTTTTGGGAGCGAGTGGGGTGGAACCATTTCAGAAAATTATGTTGGGTCAGGATCCGATCAGCTTTCCCGGGGCGATTTGCAAATGCAGTGGAAAAAAACCCTGGCTGGGAAGTCAACTGAGGTACTTAAGAAGGCAATTAAAAACCATGTTAAGCATGCAGTCCCTCTTCCCCGGCAGGTCACGGTCCAGACACCGTATCTGCATCTTGGGAAAGGTAAGTACACAGCGGGGACTAATTGAAGCCTGAAACCGACATGATATCAGCAGCAAAAAGGGTGAAACAAGCGAGTCTGAGATCAATCAGCATGGAAGGAGTGTATTGACAGTCGCTCCTTCTGCCTGATCTCAGTGATTTTGGACAGGATTTTATATGGAGTTGGTTGCCTCTCTCACTGACTGGAAAGTTATGCAGGAACTGCTTTTTCCAGCCCTGGAAGCCACAATGCTATTTTGCGTGGTTTGTGCCTGAGCTCGTGGCTTCCGTTTCCCCGCTGAAGAAGGATATCCCGTATCTAAGAACTGCAAGCCAACCAGAGGGCCACCAGCTCTTCAGCGCAACCAGACGCGGTGGCCACTGCTGGGACTGCAGCAAAGTCCGGGGCAGGAGCAACGATGGAGGCTGCAGAAGCAAGTAATGGGTCCACGCAGGCATGTCCAGTGAGCGGGTCATGACAATTGGGAGGCAAGGGAGGAGATAATCATGTGGGTCACTGTTTCCACTGGAGGGACCCTCTGTGTGGCAGAGGGTGCCTGAACCGGAGCCCTCTCCCCCTCCCCCCACCCCCCAACTGAGCCCACTATCAGGGTATACTTGGCAGCCTCATAATTAATTGATGTAATTAGAAGGACACGAATTAGAAAACCCATAAATTGCCCCACCAGACTAAAGCATAAGGTTCCACCCATATAATTGATAAGATAAATGGGCAGCTCTTCCTATTGCATGAAGAATTTGGTAGCTCAAGTCAGACAGTGTGACTCTGAGTGTCTGAAATGTATTTATGCAGTTATATTGCAGTCATTAATCTTGGGTCAGCAGCTATGTTTACAGCCAGCAGTACATTGTTTGTTTAGCCTGGGACAGATTGAGGCAGTATTGAGTTCCGCATGTGAATCCTTACATAGATGCACGAGATCCACTTCTGCCTTTTGCATATTAAATGCATTGAAAGTATTGGTAGGAGTTTCCCCACTTTCATAATGTTTAAATAAGTTTGGAGTATGTTTATGCAGTATGTTGGAAGTTCAAGGGGCACTTGAAATTTGTACATCCAATTTGGCATTGCATTATTATACAGTGTATAGTTGTGTGAAATGAAAGTTACTCGGAAGGGGTACTTCCTCCTTCCACTATTAAACTTTGATCTTGCCCAGTAACATTTGATCCCATCTACAATGTTTGTCACCACTGCCACAAACTTGTGATCCCACAACCTCACAAACTTTGGGTTTTCACAGGGACTGGCTCTTAGTTCTGCAAAAGTGAATTTTTCAGAAAATTACAATTTTGCTAACAAGTTGCAATACTTTATGGCCTGCATACAGCTCCGCTTGGAGAAATTATAATATGGGATAAGGAAATGACAGTGTCTTCAGGGTAGAAGGCACAAAAACATAAGAATTGTTTTACACCACAATCTTTTAATTTGTGTCCCTGCATATCCCTCAAACAATGATCACCATCAAACCAGAAGACCAACCCTGGTTCAATGAGGAGTGCAGAAATGCATGTCAGGAGCAGCATCAGGTGTACCCAAAACTGAAGTGCAAAACTGTTGATCCTAAAACACAGGACTACATGTGTACTGAACAGTGGAAACACCATGACAGATGCCAGATTTCAGCTAATTCGATTCAGTCCAGGTAATATTAAGAAAGGTGATCGCACTAAATACAACAAAGGCCAAGGACCCCGTCAACATCTTGACTGTAGTGCTGAACACTTGTACTCTAGAACAAGCTGTGCCTCGAGCCAAGTTGTTCCAGTACAGCTGCAACGTTAGCATTTAATAATCTTTATTAGTGGCACAAGTAGGCTTACATTAACACAGTAATGAAGTTACTGTAAAAATCCCCTAGTTGCCACACTCCAGCACCTTTCCAGGTACACTGAGGGACAATTCAACGTCCACCTCACCTAACAAGCACGTCTTACGGGGTGGCATGGTAGCACAGTGGTTAGTTATGTTGCGTCACAGCTTCAGGGACCCAGGTTTGATTCTCAGCTTGGGTCACTGTCTGTGCGGAGTCTGCACATTCTCCCCATGTCTGCGTGGGTTTCCTCCGGGTGCTTTGGTTTCCTCCCACAAGTCCCGAAAGAAGTGCTTGTTAGGTGATATTGGACATTCTGAGTTCTTCCTCTGTGTAGCCCAACAGGCGCCAGAGTGTGGCGACTAGGGGCTTTTCACAGTAACTTCATTGCAGTGTTAATGTAAGCTTGTGACCCTAATAAAGATTTTTATTATTATTGTTACTTATGGAAAGAAACCGGAGCACCCGGAGGAAACCCACGTAGACAGGAGGAGAATGTGCAGAGTCTGCACAGATAGTGACCTAAGCCGGTAATTGAACCTGAGGACCTGGCGCTGTGAAGCCACAGTGCTAATAACTGTGCTACCGTGCCACCCAACAATGTGGAAAATTATCCAGGCATGTCCTGTCCACAAAAAGCAGGACAATTAATTTGGGCTAATAATCACTTAGTCTATTCTTAGTTATCATCAAACTGATGGAAGCCAATACCATTGACCATGCTATCAAGCAGCATTTACTCACCAAAGCTTTGTTCGGATTCTACCTGGAGTGCTCAGTTCCTGACCTCATTATGACTTTCGTGCAAACACTAATAAAAGGGCTGAATTCCAGAGATAAGGTGAGAGCGATTATCCCTGACATCACGGTAGCATTTCCCTAAGTGTGACATCAAGGAGCCCAAGCAAAATTGAATCAATGGGAATCAAGAAGTGAAGGCTCTGTAGCCTGATGGATATGACACCAGCAAAGTGAAGACACCAGCAAAGCCCAATGGTCAAAAAGGCTAACTCTCTATCAGCATGAGCAGTATAAGCAGCAGGAATCTGCATTGAAGAACGGGATGTGCAGTCAGGGGGAGTGGGCACAGGAGCTGATTGGATAATGGCTATTGCTCTGCCTTGGGCAGACAGTGATTGAACATAGACCCTTGTGTATGGCGTGTTCTGGAGAAGAAACACCCTGGGCGGAATTCTCCGACCCCCCGCAGGACGGGTCACCTGGGAATCGGCGGGAGCGGGAATCACGCCCTGCCAGTCGGTGGGCCACCCGCGCCGATCGGTGGGCCCCCCACGGCAATTCTTCAGCCCGCGATGGGCGTGGGGCGACCGGACCCCGGGGGGTGCCCCCACGGTGGCCTGGCCCGCGATCGGGGCCCACCGATTGGCGGGCGGGCCAGTGCCGTGGGGGCACACTTTTTCTTCCGCCACTGCCATGGCCACCACCATGCTGGAGGCGGGAGAGACCCCCTCCACCGCGCATGCGCCGGTGGTGACGTCAGCAGCTGCTGACGCTCCGGCGCATGAGCGGACTCACGCCGACCGACGAAGGCCTTTCGGCCAGCCCCGACCCCGATCGGCATAGCGCCAAAGGCCGTTGGCGCCGGTTGGCGCAGTGGGAGCCACTCCAGTGCGGGCCTAGCCCCTAAAGGTGCGGAGAATTCCGCACCTTTGGGGAGGCCCGACGCCGGAGTGGTTGGCGCCACTCCCCTACGCCGGGAACCCCCGCCCCGCCGGGTAGGGGAGAATTTCGCCCCCTGAGTGGGTCACAACTCTTCGAGCATTCGTGACCTGGGGCAAAATTCTCCCCTACCCAGCGGGGCGGGGTGTCCCGGCGTAGCGGAGTGGCACCAACCACTCCGGCGCGGGCCTCCCCAAAAGTGCGGAATTCTCCGTGCCTTCAGGGGCTAGGCCCGCACTGGAGTGGCTCCCACTCCGCCAACCAGCGCCAACGGCCTTTGGCGCTATGCCGATCGGCGTCGGAGCTGGCCGAAAGGCCTTCGCCAATCGGCTTGAGTCCGCGCATGCGCCTGAGGGTCAGCGGCTGCTGACATCACCACCGGCGCATGCGCGGTGGAGGGGGTCTCCTCCGCCATGGTGGAGGCCGTGGCGGCGGTGGAAGAAAAAGAGTGCCCCCATGGCACTGGCCCGCCCGCGGATTGTTGGGCCCCAATCGCGGGCCAGGCCACCGTGGGGGCACCCCCCGGGGTCAAATCGCCCCGCCCCCCCCCCCCCCCCCCCCCCCAGGACCCCAGGGGCCCACCCGCGCCTCTACTCCCGCCGGCACAGAGGTGATTTGAACAATGTCGGCGGGAGAGGCCTGACAGCGGCGGGACTTCGGGCCGGAGAATCGCCGCGGGGGGCCCGCCGATCGGCGCTGGGGGCCCGCTGACTGGCGGGGCGTGATTCCCGCTCCCGCCGATTCCCGGGTGGCGGAGAATTCCGGCCACGGAGGGGGGCGGGATTTACGATGGCCCCGGGAGATTCCCCGACCCTGCAGGGGGTCGGAGAATTCCGCCCCATGAGCGAGATCTGTATAAATAGGAGATAAATAGACTCCTGAAGTGATAATCTTCAGGAATAACCATCGTAAGAAGGTTATCGGGACATCGGGATCCTGGACATCGGGATCCACCAAGAGGGAGTCTGATCACCTCACCTCTAAACAGGTAGTATTTAGGTCCAAGCCATGCGTTTTGATACCTTTGAAGAACAGAGTTTTGGTACTGTGTGTAATAGAGATAATGATACTTTGATTAATGAAGTTTTGATACAGTGTATGATGGAATCTCTCTTGTACTAGTGATAAACATTGGGATTTTTTATTGTATTTAATAAAGAAGTGATTTGATTTAAAGTTGAAGGCGTGTTTATCAATCGAATGGAGCAAAGGGCCCGGTCAACAGCTCCATTTTCATTTGCTGGAAAATGAAGACAGTTCTGGATGTCGATGGTCAATCATCTCAGCCCCAGGATCTTTTGAATGAGTTCCTCAGGGTGGAATCCCAGACCCAACCACCTTCAGATGCGTCATCCATGACCTTCCCTCTATCATAAGATCACAATTGGGATGCACTTGGATGATTACACAGTGTCCAGTTCCATTCACAGCTCCTCAGCTAATAAAGCAACCTATGCCAATTTGCAGTAAGATCTGGACAACATTCAGAAATCTTTCATGTTTCAAACATTTTCTTCGGCATTTGGGCAAAAAATAGGCACATTTTAAAAGCTTTCTGTTATCAAAAAGTGTTTCATTTAATTAGAAACTGATTTGTGTACAACAATGCAACTAATGAAGTAATTCAGCATAGTTTTGTGTCAATTGTAGCCAAGACTTTTGCAATGTTTTTATCAAGTGCATTTTGTGTAAAAAGTATATCCAAGTGTCATAATAGCTTTTACAGATGACAGGAGAATATGATAAAATAACATCTATTATTTTGAATTAACGGGTGCCTTGGTGGTAAAGAACTTGAATAGTGTTGAAAAGAGAGATATGTTGCTGAATCTTTTCATTTTGCATTCATCAGGCCAAATGCAAGAATGCCAAATTTCAAACACTCGCAACAATTCATACTTTAGGGAAAAAGATATGCTGATTGGTTAAGCAAAAGACCAGGGCCGGGATTCTCCCCTACCCGGTGGGGCATCACCAGGGGGTCCCGGCGGGATGGAGTGGCGTGAACCACTCCGGCATCGGGCCGCCCCAAAAGGTGTGGATATCTCCGCATCTTTAGGGGCCAAGCCCTAACCTTGAGGGGCTAGGCCTGCGCCGGAGTGGTTGGCGCCCCGCCAGCCGGCGGGAAAGGCCTTTGGCGCCGCCTGGTCCCACCGGTAAGGTCGGTGGTTTGATTCCCGCCGGCGGGACCGGCATGACAGCAGCGGGACTTCGGCCCATTGTGGGCCGGAGAATCGGCGGGTGCGGGGGGGGGGGCTGACCAGCGCGGCGCGATTCCCGCCCCCACCAAAACTCTGGTGCCCAAGACTTCGGGAGGGGGCGGGGGCGGGATTCACGCCGGCCCCCGGCGATTCTCCAACCCGGCGGTGGGGCCAGAGAATCTCGCCCATGGTCCTAAAATTCTAGTGCAAGTATTTATTTTCATGTTTTGGAGAAGTTTGTCAGCACATATTAATTAAAGCAGAATCCTATAGGAGTTCTTCAAAATGAAAATAACCCTCACCTAAATTTTTCGAAAAAGAAATAGAAGTACTTGTTTCATTCATAGTTAATGACCGTTCAACAAAATTACAGAAGTATAGAATTTGAATTGTACATTTTCAAAATGAAAAATATATTTGTTAATAGACCAATGTTGTCAGCAAACTCCTGTATTTTATTAAAATTTAGTTTTTAAAAAATGATTTTTTTTAACGGCATGTTGGCTTCACT